>NW_006160071.1:72619-84698 GCF_000334495.1 Tupaia belangeri chinensis | reverse complement strand
CCCGGGGGAAGTTTTCTTTTTTTGTCTTTTTTTTTTTTTTTTTTTTTTTTGAGAGGTTTTTGCTGTAGGGCACTTACGCTTGCCAGAAAGACAGAGAAAGACAGAGAGACAGAAAGCGAGAAATCACCCCCCAAGGGAGATGGACCCGGCACAATCCCTTCTCCTCCGTTCTCCTCTCGGGATCTTGGGCACGCACACACATGTACCCAGTGTGAGTTTAAGCCACCGGGTCTGAGACTCAAACTGGGGTCGACTACGTGGGAATCCAGCGACGTAGCCATTATGCCATCTGCTGGTCCCCTTTTCTGGTCATTTTGAAACAGGTATTGGATTGTCAGTGACCTTCTTTACTGTACTGAGTGACGGATTCTGTAACCATTTCGCTTCTCTCCGTGTTTACGGCTCCAGCAGCGTCTGCTGAGTAGGCAGCTCTCAGCTGTGACTCTGGACTTGCCAGGCCCTCCAGATTTGGGGTTGGTAGTTTGTCCTGTGACCTCAGTTCCCTTGGTATGTCCAAGAAACGGTGCCGACTCTTCTGATAGCTTTTGTTCTGATGAGGCCGACAGTGACCGTTTCAAATCTCTTTACTTGTCAGAGCTGAAACCAGCAGCCTCCCGCTGTGTCATCTTTATCCTTCTTCCTCTCCTTCGCCCCCCTCATCTTCCCATTTTTCTTTCGTGCATGTATTTTGAGGCTGAACCTTACACATTTGTATCTTGGGAGAGAGTTTTTGAGCCAGGTTTGATGTCCCTAACTTGTCAAAACGCTGAATTATGTGTTCCAGCAGGGGGCGCTCTTGGGCTTCAGTTGGCTCTTTCTCTAGGTGCGATGGACCTCTGCTGACGAATGGAATTAGAGATCAGCTAATTCACTGTGAGTTTTTGCTCAACAGTCCAGGCCCCCAAGTCAAATCCCCCATGGGCGAAGCACTCATGGTAAATAGGTGAAGTAGGTGAGTGTAAGGAAGACAGCTGGGTACGTGTGGGAACACACGGCACCTGGGCTTTGGCTTTAGTAGGAGGAGCCAGTGCTGCAGCTGGGAAGCGCTGCGCGTGAACGGCATCCTTTGTGAGGGTGTAACCACGTAACAAGTGGCCCCACATGGCCAGGGCTCCATTTCCCATCTTTGTCCTCATTTTCAACTTAGGACCAATCAGAGAAAGTAAAGTATGTTCCTTAATCCAAATCACAGAGGAGTCCCCACTTCAGGGGAGCTCACGTACAGATTTTCCGTGCCAGTACCCGGTTGGGCACACCTGAAGCGCCAGTACCCAGTTGGGCACACCTGAAGCCTGCATTCCACGCTAAAGCCTTCCTGCTCCTTTGCCTGCCTTTGAGTTTCCACTAAATGCACATGATGGTGGCCAACTCCCTTGTTACAGCAAGGTCTGGATATATATATAGCTTTCACTTGCTCTCATCCGGTTGGCCTTTTTGGCTGGTTTAATTTCGGTTGTTTAAGTTTTATATTGATGGGCATCAGACAGTGGCTTGTAAGTAGCATGGACACTTGTCGGCGTCTTTCCCAGAGGCCCATGGAAGGGTTGTGAACTCTGAGATTGAAGTCAGGCTTCTTGGGGAGGTTTGTTTCAGCTTCAGAAGTAAGAGGATAGGGGTGTATGGTTAGGGGAGGGATTGTGTCAGGCAGAACTCTTTACAAATAAGATCAGTCCAGCTCAAACTGGCCTAATGGGGAAAAAAGCCAAGCTTTGGTCCCCTTAGCTGCAAAGTTCCGAAGTGTGATGACTTTGGGCAGAGTGGGTTCCAGTTGGTTGATGTCACCAAACTCCTCTTTCTACATTCATTAGCCCTGTAGGTTTGCCTGCCTCTGCTGGCTTTGCTCTCAGGTGGACTCTTGCTGTATCTTCAGGTTATGTTCCAGGCCTACATTTTCCTGATTCAGGGACCCCAAGAGAAAGAGAACAGATATATACGTGTGTGTGTGTGTGTGTGTGTGTGTGTGTGTGTGTCTATAGTGAATGTACAGCAAAACTGGAATTCAGGACATTGGTCATGGGCCCACCTATGAGCTGATAAAACTAGCTGTAGCAATGTCAGTGATAAACTCTGTCGACCGGGCAGAAATGGTGCTCAGACTCCCTCCTGGAGCAAGGGATGGAGCTGACAGGAGTGGCATGGAAGTTCTTCGCTGGAAAACCAAGATGCGGCTGTGAGACACAGAGCTGGGTTGTAGGCGGCCAACAGAGAGTGAGACAACAGTACAGTACAGGGCAGAGAGTGAGACAACAGTACAGTACAGGGCAGAGAGTGAGACAACAGTACAGTACAGGGCAGAGAGTGAGACAACAGTACAGTACAGGGCAGAGAGTGAGACAACAGTACAGTACAGGGCAGAGAGTGAGACAACAGTACAGTACAGGGCGGAGAGTGAGACAACAGTACAGTACAGGGCAGAGAGTGAGACAACAGTACAGCACAGGGCGGGGTCATGAGGGGCCCTGGGTTTACCTCAAAGCTGGGAAACCCAGAAATGTTGGGAGGAAATGAGGATGGGGGACGTTTGTCACAGAGCTGTAAGACTTCCGGGTTGGCTTCGGAGTTGGAGCTGCAGATCTGGTTTTGACATCTTGGGGCTGCTTGGTGTTTCCTCACTGACTCGGATCGTCAGACAGCAGCTGGGAATCCAGGCGAGGTGGACTCTCTCCCTTCAGGCCGTGACCCTGCCGACCCATGAGGTTGGCCGGCCCAGTCTCATCTCCGATGTGGGCCCTGCTGTCCTTCCATGGAGACACTCTGGGGAAACGTCTTTTTCTGCTGACTCAGGTCCTTGCGTCCACACATTGTGGCTTCTGGACGCAACTTCCTTCCTGCTCACCCATCTCTTCCGTGTTCCTGCTGCGGTGGGTGAGTCAGAGCATGGGGGTGGAGACCAGGTGGTCCCAGCACAGGCTCTCGACCCTCCAGCCCAGAGGTGCTTCTGCCTTCCCTGCTACTGAGTAGGGCAATAGGTGGGGTCGGCGGCAGGTTGGCCCTGCTTGAGTCTTGTCCCCCTAAACAGAGCCGGGGGCATTCGGGGACGTACCTGTGACCACGAACCCTGTACTTCCGCTGGCCCTGCTATGTGTAGAAATACAGTCTGATCCTGCCCTTTAGGCCCAGCAAGCGCCCAGTTCGGGTTGGCCACACTCAGCACTCCTTCAGGGGGTCTGTGGTGTTGGTCTTCTGCTCTCCTCTCTGCGTCCCTACTCCGGCCTAGGTTTCGGACTGAAAATTCTCTCCCTTGTCAGCCTTACTACAGTTTTCAAAGTTTTTGCAATACTTTCCCCCTCCTGCACTTTCAGTTCTTTTCTGTGGGAAGGTGGGTCTGATAACTCAGCTCATGGAGGCACTGGAGTTGGTCCTTGTCCCTTGTCATGTTGACTCACGCCCTTTGTCATAGCGCTCAGGCCCACGGCTCCTGGTACTGTCTGTGAGATGATGGCTCCACGCTGGTGCCTCCAGCCAGAACTGCTTCATAAATTCTGGGCTAACTCTAATACTGTCAGCTGCCTAATGCTCACAGTAACCCAGCATGCCCCAAACCGAGGTCCTGGCTTTCCTCCTTAAGAATCACCTGGGCTGGGACCAGCAGATGGCGTAACGGTTATGTCGCTGGATGCGCACGTAATCGACTGTGGTTCGAGTTCCAAACCCGGTGGCTTAAAACTCACATTGGGTGCATGTGCACGTGTGCCCAAGATCCCAAGAGGCGACGGAAGGAGAAGGGATTGCAGTGTGACAATCTCCGTTGGGGGGAGGGATTATTTCTCACTTTCTGTCTGTCTCTGTTTCTCCAGCGAGTGCATGCAACCTATAGCAAAAAACTCTTAAAAAATTACCTGGGACAGGGCCTCATAGTGCAGTGGTTAGGCCCTGTGCAAGGGGCCAGATTCCACACGGCCAGCCAGGGTTCAAGTCCCAGTTCTGTAGGCTTGGAAACATGCTGGGTCCACGTGCATGCCCAGGGTACTGACAGGATGGAGACTCGGGGAAAAGGACTGTGGCGTGACCAGCCCCACCTGGGGTGTGTGCTCTCTCTCTCGTGCATGTGCTCATGCCCTCTAACTCTCCCCCATCTCCCCAGATTATCCTGGGGCCAGGAGGTGGTGCAGCGGTAACACAACTGGGCCCACACAGGAAGGTACCTTGGTTTCAAGTCCCACGGCCTCCCGGGGCACGCCAGGCGCAAGTACACGTGCCGGGATCTGGGCCGGCTGAGACGGGGGTGGGTCACAGTGTGAAGACCCTGTTTGGGGTGGCTGTCTTCCTCTCTCTCTCTCTGAAGAAAAAAATAAATAAACGTAGAAAAAATTATCTTGGATTGAGACAAGATGGCGGGCTCAAAGTGACTATCTACCTGTCAAGGGTTGAAAAGCAGTTTGTCTGAAGGCAGATTTTAAAAGCAGATTCTCTTCGGAACAACTTCTTTTTGTGCCACCTAAGAAGCCTCTTGATTCACCATGGCAGTAGCGGCGATAAAATGTGTGATATCGAGGACAGCTATCTTGGAACGTTTCCTTCCAACCCAAAATGGAGCTTTGTATTGTGTTCGTCGTAAATCTACGTGTTCTCCTCTTCCAGGTGACTGTAATTACAAAGTGGAGCTTGCTCAGACCTCTGATGGCAGGATGATAGCGTGTGACCGCCATCTGTGGACATCCCACATGAACACACAGAAGCTACTCTAGACCAGTTCCTGTGCGCAGTAATGGAGAAACACGTGCCCAAGTGCTGAAATCCAGGTCAGAGGAGAGAAGGGAACACCCTGAGCAAGGACCCACGATAGAACAACTCAGCAGAATGTTCCTACCGCCAAGCACCACTGGTGTCCTCACGGACGGCATCACAGATGTCGTGAGAAACTGGACCCTCCAACAGACAGGTGACATGGAGGTTCTCAGAGTAATCAGAAACATGCCTCGTTTGTCATCTTGTTAGGCCGAATTGACACAACCATCGCCATGTTAGACCCTCAAGGACAGAACCCAGGGAGTCTGAGACCACATAAGTAAACAAAGTAAGATGGGCCCTGACGATGCCAGAGCCAGGTCAATCTGACCTCAACTGAAAGTCCTAATCTAAACATAAACATAATGACAGCTAGCTTTCACACACCCCCCCTCCCTCAAGTGGAAAATTACTGACTGTACTTCCTGCATTGTGATTCGGAGCTATAAAAGATCCCTTTATCTTAGGCTCGGGGTCCTTGTGAAGGCCTGCTGCAATGGGCTGAAACTCGGACCCCAACTAGCTGGAAAAATAAAAGCCTCTTTTGCAGTTGCATTGTCGCTGTCTTTTCTGTGTCTCCATCAGTTAGACTGATCTCTGGACCCTTACAATCTAAGCAAATCCCATGTGGTGTATTCACTAACAGGTTATGTAATAAAATAATAATAACATTTCTTTTCATATATTAAAAAAAGAAAAAGAAAACATTATCTTAAGGGGCCAGCAAGTGGTGTTAAAGCACTGGACTCCCACATGGCCGACTGTGGTTTGAGTCTCGGACCTGGTGGCTTGAAAATCATGGTGGAGGGACCATGTTGCTATGTCGCTGGACTCCCATGAAGTCGACTGCAGTTCAACTCCCAGATCTGGTGGCTTAAACTCATGCCAGGTGCATATGTGTGTGTGCCCAAGATCCTGAGAGAAGATTGGAGAAGGGATTACGGCGTGGCCATCCTTCGCGGGGGGTGATTTCTCACTTTCTGTCTGTCTCCCTCTGTCTGTCTGGTGAGAACATGTGCCCTATAGCAAAAATCTCTAAAAAAATAATAAATAAAACCATGGTGGGCACATATGTGTGTGTGCCACAAAGTTCTAGGAGAATGGAGGAGAAGGGATTGTGGCACGGCCATCTCCACAAGGGTGGATTCTCACTTTCCCTCTCACTGTCTGTCTCTCTCTGGTGGGTACACACACCCTATGGCAAAAACCTGTTTTTGAAGAGGTTTTTTCTATAGGGTGTGTGCACTCGCCAGAAAGACAGAGAGAGACAGAGAGACAGAAAGCAAGAAATCACCCCTTGGGGGGATGGCCTCGCCACAATCCCTTCTCCTCCATTCTCCTCTCAGGATCTTGGGCATGCACGCACATGTGCCTGGCGTGAGTTTAAGCCACTGGGTCCAGGACTTGAACCGTGGTTGACTACATGGGAGTCCAGTGATGTAGCCATTATGCTAACTGCTGGTCCCAACCTATGACAAAAACCTTAAATTATCTTGAGGTCTTCCAGTAATGGCCATGTTCCCATCGTCCTGACCACGTTCTCTCTCTTCCCTGTACGTCTGCTGTGGACAATACCATTACTTTATCCACTTCTCACCACCCCCCGGGGCCATCCAGACCTGAGTGGCCGTCTCGCACCCCAAGTATCTCAAGGCCTTGGCGGCATCCAGTCTCAGCACAGCAGAGTGACCGGGGCGGGCTAATCAGGCCGTCTGTTCTCTGCTCCGTCCTCGTGGCTCAGCGTGACAGTCAGTTTTCATCAATTTCACTGGGCCCAGACATTTGGTCAGTCATTCGGGGTGTTTCCGTGAGGATGTTCTGGGGTGAGAGGAATATTTAAGCCAGTAGACTGAGTAAACAGGATTGCCCTCACTAACATGGCCCCAGTCGATCAGGTGAAGGCCTGAGGAGACAAAAAGGCTGACCCTTCTGGGGGCGAAGTCGCCCCTTTCGATGGCTGCCTTCAAGCTACAGTGGAATGTAACTACCTTTCTGGTTTTGGACTCGGATTGACATGGGCTGTTCTGGAATCTCAAGCCTGCCAGCTTGCGGACTAGACCCACGACATTGGCTCTTCTGGGTCTCTGGCTTACCAACTGCTCATCTTGGGCCTTAGCCTCCATAATTGTGTGAGTCAATGTCTCGTAACGAAGAAATACACGCTTGGGCCAGCAGGCGGCATGAAGGTGAAGGCGCTGGAGCCCACATGGCCGGCTGCCTGGTTTGAGTCGTGGATCTGGTGGCTTGAAAATCACGCCGGACGTGTGCGCATGCGTGCCCAAAGTCCTGAGCGGAGACTGGGGGAGAAGGGACTGTGGTATACCATCCCCCGGGGGTGATTTCTAACTTTCCTTCTTTCTCTCTGGCCCTGTCCAATGAGCACCCTATAGCAAAAACAAAACCAAAAACAAAGAGCAATACACAGGCGCACACACACGCACACGCGCACACACGCACACGCGCACACCCTCACGGTTGGCTCTGCTTCTCTGGTGAACCCTGACAAAGACACCGGCAACCGTCAAGTCCTTACAATAGCCTCCACATCTCTCCCTAATCCAGCCCAGGACACGCCCAGACCTCCCTCCCTGCCACTGTCCCCTGCCCCACCCCGGCATGCTGTCACCCAGCTGCATTCCAAGCATGTTACACGTGTTCGCCTTGGCACGTTTAATTATGCTGGTGTTTGGGGGAGCAGGGGCCATTTTGACCCCAATGCTTGACGACTCATGCCTTCACTTCATGGCTTTACTCAGATGTCGCCTGCATGTGGCCTGCCCTAGCCGTGTCTGTAAACATCTCACAGTCCTCAAACATCCCGCTTCTGCATTTAAAAAATGTTTATTAATTGATTTGGGGAAGAGCTCACCTAAGAGGGTCTTTACTTTGTGATCCGTGCCACCCCCCCTCCCCCAGCCAGCCATGATCACAGGCACAGGGGCACATGTGCTCCCGGTGCGCTCAGGAAGGCCTCGGTGCGAGCGTGGGACCATCCCACATGGGCTCAGCATCACGGGATGTTCTGTAAACACTGCGGCCCCGCGACTGGCCCTCTTCTGCATTCTTGCTTTTATTGTTTTAGTGGAATATCTCATTCTCTAGCAGATTTAGATTTTCTTTTTTAATAATTATTTATTTACTTTTATTAATTATTCTTTTAAGGCAGAAGGAACAGCAGGTGTGGGGACCCGAGGTGGGGAAGGGTCTGATCTGCTTGGGGACTGAGGCTGTGGGGTTGGAAATGAGGTGGGGGGTCAGGCACGGGCAGGCCACGCAGGGCCCCCTAGACCTGGCCCGACTGTAGACTTTAATTTTTGTACCAAATGTGTGTCTCCTCAGTAGGAATTTGACTCACCCTCCCATCCTCAGAGCTCGTCTTTCGCTCCATCTCTAGCCGCTGAAACAGAGCCTGGCCCGCAGCAGGTGTCCATGGAACTTCTGCTGGATGAGGGAGCGCTCAGCCAGGCCCTGTGCCAAGCATCTCATGTACACGACCTCATTTCATCCTCATGCAGCTTTTCTTTTCTTTTCTTTTCTTTTCTTTTCTTTTCTTTTCTTTTCTTTTTTAAGGTTTTTTTTGTTTGTTTGTTTTGTTTTGTTTTTGTTAATTCCCCATCTCCCCTTACCCCACAGGATGGCCCCCAGCTCTCCAGCAGAGCCCACTTCCAAATTTAGCCACCTGGAGAAATCTTTATTTATTTATTCTCTTTCATACTCTTTTCTCTTCTGTTTTATATTGTCATACGCTGCTTATACTCCATGCAGAGAGTCCAGTGACATAGCCATTAGGCCATCTGCTGATCCCTCATGTAGTTTTCCTAGGGTTGTCTTCCCCCTCCCCCACTGGAGTAAACTGAGCACAGACTGGGCAAGAAACTTTCATAAACTTGAACAGCCCCTAGGAGAAGCATCTGGGTTCTAACCCGAGTCCTCTATGTCCCCAACCTCCACACCCCAGATGCCCAGCTCCCGGGCTGGCCACCCATCAGCACCGGGGGCATCTGAGGCTGCCTGGGGCAAGACGGTGATGGGATCAGGGATACAGATTCACGGGGTATGGACACAGGGTGGCAGCCCACTCCTCGCGGCTTCTACGGAATAGAGCCCACCCACCTGAGGGTTTGTCCCGAGAACTTGCTGTCCCTCCTTGCCCGGACCCCGGCCTGGGCTTCCCTCCTCCTGACCTTCCTGACTCATGGGGAGCTGGCAGGTGGGGTCCCTCCTAGGAGTAGATGACAGAGCATGAGGGAGGGGCTGCAGCTACGGGAGCTGGCCAGTCCTCACCCCGTGAGGGTGGACGTGAAGCCTCTGGCCCCCTGGGGACCTGCGCCCTCGGTCTGCAGAGTGTGTGTGTGTGTGTGTGTGTGTGTGTGTGTGGACAGGATGGTCCCCGCCTCCCCCCGTGGCACATGCGACCCAAGTTCCCCTTCCGCTATGGTTCGCACCAGCTTCCTGCGGAGGCTTCCTCGCCCGACCACATGAGGGCGTGTCCATCCCCGATTGAGGGACCTGGTCCGGCGGCCTGGCAGACACAGAGACATGCTGGCCCTGCTGCTGCTGTCCCTGCTCTGGGGGGGGTGAGTGGGCCGCAGGAGGGGGCCGGCCCAGGTTGGGGGGGACCAGGTCTACAGCTGAGCCTGTGTCCCCCAGGACCCCTGCAGAAGGAACCCCAGAGGACCAGCTGCAGGAGTGGCTGACGGTGCAGGAGGGCCTGTGCGCCCTGGTGCCCTGCTCCTTCTCCTACCCCTGGACTGGCCGGGGTCCACTCTACATCTCCTGGTTCCGGGAAAGGGACCGTAAGCTGGTGGCCACGGACAACCCGGCCCGAACACAGAAGGAGGAGACCCAGGGCCGATTCCACCTCCTTGGGAACTTCAGGACCAAAAACTGCTCCCTGCATATCAGCGACGCCAGGATGGCGGACACGGGGCGCTACTTCTTCCTAGTGGAGAGTGAGATGTCTGTTCAACGCGCTTACCGGGACAAGCTGCTCAATCTGCAGGTGACAGGTACGGCCGGGTCCTGGGAGAGGACCTGGGTGTGGAGAAGCCCGCGTGGAGGGGACAGGATGTTGGGCACTCCACCCGACCTGGGGCCAGCATGGCGGGGCATTGTCCTCTCGGGGTGGCACGGTGGGTCCCCATCCCCTGGCCCGGCATCTCCCTCTGTCCCCCTCAGCCCTGACAGAGAAACCCACCATCCACGTCCCGGAGTCTCTGGAGTCCGGCCAGCCCACGAGCCTGCGCTGCGGCCTGCCGGGGTCCTGCGGAGGGGGACAGCGCCTCACGTTCTCCTGGGAGGGGGACGCCCTGCGGGGGCTGGACTCCGGGACGCTGCGCTCCTCGATGCTCACCCTCACTCCCACGCCCCAGGACCACGGCACCAGCCTCACCTGTCGGGTGAAGCTCGAGGGAGCTGAGGTGACCACGGAGAGAACCGTGTACCTCAATGTCACCTGTGAGTGCTGGAGGGACGGGGGGACGGCTGGTCCCCAAGAGCTGTGTGCCTGTGGGTGGGTCGGCCCCTCACCCCCTCTCCTCTTCCCAGATGCCTCACAGTCGGTGACTACCACTGTTTTCCAGGGAAGCCACACAGGTAGGTGACCCTGTCCTGTCTGGGGCCGTGATGGGGCAGCTCAGGGCTCAGAGCCTGGAATGGAGCACCCCACCCCCAGCCTGGGGCGCGCCTCCCGCCAGTCTTCACAGGCAGACCCAGTGTCCCCTGTGCCGGCTCCTTTTTCTCTCAAGTTACTTGATTTTTAAAAGAATTATTTTAGTGGAACCAGCAGTTAGTGTAATGACTGTGTCGCAGGACTCCCACGTAGTCGACCGCGGTTCAAGTCCTGGACCTGGTGGCTTAAACTCACACTGGGTGCGTGTGTGTCCATGCCCAAGATCCCAAGAGGAGAATGGAGGAGAAGGGATTGCGGCCTGGTCATCTCCCCGGGGAGTGATTTCTCGCTTTCTGTCTCTCTGTCTTTCTGGCAAGCACACGCATCCTATAGCAAAACCCTCTCAAAAAAAAATATATTTTGTTTAGCTTTATTTATGTATTTATTTATGTATTTATGTATTTATTTATTTATTTATCTATTTATTTATTAATTATTTTAGTTTGACCAGAGAATGACAGAGAGTGAGAGACAGAAAGTGAGAAAGCATGCCACCAGGTCTGGGACTTGAACCGTGGTCAGCCACATGGGAGTCCAGTGTTCTTATCTACCATGCCAACTGCTGGTCCCCCACAAGTTACTTTTAACTATGAGGAAATAAAACCCACCATACTGTTTTTTTGTTTTCTTTCTTTTTTTAAGAGTATTTTGCCCGAGGGAATGTGCTCTGGCCAGAGAGAGACAGAGACAGTGGGAGGAAAAGTGAGAAGTCACCCCCTTGGGTGGGGGACGGCCACGCTGCAATCATTTCCCCTCAATTCTCTGGGATCTTGGGCATGCAAGCACATGTACCCCAGAGTGATTTTCAAGCCACTGGATCTGGGACGCCAACTGCAGTTAGCCTTATGGGAGTCCGGTGATACAACCACTAGGCATCTGCTGGTCCCCACCCCCACCATCCTGTCTTTAAGAGTACAAGTCCCGGGTCAGCAGGTTGCAGTGGTTAGGTGGACAATTCCACATGGCAGCTTCTGGGTTGGAGTCCAGATCCGGCATCTTGAAAGCACTCCAGGTGAGAGGGCCTGTGCGCCCCAAATCTGGAAAGGAGAATGGAGAAGGGACCAGGCCATGGAGGGGTACGCTCTCACCACCTCTCGATTTCTTTGCTTCTCTCTCTGGGGAGCTCATGCGTCCTCTGGCAAATTAAAAAAACAAAAACAAAAACAAAGTACAGTCGGGCTTTGCGAGTCCATCCATATGTCTACCAATGCCCAGAAGTCTTCATCTCGAACAAGCCAGCTCTGCACCCATGGAAGACTAACGCCCACTCCCTCCCCGCCCCTTCCACCCTCTCCTTCTGTGTCTATGATTTGGCTATTCTCCACCCACTCCCTTTTCTCTGATTTGTTTCTTTTTTTAATGGTTAAAAAAATGGGGGGTGAGCACCCTCCCCCACGGGGCGTGGTGCACTGCGGTTCGTCCGCTTTCCCCATCCTGTCGGGGTTGGGGCACTCATGCTCACGCACGTGGTGTGTTTTTCAAGCCATTCCAGGGCAGGATCTGAACATGGTGGGCCACGTGGGATCTGGCTCCGGGGCACAGCGCTAACCCTAACGCTATAGGGCTGGTCCCTGCTTGGATTTCTGGCCGCCCTCACGCCTCGCCTCGTGGCACGCCTCCTTCAGCTCCGATCTGATCATCTTGCAGGAACCTGCGAAGTCCCCACTTCCCGTCGCTCTT
>NW_006160071.1:66360-72588 GCF_000334495.1 Tupaia belangeri chinensis | reverse complement strand
TCTCGCTCTCTCCTTTTTCCTGGGTGATCCTCTCCTTCCCCAGCCCTGTCCGGAAGCCTCCCAGGTCCCCCTTAAATCCTCCTTTACATCCAGCCCTTTTCCTGAGCCACAGACACACACGCACACACACAGCTGCCCTGCCCCGCTCTCACTCACCTGGGCACCTGGACACGGCTCCACACAGCCCTCTCCCCCCCAGCCGTACTGCACGAGTCGCCGTGTCTGGATAAACCACTCCTCGAATCACTCCTTCTTTCTTTCCTCTTGGCCTGACTCAGCTCCGGTCTTGTCCTCAACTCTGGGCCATCGCCTCAGCCTCCTCTCCCAGCCTCCCGGCCTCCTCTCGAATCCCTTCAGTTCAGGCCCAGCTTGGTCCAGCAGGATTGTTCTGGATCCAGCACTGACTCTGTCCTGCCCCTACTCACCAGCCCCTGCTGCTGCCCAGTCCCCGCCCCATTCCCCCACCCGCCCTGTGAGGCCGAGGTCCTCTGCTTGGCGCCCAGGCTCCAAAGAGCTGACCCACCTCTCCCACCATCATCGTGCCCTTGGAGCGCTGGGTCCTCCCAACCAGGATGCTCGTACGGCTGCAGCCCTGCCCCTGCCAGGTGCTCACACTGCCCTGCACGGCTCCTCCTGGATCTGACCTCAAGGCCCAGCGCTCCTCTCCCAGGACAGCCAGCTCAGCATCTGTCACGTGGCCTGTCCATCCTTCCGTCTTTCCTTCCTTATGATAGCGAGAGAGTTGGTGTGACCGAGAGATGAGGCACCCTTGACAGGGTCTCGTCACACTGACATCCCTTTTCCCAGGTCTCCAGTCCTCAGACTCGGGTGCCCCCACAAACACCTGGCATGTTTTCAGGCCTGTCCAGGATCCAGATGCAGTTGGCCATGTGGCTGGTGGCCCTGCAGCCCAGTGCACTGCAGACTACCTGGGCGTGGCTCAGTGGGGCTGGCTGTGCCTGGGCGTGGCTCAGTGGGTTAGTGAAGGGGAGGTGGTGGGAGAACGCTCAGCTCCACCCACCCGTTGTGCATTTCTTGCCCAGTCTGGAAGACTGAGCAAAGGCGCATGCAACTGCCTGTTCTGCGTGGCTGACAGCAGCCCCTTGCCAGGCTGAGCTGGTTCCGGGAAGGAAAACCTCCGAATCACTCCCAGGCCTTAGCGACAGGGGTCTGGAGCTGTCCTGGGGTCTTGGAGCTGCCCCACGTAGGGGCTGAAGGTGGGGAATGCACCTGTCAGGCTCAGCACCTGCTGGACGCCCCGCGCCTGTCCTCGATCCTCTGTGCAGGGCGAGTTACAGGACAGGTGCTAGAGCAGGGTTCTGGCAGGTGTTCGAGCTGTGGGAGGGGCTGAGGCCCGGGCACTGAACTCGACTCCCTTCCTCGTCCTTAGAAAGCCCCTATCGCTGCCAATGTGGGCCTGAGAAACAGGAAGGCTCCTGGCCCCTCATCCTCACTCTGATCCGCGGGACCCTCATGGGAGTGGGCTTCCTCCTCACCTACGGCCTCACCTGGATCTACTACACCAGGTGAGCAGGCCTGGCCCTCTCCAGAGAGACCAGCAGTGGGCTCGCAAGTCCCAGGTGGAGCCGAGCTGTCCTGCCCCTCCTGGAGTTCAAATCAAGGTGACCCACTCTGATGGAGGTCCTCGTTGGCTCTGCAGGTGTGGAAGCCCCCAGGGCAGGACGGACAAGCCTGACTGAGCGCCTTCCTCTTTGAGACAGAGCTCAGGTGTGGACGCTGAGCCCAGAGGGACAGAGTGGGGCCATCACCGTCACTTCTCAGGGACCCTGGACTCACAGCCCCGGAGCGTGCATTCGTTTCCTGCCGGCCTGCCTCCCATCTAGTTACCCCGCAATGGCTCGGCCCCGCTCCCCACCTGCATCGCCTCATTCCCTCCCCTCCCACCCTTTTCATCCCTCTCTGGGGGACGAACTTTGGGGCCTCTCCTCCCGTTACCCAGAAGTTGCCCTGTTAACATTCGCGGTTCGGGTTCCCAACTCCCCTCTCAGTACAGGCAAGGACACACAGTGGAGTCACAAACTTAGATTTTTTTTTTTCTAATTAAAGATGTAATTATTATAAAATACCACTTGCTTTTAAGTAAAGATTTTATTAAACAATACAACATGAAACGGACTTTACTATTAATGCCTCTGTGGGAATTTCTAGAGTAAATGACATCTGAATCACCGGTTCTTTTTCACTGGACATGTGGCAATGGAGACTTTTTACTGGATGCGTGACATTAACGGAGCACACGTGCACACCTGCGGATGAGGGGGGTGGCCGTGGACTTGGTGTGTGCGCGGCCTGTCTCCACTGGCCTGTGCCGGTTCTCGCCGGCGTCTTCCCCGCCCCGGGTCTCGCGCCCGTCCAGTAGCCACGCCCTCCTGCCCCGCTGCTCTCCCTCCGCCCACATGCAGGCGTTCTGGCAGATTCTGCGTGTCACCTACGTGGTGCATGTGTTCTGGCAGATTCTGCGTGTCACCTACGTGGAATCGAACACGTATGCTCTCGTGTCTGGCCATTTTTCACAATGTTTTTTTTTTTCCTGATTTGTCCATGTCATGTATATGTGTGTGTGTGTGTGTGTGTGTGTGTGTGTGTGTGTATAAAATCAATTATTGTTTTGGGTATTGTTTTTGTTTTAGATATGGTATTCTGTGTGTGAATATACCTTTGGTTATTTATTCATTCTAAAGTATGATGACATTACTCAGCCAGAGAAAAAGGAGAAAAACCCTGCCATTTGCAACAGCGTGGAAGGACCTGAGGGCGCTGTGCTAAGTGAAATGAGCCAGATGCAGGAGACGAATCCACGTGATCTTGCTTAGACATGGGATCTGACAGAGCTGAACTCAGACGCCAAGGGCGGAGTGGTGTTAGCCAGGGGCTGGGGAGTAGGGAAATGGGGGAGAGCTTGTACAAAGGGCACTAGCTTTCTTTTTCTTTTTAAAATCTAATTTATTATTATTAGTTTGGGACCAGTAGTTAGCGTAGTGGCTATGTCACTGGACTCCCACGTAGTCGACCGCGGTTCAAGTCCCGGGCCCGGTGGCTTAAACTCATGTTGGGCGCGTGTGCATGTGTGTCCAAGATCCCGAGAGAAGAATGGAGGAGAAGGGATTGCAGCGTGGTCATCCCCCCGGGGGGGATGATTTCTTGCTTTCTGTCTCTCTGTCTCTCTCTGTCTGTCTGGCGAGTGCACGCGCCCTATAGCAAGAAAAAAAAGACCTCTCCAAAAAAAAAAAGGAAAGAAAAAATGTATTATTATTAGTTTTAAATTTTGCTACAGGGCATATGCACTCACCAGGGAGAGACAAAGAGAGAGAGAAGGAAAGCAAGAAAGCTAGACACGAGATCCAGGACTTGAACTGTGGTCAGCCATGTGGGAGTTCAGCACCTTAACCACCATGCCACACTTGCTGGTCCCAGTATTTGCTTGCTATTAATGGTTATTTTGTTGTTGTTGTTGATACCCGATACCCTGGTACTGCCAGTATCAGCTAAAAGAAGTCACATGTGTTTATCAGATTGTCCCCCAAAAAAAGATCAGAGAAATTAAGTGGCACCAATCATTTTCATGTTTTCAGACAATTTACATCCAAAAACAACTTGCTTTATTATATTATATTATATTATATTATATTATTTCTATTCCTTAAAAAAAAAGTTTTCCATAGGGCTCGTTTGTTTATTAGAGAGACAAAGGGGGTGTGTGTATGGGGAGGGGAGTGAGAAAGCAAGTCACCAGGTCTGGGATTTGAACTGCAGTTGGCCATTTGGGAGTTCAATGCCTCAACTGCCATGCCACCTGCTGGCCCCAGGGCACTACTTGCAATGATAAGGTCTGGATCCAATGCACAGCATGTGGCTTCAGTTAATAGGGCATGTGGGTTACCTGACATTTGATGAGGGAGCAGACTTTAAGCATCTGGGTGCACACTCCCACACAGATGGGAGCTACAGCGATGGGAATGTGTTAGTTTGTTCTTTTGTTTTTGTTTTTGTTTTTTAAAGGTTTTTGCTATAGGGTGCCCTCCTTGGACGTAGGCTCCGAGGTGGGCAGGGCCATCGCCCTCCATAAGTGAATCCCGTGCCTGTCCAGCCGGTGTGGCCGAGTGTGGTCAGCCATGATACAGGGAGCAGCAGACGGCTCGTGGTTCCGGGGTGGTACTAAGAAGGGGAACAGGTGGAGGTTGCTGGAGCGATACTTCGAGGCTGATCCTTCTAAGCAGGTGGCTGCCTCCCCTGACCCCAGTGCTTGACTCAGTGCCACCCGATCAAGTTCTGATCCCAGACAGGGCTCTAGTACCATTCCTTTCCCGAGCCCTAGTAGCCAATTAAAAGGCATGTTGATAAAACACACACACACACACATACACACCACTAGGAACATTCACGCACAAGTGTTTGCGTAGACATGTATTCTCATTTCTCTTGCGTAGATTCCTGGGAGTGGGATTTTTGGGCCATATGTAAATTTATACGCTTTAGTTTATTAGAAAATAGTCACAGTGTTTTCTGAAGTGAGCACACCATTTTCATTTCCACTACAAATTAGTGAGAGTTTCAGTTGCTCTTCTTCACTGCCAGCAGTTAGTATTGTCATTATTTTAGCATTCCAACAGGTGTGCATAGGCCCAGCCCTTCACAGAGACTTTGAAGTCCTTGTCTGATATCTCTAGCACCTCAGTCTCTGCCCGACTCTGTTTATGCTCTTTATACTTTCACCCTTTTGTGTGTATTGTGACCTTCAGAAATTTCATCTTCCAGTTTTTCCTGTGTTGGCTGATTTTGAATTGGGTCCTAAATGTTAGTATCAGGTTGTGGAGACTCTGGAATTGTTATACAAGGAGTCTTCAGAAAGCTCACAGAATATGCATTTTATGAAAAATTGCATGGATATCAAAGGAATTTTACACCACAGTACTCATACTTTAATCCCATTTTCCCACAACCTTCAAAGTCCCCTCATTATTACTCTAAAGAGTGGGTGGGGTTTGTTTTTAAAAAGCAATTAATTTAGTTTGAGTCAAATTGCAAACTATTCCTTGCCTGCAATGGGTGAGAGCTCAACTCTCCCAACAATTTTTCCTTTCCTTTTCTTTTTGTTTTCTTTCTTTTCTAGGATGCATGCTGTTGCTGAAGAGAGAGGGAAAGTTAGAAATCACCCCTCAGGGGGATGGGCATGCCAAAATCCCTTCTCCTCCATTGTCCTCCTGGGATTTGGGGTACACACACACATATGCACTCTATGTGATTTTCAGGCCTTCAGGTCTGGGACTTGAACCATGGTCAGCTATGTGGGAGTCTAGTGCCTTAAACTCTGCCCCCCCCCAGGGTAATTTTTTTAAAAACAATACTGATAATTATTTATTTATTTATTTTTACATTCACTTAACCACCATGCCACCCACTGGTCTTATAAGCAGTTTTTTCATCTTTAGCTATGGTGTTGTGGTTCTGAGGTTGGTCAGAGACATGGGAAGAGTTTATACTCAGAACAAAAACTCCTCTTCTCTGCTGTCCTTTTCAGATACTTATTTCACGACCTACATTTTAGTCACCCTGGGATACATCCCTGGTTCCTCACTCTGCTCTGCAGCGCTGAGCTCTCATTGGGGTGAAGGCATTCATTCCTGTTGGTCTTTTCTCCCAAATTTTGATTCTCCTCCAAATCTATATCTTTTTTTTTTTTTTGAGAGAGATTTTTGCTGTAGAGTGTGTGCACTCACTGGAAAAACAGAGACAGAGAGACAGTGAGAAATCACCCCCTGGAGGTTGGCCACACCACAATCCCTTCTTCTCCATTCTCCTCTCGGGATCTTGGGCACACATGCGCACACGCCCAGCGTGAGTTGGGTCCAGGACTCTAACTGTGGTTGACTACATGGGAGTCCAGCGACATAGCCATTTCACCAACTGCTGGTCCCAAGTTATGCTTGTTACTATGGTTCCATCTAAGTTAAATTATAATTTTTTTCTGAAATGTTTTCAAGTAGTTTCTTAATTTTTTTCTTTATTCATGAGAGTGTATGCATGTGTGTATCAGAGATAGAGAAAGAGGAACACCCTCCCGAGCGTCTGGTCACACCATGATCCCCTTCCTCCAGGCCCCCAGCCTGTTGGATCTTGGACACCTGCGTGTGCCTGGCGTGTTTGGGGCTGAACGGCGGGGACCTGAGGCGCGGTCGCCGTGTGCGATCCAGCTTCTCTTACATGCCA
>NW_006160071.1:52716-66350 GCF_000334495.1 Tupaia belangeri chinensis | reverse complement strand
CATGGAGCCACCCGGACACTTATCCTTTTATGTCGTGTTCATTTATAATCTCCTCCTTGTGCTTTTGTATTCATGAGTTTGACTTCGATACTTGAGATTTTCCTTTTAAATTCCTTTAGTGCACGAAGCAAATAGTCTTTTTCTTCTGTGTGTGTACACTCTTGATGCACCCTATCCAGCTACCTTTTCCTTTGTAGACTGTTTTCCTCCTTTATTGTTTACAATATTTGCTGGAGGAGGCAGGCTGGACCATGCCCTTCTATACTCTAGGAATATTGTTTCCTCTGAAATATGTTATAATAATTTTTTTAAAAAATTGAAAAGGCTATTTGCAGCTTGTCCAGCAGAGGGTGCTCATGAGCTTTGTGTTCCTCCCAGACCCAAGCGTTTCAGACCCCTGTGGAGTAGCAGCCCTTTGACATGGAAGAACTGTGTTTGGTGCATGAGTGCATTAACATTCCAGGAGTCCCCAATCCCAATTCTATCAGGACAAGGCAGATACAGTAAATGAGTGTAGTGAGTCTTCTGTAGAAAAAAGGAGGTGCAAGCGTCAGCCTTAGTGACAGGGACCACAGCGCACAGTGGGGCAGGGCGCAAAGGAAAAGAGAGAGCAGTATCAGGAGGGAATGCCAGATCTCCCCATTATCCAAGGCAAGCTGGACTTTTATCTCTTTCTAAGAGACTTCCCAATAGTTCAGTGTTAAAAAACTTTCTAATTACAGTTTCTGACGTTTGTAAAAGTGTGTATTTTTTTTTCTTTAAGAGAGGTCTTTACTTTGAGGCATGTGTGCTTGTCAGAGAGACAGAAAGTGGGAAATCACTCCCCAGGGGGATGGTCATGCCACAGTCCCTTCTCCTCTGTTCTCTTCTTGGGATTTTGGGCACGCACACACACGTGCCCAGCAGGAGTTTCAAGCCGCCGGGTCCAGGCCTCAGACTGTGGTGGGCCATGTGAGAATCCAGCAGTGTAACCATTACACCATCGGCTGGTCCCTGAATACAGTTTTTACAAACAGTAGTGAGGGAAATGCATACAAAGCCACAAGGAGGTGTCACTTCACACCCTTCTGGATGACCTTTAATAAAACAGAAGCAGCAACAAAACCAAAGAGAACCAAAAATAAATGCTCCTGAGGACGCGGGGAAATTGGAACCCACGTGCATTACCGATTGACGCATAAAACGGAATAGCCACTGTAGGGAACAGTGAACTGACTCCTCAAAAAACTAAACAGGGAACCAGCAGTTGGCGTAATGGCTATGTCGCTGGACTCCCACGTAGTCGACCGCGGTTCGTGTCCCGGACCCGGTGGCTTAAAAAAACTCACGCCGGGCGCGTGTGCATGCGTGCCCAAGATCCCAAGAGGAGAATAGAGGAGAAGGGATTGCAGCGTGACCATCCCATCCCCCCTGTGATTTCTCGCTTGCTGTCTCTAATGTCTCTCTGTCTGTCTGGTGAGCGCACACGCCCTACAGTGAAAATCTCTCAAAAAACAAAAACAAAAACAAAAACAAAAACAAACGAAACAAAGAGTTATCATGTGGTCCATCAATTCCACCTCTGGATAGATACCTAACAGCCCATGGCCTAGTGGGTCAGGCAGCCGGACACCACACAGCTCTCCATGGTTCAAGTCCTGACCCCGGCGACTTGAAACACACTTTGGGCCTGAAATCCCAGCGGGGTGGAGAAATGGCAGAGAAAGTAAAGCACCATGGAGGGGCCCCCTGCCTTTCCCTCTCTCTGTCTCTCTGTCTCTCTCTGGTGAGTACATGTGCCCTCTGGCAATACCGAAAAAGAAAGAAAGCAGGGACTCCAACAGTGACCCACACACCCATCATCACAGCAGCATTTGCTTGTTTGCTTGTTTTTGTTTATTTGTTTTGTCTTTTTTAAGGTTCTTACCACAGGCGTGTGCTCACTGGGGAGAGACAGGGAGAGACGTCCTTCAGGGGGGATGGTCAGCTGAAATTCCCTCTCCTCCATTCTCCAAAAAATGGAAGCTACCTATCCATCAGTGAGTGAGTGGATAAATGAAATGTGGTGTGTATGTACAGTGTGCAGCCTGAGGAAGGACGGATCTTCTTTTTTTTTGGAGAGGTTTTTGCTATAGGGCACGTGCCCTCGCCAGAAAGACAGAGAGAGACAGAGAGACAGAAAGCAAGAAATCATCCCCCAAGGGGGATGGCCACTCCGCAAACCCTTCTCCTCCGTTTTCCTCTCGGGATCTTGGGCACGCACGCACATGCGCCCGGTGTGAGTTTAAGCCACTGGGTCCAGGGCTCGAACCGTTGTCGACTACGTGGGAGTCCAGTGACATAGCCATTATGCCAACTGCTGGTCTCCAAAGGAAAGATATTCTAACACATGCTATGATATGGATGACTCGTAAAGATATTATACCAAGTGGGACCAGCAGTTAGCGTAATGGCTATGTCACTGGACTCCCATGTAGTCGACCGCAGTTCGAGTCCCAGACCCGGTGGCTTAAACTCACGCCAGGCGCGAGTGCATGTCTGCCCAGGATCCAGAGAGGAAAATGGAGGAGAAGGGATTGCGGCGTGGCCATCCCCCCTTTTTTTTATTTTTCACTTTCTGTCTCTCTGTCTCTGTCTGTCTGGCGAGCACACGTGCCCTATAGCAAAAACCTTTCAAAAAAAAAAGAAAAAGAAAACGATATTATGCCAAGCAAAATATGCCAGACACAAAAGAACAAATGTCGTGTGATTCCCCTTACATGAGGTACCTAGAGCAGTCAAATGTACAGAGACAGAAAACAGTGGTGGTTGTCAGGGCTGGGGTTAAGGAAAACGGGGGATTCGTGTTTAATGAGTACAGACTTTCAGTTTGGGGAGACGGAAAAGTTTGGGAGCTGGATGGTGGAAATACTTGCATGACAAAGTGAATGTATTTAATGCCATGGCACCATAGAGAGACAGAGAGAGATGAGGAGGCCCCACTCTGCCCCCCTCCCTCCTGGGGTATGGTCACACCACAATCCTTTCTCCCTCCTTTCGGGATTTTGGGCGCTCACACACACGTGCCCTGTGTATTTCTCAAACCGCCAAGCCCAGGACTTGAATTGGGTGGGTTGGCCGTGTCGGATCCAGCTACCTTAAACACCAGGCCATGGGCTGGCCCTAAAACATTTAAATAAACGTGTTCAGTCAAAAAATAGAAATAGAAATACAGAGAAATGAAATAGGAATGCAAGGTGGAGACGTTTCTGACAGAAGCTCACTCAGAGGGAAGGACTTCACGGCCACCGGCCTTCTCTCGGTCCGCCCTTCTGCCTGGGCCCTCGTAGCCCCCCACAGACTTCCTGCCCCACCAGGTCACACGGAACACTCGGACGCAGGGTCGCCGCCTCATTCCCGTCCCTCTCCCTTTGCAGTTTTGTCTCAGTTGCCCTGCTCCAGACTCCCCTTGCCAACCTTGTTTCTGCAGACCGCGGTTCTCAAGGTACTGACCAGTAGTCCCCAAATCTTGCATCCTCTAAAGAGTTTAATATCCACAAAAAATGATTGGATCTCTGGGATGACTCCGTGGCCAAGGGAGCTGGTCCCACACGACTGGCCATGTAGTTCAGGTCCCAGCACCGATGGTTCGAAAAACGCGCTGTGTGTGTGTGTGTGTGTGTGTGTGTGCTCCATCCTACAGCACAGAGAGGTGGAAGAGAAGGAGGGATTGCGGCCTGAGCACACTCCGGGGCGGGGGGGGCTTTTTCCCTCTTCCAATCTCTCTCTTTCTCTCTAGTGAGCATTTTTGGTTTCTGGCAAAAAAAAAATTTTTTTTAAGTTAAAAGAAATGTATTGGCTCTCCTATGCTTAATAATCACAGAGAGCCCCAAGCCAACGCACCACGATGTGGAAGGGTTCCTGAGGGTGATGGTTGTAGACCAGCTGAAGACCTTTCCCCAACGCGAGAGCAAAGATTTCTTTCCTACTTTTCCCCAGCGCTTTGTGTGAGTGTATTTTGTAACACTTTTCATCCAAAATTTGGGGACAGAAGGGAACGGCCCTCTAAGATAGGAAGGAACTTAAATTGGATGCTAAAGATCACGCTGCAAAAATTCACCCTTCACTCCCACCACAGAAAGTCTTACACTGGTGTCTCTCCTGTCACCGTGCTGTTGGGGGCGCGGGCCATCTTCCAAATCCTCATGTCATCACCAGAGTCTAGGGCTTTTTCTTTTTCTTTTAAATTTAATTTTGTTATTATTTTGTAAATAATTATTTTATTTGACTTCACTTATTTATTTAAATTTGACCAGAGAGGGACAGAGTGAGAGAACAAGAGAGAGAGAGAAAGAGAGAGAGAAAGTGAGAAAGCAAGCCACCAAGTCTGGGACTCAAACTGCAGTCGGCCAGGTGGGAGTTCAGTGCCCTTAGCCACAACACCACCTGCTGGCCAAAGAGAGACAAAGATGAAGAGACAGAGAAAGTGAGAGAGCAAGCCACCAGGCTCATGGACCCAAACCATGGCTGGCCATGTAGGAGTCCAGTGTCTTAAACACCACCTGCTGGCTGAAGTCTAAGACTTTCAACAATGCTTTCTCTCTCAGCCGCAGTGGGGAACCTAGGCTTCACAGTACTTATTTATTTTTTTAAGAGAGATTTTTGCTATAGGGAACATACGCTCGCTGGAGAGACACACACAAAGAGAGACAGAGAGACAGAAAGTGAGAAATCACCCCCAAGCGGGGGATGTCCACTCTGCAATCCCTTCTCTTTCATTCTCCCCTCGGGATTTTGGGCATGCATGCACATGTGCCCTGCATGAGTTTTAAGCCGCCGGATCCGGGACTTGAACCTTGGTTGACTATGTGGAAGTCCAATGATGTAACCATTATGCCATCTGCTGGCCCCCAGATTACTTTTTTATCCAGCATCATTTTTGCTTCCTCTTCATCTTGTCCTTCAAAAGTGTATACATTAAACATTATCATTAGTAATTGTACATCTTGTGAATTTTACCTCAATAAAAATATCATCAGTAGTTTGTTTTGAAAAACATATATACGCATTCGTCTGTATGAGATGATCTCTGTAGTGCTTCCTGGATGCTTTTCCCTCAGTTCAGTAATTCGGATTATTTTACATTATTAGGACAGGCATCATGCCCTGGAGGTGACCAGCCTGTCCTCGTCCCTGCCCTGCGGCCCAGCTTTCTCAGTAGGCTGTGGGGACATTTCCTGTTCTGCCCTCCTTGCTGTACCCTGTGGCTTCTGGCTGCAACTTCCCCTCCCTCCCCTCACCCAGCCCATCTGTTCCTCACTCCTGGCAGACAGGGTGGAGATGGGGTGTTCCTGAGCAAGGTGTGGGGTCTCCAGTCTGAGAGATGCCTCAACTGTTGAGTGGGACAAAGGCCATTGAGGCCCAGGGAGAGCGGGGCTGGCACTGCGGCTGTCTGCTCCTCTCCCGGGGGACAGTGACGTGACACTGCATCTTCCACACCTGGGACTGGAACCCTGAGACTGGCTGTGGTCAGGGACATGGTTACTGTGCTCTAGTGGCCACAGATGAACAGAACGTAGGTACGAAATATAATCCCCAAGGTCAATGGGGAATCCCTTCCTCAGTCCACCCCAAATAGTAACTGCTGTCTGAGCACCTGGGGCTCACAGTGGGCCTCGTGGGAGAGACCTATGAGGAGGACACGGCCCCACACGCATCTGTTTATCTACGGCCGCTGTGAGAGTGACGGGAGGAGGCATCAATTCTCCAGCAAGGGCAGCAGAGGCGGAGACTCGGGCAGGAACACAGGTGGAGCTAGGATGGGACTCCCCTGTCACTCGGGGCTGGGAAGGGGCCCTGGAGCCAAATGGAGAAGAGTCACCCATTACTTTCTCCCAGATGACCCCGACTTCTCCTCACAGAAAGGACCACGGCAGCTCTCCTGGTCTCTTTTATAAGGATAATTATTACATCATGCTCCTGTGTCCTAGTCACCTCCCAAAGGTCCTTCCTATTAATACCGTCACCTTGGGTTTTCAACATGTGAACGTTGGAGGGACACACACATTCAGTCTATATCAGACAGACAGATAATAGGCTAGATGATAGCTACTCGACAGATAGACACATGTATGAGGGGTCTTCAAAAATGCCACAGCAAACATGTACTAAGATCGGGACTCACAGCCTAGTGATTAAGGGAGCCAGATTCCACATGGCCAACCATGGTTCAAATTCCAGCCCTAGCAGCCTGAAAAACACACCAGGTTGGGGCTGGCAGGTGGTGTGGTGGTTAAGGGCACTGGACTCCCACAGGGCCGACTGGGGTTCGAGTCCTGGACCTGGCGGCTTGTTTTCTCATTTTTTCTCTCTTTCTTTCTCTCACTCTGTCCCTTTCTGGTCAAATCAAAATAAGTAAATAACTAAATAAAGTTAAATAAAATTATTTTTTAAAAAAATAGTAAGAAAGAAAACCACTCCAGGTATGTGTGCATGCATGCCCCATACCCTGACAGGAAGGACATTGAGGGGGGTGCAGTGGGCTCTGCTCCGTTGTGGTTGCTTTCCCCTACACTCTGTTTCTCTGTCTTTGGCAAACTCATGCGCCCTCTGGCAATAAAAGGAAGAGAGAAAGCGTGCATCATGAAACGCTACCCATGGCTTACAAAATTCTTTGTACCAAAATAAACTCGTACTTTAATTTCACTTTTCCACAAACTTTTTGATGCCCCCTCATACACATACACACCTACACACACACACACACACACACACACATTCCTGTGAAACTATCACACATTTTCAAGGTACACACCTTGAATATTTCTTTTCTTTTAAGAGATTTTTTGCTATAGGGCGCATGTGCTTGCTGGAGAGACAGAGAGACAGAGAGATAGAGAGAGAAAGTAAGAAGTCACCCCGGGGGGATGGCCGTGTTGCAATCCCTTCTCCATTCTCCTCTTAGGATTTTGGGCATGCATGCCCACACACTCAGCATGAGTTTTAAGCCACTGGGTCCGGGACTTGAACCACAGTTGCCCATGTGGGAGTGTGGGAGTCCAGCACCTCGACTGCTACACCACCTGCTGGCTCCCACCTTGAATACTTCTGTATTCCTTCCGTATTCTAGTTTATTCATGCCACATGGGCTGTACCCCTGCTCGGCTTACACCTCCCACACCCAGAGAAATGGCTACTCTGACGCCGTCGCTGCCCTCGGGCCAGGGTTCCCTATTAATGGAAGCACGCAGCATATGCAGTTTTTTTTTTTTTTTGAGAAGTTTTTGCTATAGGGTGCATACACTCACCAGAGAGAGACAGAAAGCAAGAAGTCACCCCCTTCCCCGAGGGGATGGCCACACCGCAATCCCTTCTCCTCCATTCTCCTCTTGGGATCTTGGGCACACACACACACGCACCTGGTGTGAGTTTAAGCCACCGGGTCCGGGACTTGAACCACGGTCGGTTACATGGGAGTTCAGTGACATAGCCATTATGCTAACTGCTGGTCCCAATTCTTCTTCTTCTTTTTTTTTTTTTTTAAGGTTTGCTATATGGCATGCACGCTCACCAGAGAGAAAGTGAGAAAGCAAGCCACCAGGTCCAGGACTTGAACCAGTCAGTCATGTGGGAGTCCAGAGCCCTTAACTACCATGCCAGCTGCTGGCTCTTTTATCGCTTCTTTTCGAAGTCCATTTGTTTATTTCTCCACGAGAAGCTGAGAGACCCCCGACATGATGTTCATACCACGATCCCCCTTCAGTCCCAGCAGCCAGACGGTGTGCACCCCCGGTGTGTGCAGGAAGACCCAGGACACAAGCGCAGGCCCGCCCTGAGCACACGGAGCACAGCGTACTGCTGCACCCCGCGCCCGGCCCTCGGCTCAATTTCAAGTGTGCTGTGTACGTTTGCAGCTTCCACCCACGGCTTCATTGGCACCACAGCGCTGATTTGACTCAAT
The DNA here is from genome assembly GCF_000334495.1 of Tupaia belangeri chinensis. Taxonomy (NCBI): domain Eukaryota; kingdom Metazoa; phylum Chordata; class Mammalia; order Scandentia; family Tupaiidae; genus Tupaia; species Tupaia belangeri. Next base: position 58,432 of record NW_006160071.1, on the reverse strand, counting down.
CGTTGTCATTCTACTTACTAAGAAACGTGCTCTGGAAGCCTTAAATTTATGTGTCCAGGGGCCAGCAGGGGGCATGGTGGTCGAGGCACTGGATTCCCACACGGCCAGCTGTGGTCCGAATTCTGGACCGGGCGGCTTAACGTTCAGGCCAGGCACAGGTGTTTGCATGCCCGAGATCTCAAGAGGAGAAGGGATTGCAGAGTGGCCATCCACCCCGATCGGTGATTTCTCACTTTCCCTGTCTCTCTTCAGTAAGTGCATGTGCCCTGTAACAAAAACCTAAAGAAACAAAACAAAACATTATGTTTCAAGCATAGCTGAATTCTCAGGTAGTTGGTGGCAAAAATATAAAAAGTCTCATAACTAGTTTACATACCTGATACATTTTGGATACCCTAAGATTTTTAAAAAACGATTCTTTATTTCCACTTGTTATTATTATTATTTTTTAATTTGACCAGAGAAAGAGAAGAAGGGAAAGTGAGAAAACAAGCCGCTAGGCCTGGGACTCAAACCACAGTCAGCCATGTGGGAATCCAGCGCCTTTAACCACACCACCTGCCGGCCCTGGTAGTTTGATATTATAAACATCTGTAAGCTAACTTTCTGAATTCAAGTTATCTGTCGTGTTTCTACATAAAATGCACTTTCAGCCAGCAGTGTCGATTGTGTCCACCCCGCAGTCGCCACGTGTGACCGGGGTCCTTCCGTCTCTTCTCTGTATTCTCTCTGTCGTCCGTGGTGTCTCCTGTGGTTGAGGTTTACCTGGATCCATTGATCTGTTCCTGCGTCGAAACCTTATTTTCTGTGACGTTGTGCTCTATCTTTATATCTCACACAGCCACCCACTCTTCCTGATCACCCTGGTTCTACTTACCAAGTTCTATTTCAGTATAAAATTGACAGTAGAGTCACCACGTTCTGCACAAATGACCTGGAGACTGCGTGGCGGGTAGCCTCAGTTCTGTAGCTAACGTAGAGTGTAGACTCAACATGTGTGTGCTTAACGTGGCGCATGTTCCAGTTTCCTTACATCTTAAATGCTCAGTATAGATTTAAAATTCCCTCCATCGACGTGATGTACAGTAGATTTGTGTTAGATGCATTTATTGGGTTGTAGGAAAAGTCGCGATGCATTTTCTTTTCTTTTCTTTTCTTTGAGAGAGGTTTTTTGCTATAGGGTGCATGCACTCGCTGCAGAGAGAGAAAGAGAGTGAGAGATCACTCCCTGGGGGGTGGCCACGCCACAATCCCCTCTCCTCCATTCTCCTCTCGGGATTCTGGGCACACATGCACACGTGCCTGGCATGAGTTCAAGTCATCGGGTCTGGGACTCGAACTGTGGTTGACCACGCTGGACAGCGATGTAACTATTACTCTATCTGCTGGTCCCAGTCACAACGCATGTTTACATAGAAAAAAATACATCATGACTTTTCCAACAACCTAATATACGTGGTTAGGTATATTCTAGGCATGTGATAATTTTTTTTTGAGAGGTTTTCGCTATAGGGGGCGTGCGCTCGCCAGACAGACAGAGAGACAGAGAGATAGAGAGACAGAGAGACAGAAAGCGAGAAATCACCCCCCAGGGGGAATGGTCACGCCGCAATCCCTTCTCCTCCATTCTCCTCTCGGGATCTTGGGCACGCACGCACATGCACCCGGAGTGAGTTTAAGCCACCGGGTCCGGGACGTGAACCACGGTCGACTACGCGGGAGTCCAGCGTGGTAGCTATTACAGCTAACTGCTGGTTCCCCTGATAATTTTTGGTGCTATTGTCAGTGACATTGTTTATAAAACTCCGTATTTGTTCACTCCTGTGATAGGGAAATACCATTGGTTTTCATAATCTGATCCGTCTCTAGCAGCCTTGCTAACTCTCTTTTGAAGCCCCAAAATACATCTATGCATACTTTTCAGATTTTTCTATAAAAGCAATTATATCATTTCTGGAAAAATTCCTTTTTCTTTTTAATTCTTATGTTGTTTACTAGTTTCTTTAGTGTATTTATCTCTTCCATAAGTGAGATGCAGAGAAAGCGAGAGAGGGAGTGTGTGGTGAGTACCCCTGAGGGGTCTTGGTGCCATGAGCCACCCGTAGCCTTCAGCCAGTTCCAGGTCAGGGGCAAGCACGTGCCCGGGATCCTCAGAGAGGTCTCTGGACTGCGATCGGGACCTTCCCCATGGACTGCCTGCCAGAGCGTCCACGTCACCTCGCACCCCATCGGCCCCCTTTGACTTACTTTTATTGGTTTACTGGGCTGAACCTCTGCTACTCCGGTAATTACAGTGTGTGCTGAAGACAGCCTTCTCCTTACGAACTTTCTGTTTACTCCCAGTTGGGTTTGAAGTCACCCAAGGCTCTTTGTTTCTCTGTTGTCTGTTTCTTTCTTGAGCTGCAATGAGTCAGGCGCTAAGTGAACAGCAGCCACCCGTGCCTTGAGCAGAGGGGGTTTAGCAGAGGGCTCTTGTCATTCATGGGTCAGGAGGCTGATGGAGCACGAAGCTCCTGAGACCACGCCTTGAGATTTGCTGGCCCGCCAGGTGCCATGAGTCTGGGCTGGGCACCCACACACCCACGCACCCACAGGAAGCCTGGCCTGAGGCCATGACTGCTTCCTTCCTTTGTCCCTGCCCTGCCCAGCCCAGACAGACTTGACCACAGCTTGTGGGGTGTGGGGGCTAACGCTGGTTATCTCTGTTCACTCGAACTCCGAGGCAGGGCAGGCCCAGATTTAGTGGAGCTTGCCCCTTATACAAATGTTGAGATCATTCCTGTGAATAAAAAATAATTCAGACTCTTGTTAACGGGGACAGGAATGAAGAGTCTCTCCAGGATTACTGGGACAGATTACTGGGACAGGTGCCAAGATGCCTGCAACAGGGCAGAGGTCAGTCTCCACTCCGGTCAGGGCAGAGACACAGGGGTTCGTAGCCAAGGAGCAGCGGTGCAGGTGTGGCCTGTGGGGGTGTCGGGGGACAGGAAATTACCAGGAGGATCAAGGGCAGGGAGATCTCGCTAAACCAGCTTAAAGGATTCTGGCTAAAAGCAGGCCAAGGTAGGGGGCTGGCAGGTGACGTGGTGGTTAAAGACACTGGACTCCCACGTAGCTGACTGTGGTTCAAGTCCTGGACCTGGCAGCTTGCTTTCTCACTTTCTCTCTCCCTCTTTCTCTCTCTCTGTACTCCTCTGGTCAAATTAAATAAATAATAATAGTAATAAAATTAAATAAAATGTTTTTAAAAGTTTAAAATAAGAAAAGCAGGCCAAGATAATCAGGTACCAAAGAGACAGATGAGAAATGTTACCAACGGTGGTGGGGAGGGGTTCTTGCCAAGTCCGACTCCACGGGATTCTTGTTACAACAGGTCCGAGGGCAAGGCCAGACTGAGAATAGCTCCAAGCAGCCTGTCAGAAGTCTGCTCAAGGAGACTCATTCTTCAGGGAAAACAATGACAGAAGTTGGGAGATATGTAGTTATTGATAGAGGTAAAATACATGTGTAAAATACGTAACATATATATTTAGAATGAGAAAACATATCACATCAAGGTGCAGGCTCTCTGGTGTACTGGCATGCTCCCCCTGTGGTTTTGACAGATACACTTCAGTCACCTTTGAATAGGAGAATAATTTTTTTCCTTAAATAATTTTTATTTAATTTTACTTATTATTATTATTTTAAACTTGCTGTAGGACACATGTGCCCCCAGGAGAGAGGGAAAGTGAGAATGCAAGCCACCAGGTCCGATCCACCGTGTGGGAGTGCAGCATCTTAACCACCGAGCCATCTGCTGACCCTGGGAGAATGATCTTTTTTTTTGGAGAGGTTTTTGCTATAGAGCATGTGTGCTCCCCAGAAAGACAGAGAGAGACAGAGAGTCAGAAAGCAAGAAATCACCCCCCTGGGGGGATGGCCACGCCACAATCCCTTCTCCTCCATTTTCCTCTCAGGATCTTGGGCACGCACACACGCAAACATACCCGGCGTGAGTTTGTCAACAGGTCTGGGACTCGAACCGCAGTCAACTACGTGGGAGTCCAACAACATAACCATTACGCTAACTGCTGGTCCCTGGGAGACTAATCTTGTAAAATAATTTTTATAGTCAGACTAGAAACAGAAGTTATTTTTTTTTCTGGCATGGTTGATTGACTTTTTTTAAGTTTCTTTCGTGAGAGTGAGTTTTTTGAGAGAAGCACCTTCACGAGGGTCTCACTCTGAGAGAGCCAGCCGGGATCATGGGGGTGTGCACCCAGCACACACACCTACTGGGACAATCCCGTCGTCTTCCACCCTCCACTGCCCACCCACCGCCTGCTACTTCTGAATTGAGAAACGTCCCTGATTCCCACAGCTCATCGGGAATAGCTTGTAAGATCTTTGCCTAAAAACCTGTAGGATCGTTGTTAGGTTTGGGACCCTTTTATCAAGTTTCTTTCATAAAAGAGCAGTAGGTTCCGGGTTATTTCCACACATTGTTGGGGCCCCTGCCAGGGTTTGGGAAGGGCCCCTGCAAGGGACGGGCCCTGCGGACCCAGCTTCACTAGCCTCCTGCGGGTGAATTTGCTTCTGTGCAGAGGGCCGGCCTTCTCAGCACCCTGCTTCCTGGGGAGGGGCCCCGGTGGTCCCTCCTCGCTGCCCCTGGAGATACTCAGGCCCCAGGAGTCTGGGCCTATAGTGTTCCCAGAACCTAGGGCGACGGTGCTTCAGCGCTCAGCTCCCCTCACGGGATTTGGGTCTGAAATTCCTTTCTTTCTCACCAGCAACTGAACGGATTTGAAAACATTTAGTCACATGTCTCCAGAACAGTAGCTGGTCCAGCAAGAAGGTGGGGTTGACGCACATCTCACCCAGTTACAGGACCCACTCCCAAGGAGATCTCGTCTCTATCTGGGCACACTCCCGGGGTGGCCTCGCTTTTGATGTAAACACTGGACAGTGATCCCGTCCAGATTAGTCTCTGGTCCCTTTCTGCTTGCAGAGTAGGGGGACAGGATGGGCCCCCACATCCCCCCCATAGCATGTGGCGCCCAAGTTCCCCTTCTGCCATGGCCGCAGTGCTCACTCACCAGCTTCCTGTGGAGGCTTCCTCACCTGACCACATTGGGGCGTGTCCGTCCCCAACTGAGGGACCTGGCCCGGCGGCCTGGCAGACACAGAGACATGCTGGCCCTGCTGCTGCTGCCCCTGCTCTGGGGGGGTGAGTGGGCCACAGGAGGGGGCCGGCCCGGGTGGGTGGAGGCCGGGGCTACAGTTGAGCCTGTGTTCCCCAGGGTCCCTGCAGAAGGACCCAGAGGACCAGATGCAGGAGTGGCTGACGGTGCAGGAGGGCCTGTGCGCCCTGGTGCCCTGCTCCTTCTCCTACCCCTGGACTGCCTGGGGTCCACTCTACATCTCCTGGTTCCGGGAAGGGTACCGTAAGCCGGTGGCCACGGACAACCCGGCCCAAACACAGGAGGAGACCTGGGGCCGATTCCACTTCCTTGGGAACTTCAGGACCAGAAACTGCTCCCTGCATATCAGCGACGCCAGGATGGCGGACACGGGGCGCTACTTCTTCCAAGTGGAGAGTGAGACGTCTGTTCAACGCACTTACAGGGACAAGCTGCTCAATCTGCAGGTGACAGGTACGGCCGGGTCCTGGGAGCGGACCTGGGTGTGGCGAAGCCCGCGTGGAGGGGACAGGATGGTGGGCACTGCACTCCTG
>NW_006160071.1:49113-51613 GCF_000334495.1 Tupaia belangeri chinensis | reverse complement strand
TGCTTCCACTTCCCAAGGCCACACAGTCCAGCCCCAGCCTCCCTTGAGGCTTGGAGCTTCCCAGTCCAGGAGTCAGGATGGACCAAGTCACACAGGCAGAGAAGGGGGGGGTGGCGAAGATCCTGCCGAGGGGACTGTCAGCCTCCCTTGTTCTCTGTCCCTCTCTCTCTGCCTCTCTGTCTCTCCTCAAAGTCCTCAAGGTCCCACAAAGCACCCACCTCGTCCCTTTACATCCTGGAGGGCCAGGCTCTGCGGCTGCTCTGTGCTGCAGACAGCAACCCCCCTGCAGAGCTGAGCTGGTTCCGGGGGTCCCCAGCCCTGAACGCCACCCCCATCTCCAGTAACGCCACCCTGGAGCTGCCTCAGGTCGGGCCTGAGGAGGAAGGAGGCCTCACCTGCCAAGCTCGGAACCCGCTGGGCTCCAGAAATGTCTCTCTGAGCCTCTCTGTGCTCTGTGAGTGCGGGCACCCCTGGAGGCAGGGCGCCGGGGTCCTGGAGAGGGTAGGACGGCCCCTCTGACCCTCCCCTCCCTCCGTAGATCCCCCACAGCTGCTGGGTCCCTCCTGCTCCTGGGAGGCCCAGGGGCTGCGCTGCAGCTGCTCCTCCAGAGCTCGCCCGGCCCCCTCCCTGCGCTGGCGGCAGCTCTGCAGGGCCCTGGGCCAACAGCTCCCTGAGCCTCCGCGGGCCGCTCAGCTCGGACCTCAGGCTCAGCTGCGAGGCCCGGAACGCCCACGGGGTGCAGAGCCTGGCTGTCCTGCTGCTCCCAGGTCAGGGGCCGTGGGGAAGCGAGGGGAGGGCATGATTCCAGAGGGATGCACGTGGGGCGATGGGCAGTGGCCACATGGAGGTGGTCGGGAGGGCAGGGCCCGGGCCTTCCACCAGGAGGTGGGAAGAGGGCGGAGTCCCGGCAGCCCGTCATCTCGCTCCCCCTGCTCCGCAGGCAAACCGGAGTCCAGGACAGGCGTGGTCCCTGCGGCCCTTGCAGGGGCTGGGGCCGCCACCCTGCTCTCGCTCTGTCTCTGTCTCCTCTTCTGCATGTAAGTCTTGGTCCCAGGGAGGGTGGAGGACAGCGAGTCCCAGCGAGTAGGAGAGTCCCAGAAGGCAGAGCTGAGTGGGACCAGAGGGACCCTTCCCTTTTCCCCGCGGCTGTAACGAGATACACGTCACTTCCGGCCAACTTCCGGCCAACGCACCCCCGAGGGTGTGCCGTCCAATGGCCTTCAGTGTGCACGTTACCACAAGCAATTCTAGAACGGCTTCATTAGCCCGAATGACAAACACAATGATAGAGGGAACCCCACACCCCTGGGCTGGGGCTCCCCCGCCTCTCTCCACCCCGCTCTGTCCTCCATCCCTCCAGTCTGTGTGGCCGACGGTCATGTAAAGCCCGCCGTGGGCTACTGGGACCTTTGGGACTTGCATTCACTAAGCAGCAAGGTTTCGAGGCTCCTCCTGCTGCAGGAAGTACCGGTACTTGAGTATCAGTCCCCGGGCCCGTTACGGCCCAGCACTAGCCCAGGAGCAGCTGCGCCTGCCCGTTCACCTGCGGACGGATGTCTGGCTTGTTTCTGCCTCTCAGCGTGATGGGCGACACTGACATGTCCTCCATGCACACGCTTGTGTGTGCAAGAGGGTTTGTAGGGATGGGAACCCAGTCTGAGCCACCGTGGTCGAGTCCTGGTTATCCAGGAGGGTGGAGTCCTCCCTAGTCTGTCTGGAAGGGTCCAGATGGGACGCCTCAGTCCCCATCTCGGCGGTCGGGAGGGAGGCTCGCGCAGCCTGCCCCCTGCAGAGCTGGCCCCGCCCCAATGCACTGGTCTCTGCCCTTAGAGTGAAAGCCTGCAGAAAGGGAGCAGCCGGGAGGCGCACGGCCATGGATGACGAAGACCCTGTCATGGGCACGGTGGCCTGGGTGAGTGCGTGGAGGGCCCAGGGCGAGCCGCTCCACAAGTCCAGACTGAGCTCCACGGCACAGCCCCATACTGAACCGTGTCTGTCTGAACCCGCGTTCTGCACTGCAGTGTGGGAGGCCCGGCTGGGACAGACGGTGGTCGGGAGGGCAGGGCCCTCCAGCTCCAGGCCCCTCCTTCCAGCCGCCAGTCTTCTCTTTTCTAGTAAGCGTCTTGGGTCTCGTTTAAGAAAATCTTTTCCATCCTAAGATCAGAGCGATATTCAAGAATAGCTCCTACTAAAAGTTCCCTGTCTTCCTTCTGACGGGGAAGGGCTGTCTCACCTGTGGTTGATGTGTGTGCTGTGCAGAGTTGATGCACGCACGTGGGGTCTTCTAGAGTGAGTGGAAAAAAGCACATTATGAAAAATCTATGCACGGATTTTAAATAGTTTTGCAACACGTAAATTAGTATTTTAATTCCATTTTTCATGGAAAAATGGAATATTCTTCTATTTTTGTTTTTTGTTTTTAATAAGAGAAAGAGAGCAATGTCTTTTTGCCAGGGCTTCTCTCTCTCTCTCTCTCTCTTTAGTTTTGCTATAAAGTGCT
>NW_006160071.1:47376-48971 GCF_000334495.1 Tupaia belangeri chinensis | reverse complement strand
GGGGGGTGGCTGCACCTCAGCCCTTTCTCCTCCATTTTCCTCTTGGGATTGTGGGCACGCATGCACACGTGCCCAAGCTGCTGAGTCTGGGAATAGACGCTCACGTTGGCCACGTGGGATCCAGCCCCTTAACCCCCAGGCCCTCTGCTGACCTTGCCGAGGTCTCTTGTGTCGAGGTCCTCCGGCTCTAGCCTCCCAGTTACTAGGATTACAGGTGGCTGCCACCTGCCCATCCCGTTTTAGGGTGGTCCGGGAGCCCAACCCAGGCCTCCCTCGTTGTCCCAGTCTCGGGCAGCAGAGCCTACCCCTTGCACCACCATGGCAGGGCCTCCTCCTTCGTTGTTTGAATAGTCCCTCCCTCCCTCCTCCACCATCTACCACGCTACTCTGTCATGTATCAGAGTTCTACTGATATGTATGGGCCAGGCAGTGGCGCAGGTGCAATGCAGCCAGACCCACATGGGAAAGGTCCTGGGTTCACGTCTCGGGACCTGCCTGTGTATGCCGGGTGAGTGCATGCCCGTGATTGGGGCTGGCTGGGACTGGGGGCAGACTGCAATAGGAAGACCCTGTTAAGGCGGTGCCTGTGTCTCTGTCTCTCTCTCATGGAAGAAATAAATAGGTAAAGTTTAAAAAAGTCCTGTGTTTGTGTGGGGCTCTTTCTGTGGCCTCTGGGCTTATTCCAGCAACCACCGTTCTTGGCCCTAAGTCAGCACTATCTAGAGTCAGCAGAATCGATGCTTTCAGAGTAAGCCCTCATAGCTGCTAGGAGACCCTTCTTCGCTCTCCTTCGGGAGTGTCCTGGCTCTCCTCGGCCTTTTCTTTTTCCATTTAAACATTAGAATCAGGAGCTGGCAGGTGGCATGTGGTTGAAACACTGGACTCCCACGTGATTAACCACAGTTTGAGTCTCAGACCTGGTGGCGTGTGCGTGGCCAAGATCCCAGGGGAGAATGGAGGAGAAAGAGTCATGTTATGGCCATGATTTCTACCTTCCCTCTCTGACGAGCACACGCTCCCTATCACAAAAACCTTTAAAAAATAATAAAAACGAGTGTAAGAGTCAGTTTATCAAGTTCCAAAAAAGTCCCCTCCCTGATGTTTAAATTGGAATTATGTTGAATCTACAGCTCAGTGTGGGAAGAATTTACCTGTTTATGAATCCAAGTCTTCTTAGGCAGGAAAGTAGATCTCTATTTGAATCTTTTTTGGAAAAAAAAAAAAGAATTATTTTAACTTTACTTACTCTTATTTTCCAATTTGGCCAGACAGAGACACAGAGAGAGGGAAAGTGAGAAAGGAAACCACCAGGTCCAGGACTTGAACTGTGGTTGCCCATGTGGGAGTCCAGCGCCTTAACCACCATGCCACCTGCTGACCCCTCTATTTGAATCGTTTTTTGTGTTTTTAACAAAGATGTAGAATTCCTTCACATAGGTGTTGTATATCTTCTGTTATTTTTCTTCCAAGTACTAGCATTGGTTGCTATTGTAAATATCTTTCTAGTGTATTTTCTGATTGCTTATTCTGAAATGCAGAGTGAAAGTATTTTTTTCAAATATGTGGGGGGTTGCAATGAAAAATATGACACATTA
>NW_006160071.1:38335-44483 GCF_000334495.1 Tupaia belangeri chinensis | reverse complement strand
CTGCTCTCCCCTTTCCTCAGGGTTCCAGGAAAAAGTCCTGGCCAGACACCCCCCCAGACCAAGTGTCTCCTGCCGGGGGCGCCCCTCCCTCAGGGGAGCAGCAGGAACTCCATTACGCCTCCTTCACCTTCCACGGAATGAAGATGCGAGAATCCCAGGCCACGGAGTACTCAGAGGTCAAGGCCAGCAAGTAGAGGCTCGGCTGCGGTCCCGGTCCGGCTGGAGGACTGGCCTGTCTGAGGCGGGGCTCCAGGGACTGACGCCGATGCTCACTGAGCTTTGGGACAATGTTAACATTAACCTCGGGAAGAAGCTCCCCAGGCAGAGCAAACAGAAGGCACGTGCAGGAGCTCAAACCCAGGCCCCAGCTCTTTCTTCCTTTTTCTTTTTCTTTTTAAGAGAGGTTTTTGCATGTGCTCACCAGAGAGACAGAGAGACAGAAATCAGAGTGAGAAATCACCTCCCGTGCCGATGGCGACGCCGCAATACCTTCTCCTTCATTCTCCTCTCGGGATCTCGGGCACACACACACAGACACACACATGCGCCTGGCGTGTGTTTCAGCCACCGGGTCTGGGACTCAAACTGGCCAACTACACGGGAGTCCAGCGACGTAATCATTTCACCATCTGCTGGTCCATCTCTAGCACTTTCTAAGGCATCGTTCTCAAGTAATTCACTTCACTGCCACGTGCCTCAGTTTCCCGTCTGTAACCCAGAGACCGTGTGTCCTACTCAGAGGTTGCCAAGAAACCAGCCAGCCAGAGCCTGCCGTGTGGCAAGTCCCAGGGCTCGTTGGTCTCTTCCTTGGACAGAAGAGCCCTGCTGGCGAGTTCTCCCAAGACTGGGAGTGACCAGGCACACAGGACGGGGCGACATGGTGACACGCTGCTGACGCCCTCTTCTCGGAGCTCCTCAAAGCCTCCTCAGGAAAGGCCAAGCCTCAGCCTCGCCTTCAACTCATGATGTGACATCCTCCATGCCCTCCAGGGTCTTCTCGCCCTGTCGTCGCCTGTCAGCCTCCCAACACCTACGGCATTTCCTGTGCCTCCATCGCATTCTGGGGACCTAGAGGGATTTTCTCAACATCCAAAGAGCCAACTCTGTCTCTTCCCTGCCCAGACCCAGTCATGGCTCCCTGGCTGTGGACAACACCTCGCCGGGATCGCCCACTGCCATTTACAGTCCTTGAGCTCCGTGCCGGGCTTGGCCCACTCTTCCTTAAACCTGCCTGCTGGTTCATACCACGCCGTCTTGCATTACGAGGTCCCTCGCTACCTTGCTTCCATCTGGTTCGCACCATCTTGTCTTCCAAACGTGAGTCATGGGTGTGCTTGGGTTGAGAGGGTGACTGAAGGAGGAACTCTTTTCTCAAGTTGAACTAATTTAGTTAACAAAAGAAGCTAAAAAAAGCCCAGACTTCTTCAGCAGCACCCAAACCTGGGTAAACAGCAATATGATGTCCTAAACATTAGAGGCCATGAGGAGAGGAGTGGACAGTTCCGGTAGGCGCTGGGAGGACGGCGGTTCCCAACACTCCCTGCCCAGGCCCAGCTCTAACACCGTGAGTTCAGTTGTGATGTTCTGGTAACGACAGGTTAGATATTCTGATTAAACTTTGTGTGAAAAATAATAAAAATCCTGGACCAGCAGTAGCGTAATGGCTATGTCGCTGAAATCCCAAGTAGTTGACCGCAGTTCGAGTCCCGACCCCAGTGGCTTAAACTCACACCGGGCGCATGTACATGCATGCCCTAGGTCTCAAGAGGATAATGGAGGAGAAGGGACTGTGGCGTGGCCATCTCCTGTGGGGGGGGGATTTCTCGCTTTCTGTCTCTCTGTCTGTCTCTGTCTGTCTGGTGAGTGCACACACCCTATAGACAAACCTCTCCAAAAAAAGAAAAAAGAAAAGAAAAGAAAAGAAAAGAAAAGAAAAGAAAAGAAAAGAAAAGAAAAGAAAAGAAAATAATAAAAATCCTTTGGAGATAAACAATGGATAGGGGAAAAAACATCCTCTACTTAAAAAGTATGGAAATCACTTAAAAATAAAATGGGAACTTAATAGGCCAAAATTTGAGGGAAAGACTGAACCCAGAAAATTAAGTAGGCTATCTAAGTCAACATGCCAGAGTCCCCATGGCTGCCCAGACCGAAATGTGAACTCGGGTTCTGCGGTCTTGCTTGCCTTGCAAATGGACGTTAACCTCCGGCCTTGCCCAAGGTGGAAAGTGGCCCGTGCCACCCCATGTTGAGATTCTATCAGACTAAGGGTGAGTCAAAGAGGACAAAGCCAAAGAGAAAGTCTAAATGACACCTGAAGAAGACAGACAGATTGCCTGCAAGAGAACAGCAGTTTAATTGACAGCTCTTGTCAGTAGCAGCCAGGGAAATCAGGAGATAAGCGGACACCTGACAGCGACGTCTGACTGAGGTCTCGGAACGGTAAGGCGGAGACTCAGGATGCAATAGAGGCCGCTGGGGCAGATAAATGGGGGCGTTTACCACTTGTAGCATTCTTTTGCCGAAGACAACAGCGAAGTTCAAAGAGAAGGGAATGGATTTTCTGTTTCCCAATATCTGTGTATAATCCTGAAGGAGAGAGAGCTTTTTATTTACTGAAAACTTTGATAAGTTAATTATGCATCCTGTGCTTTTTATGGCAATGGCTAAAGGACTGAGCCATAGCACGTCATTTACAGCCTAGTAATAGTTAAAAGTGTATTATAACCAGCTTCGTAAACCGGTAAAGACAGCATGGAGGGACGAAGCAGTGTAGAATTGGTGACACGTAGAAAAAGAAATGTAACATGAGATGTTTACGTTAAGTATAATTGGATGAACACTTCAGTTAAAAAAAAAAAAGCGTAAACTTGGATTAATACTGCAACTATCTGCTTTTGACACTATATACATCTGAAGTATGCGGGTAGAGGTCAGTCTGGTGGCGCCGCAGTAACGCCAAGTGCCAGAGTGCCAAGGCCAGGTGGGAAGGTCCCAGGTTCATGGCCTGAGGCCTCCCTGCACATACCTGATGTACATCCATGCTGGTGGTGATGGGAACCAAAACAAAACCAAAACTTAAAAAATAAAGCGTTTGGATAGAAAATGTCAAGTATAGACGGAGACAAAACATTGTACATTATACCAACCTTAATGAAAGAAAGCCAGTGTAGTCCCCTTAGGTCAGGTAAAGGACACACTACCGCATAGCTCCCTCTTTGTAAAGTTTCGAAGCAGCCGATCCTATTTGAGAACGTAGCACGGGCATTATGCTTATAGGCAAAGGGAGGGGGGAAATGCCACCCCCAATGTCCCTTCTTTCTGGACTGTGCGGAGGTTGATGAGATGAGAAACTAAGGAGGTTTCTGAGGTTTCTGGGGTGTCTTTGTGTTCCATTCCTGACCTGAGAGGCGATTACAGGACATGAGTGGGCAATGCATTTTTTACAGCAAACACACAGAGATCTTGCAAGGTGGGAGTGTATGATGTCCTGGTGGTCATTGTTTGTTGAAAATGATGAAGAAGAGATAATTTTCTTGAAAAAGATTATGACAAAAGGTTATTAAAAATCTGTCCTTCTTACCACAAATCTCGACAGATTTGACAACTTGAAAATTGAAAATGTTTCTTGAAGGGACACTTCAGACAGAGTTCGTAGATGACGGACTCTGCTGGGAAAAGCCGTGTTGTTCCGCGGAGAGATGTACAGTGATTAAATGTAAATTAAACGAAAGCAGAACAAGATAACAGCTAAGGAAGAGACGGGCTGTACAGGCTGCACCCCCCTCTCCCCAGCAGATGACGGACGGGAAGGAGCTTATCTGCCACGGTGGAAACCCACGAGATCTCCACATGGTGCGAAGCAGGATGGGCACGCCTGGCAGAGGGCCCCCCGGACCGAGAGTCTTCTTGATCCTGAAGCGGAACGGGGGAGGCAGTTTGTCCTGGCAGAAGTGAGGCAGCCCAGGTCCCCAGAGCCCCCTCCCCTCCTCACAGCAGCCCCGGGAGCTGCTCGGGGCAACGTGCTCCACCTCATTTACGGATGAGGAAGCCGAGGCCACCCAACGCCCTGGCTCACCCGGAAGCTGGCGCCCAGTCTGCCGTGACCCTCCAGCAGGGGGCGCAGCGCTTCGCCAAGGCCGAGCTCATCATTTACTCACTGACGCCCCAAGCAGCGTAGTCTCCCCCAGGGTGCTTAGGTCTAAGGCACATCCCTCTGTTTCTGGTTCAGCGAGGGAACTGCCCACAGCAGACAGCAGACACAGCTCCCGCTCACAGGGGCAGTGAGGGCATGTGGGCACCCTCTTTCTCACCACCCACCTCCGCATTCTGCACCCTTTGCCCGCTTCTTCCCCAGCCGCCTGCTTCTCTGTGGCTGGCCAGATGGCCTCCGAAAGCCGCCCTCTCTGCAGGGCATGCTCAGTGGCCACCCGACCAAGGTGGTGGCTCCCCTGACACTTGAAATGCACAGGGAACACCCTCCTCCAGGGCTTTCCAGTGGAAAGTGACAAGTGAAGGCACTGACAGTCCACAGTCCCTCAGACAGTCCCTTGGAGCCACGGCGTTAACAACGACCCATGTGGGACAGGTCCTGGGTTCACGTCCCAGAACCTCCCCAAGCACAGCAGGCGTGTGCACACGTACCCGTGTTCCAGGTCAGCTGGCACGGGTGAATTGTGATGAGCGGATCTTGCTGGGGGCGCCTCTCTGGCTCGTGCTCTCATGGAAGAAATAAACCAACTTCAGTTTAAAAAGGAAAGAGAGAAAGAGCCCCCTGAACCAGTTGGAAGATGGCGTTGGGGGCTGGTCTTTGTGGACATGACCTCAGCCCATTTAGACTCCCCCTCCAGTGGGCACCTCCCCTACTCTCCGCGGTCCCTGCCAGTCCTGGACAACTGGCCACCCCTTTTGGATAGCGGCCTTCCCAGTGTGCACCTCCTGCTCCGCTGGTTTCCTCCGTGGTCCTGCACGGAGGTGACTGTGGTGCCAGGGATGTGGGTGGCAGCACAGCCCCCAATGTGCATCAGCGACGTAGACCCCACGAGAGTCGCTTCCCTGGGGAACGAGTTTCCTCTCTGCAACCCTCCCGCACACTGGCCGTGAGGATTACACAGGGGCGGGTGTTGCAGAGGGGCTCAGCCCCGGGTCAGTCGCTCAGGGCGCTGGTCACACCCATCTCGTCCCTAATCCGAGGAGATGCGGCACCAACTTGCCCCTTACAGTGCGGTCCACAACCCAGCGATGTCAGTGTTGTCTGGAACCCTGGAAAGACACCTGGTCTTCCCTGTCCCTTGGCCGGGCACACAAGACTTCAGAAGGGTCCTTAGTGCAAAAGGGGAGTGGGGATCCACACTCGCCCAAGCCTCTCTGACCTAGGTGCCCGCTGGCCTAAGGTTCAGGGCCTTGTGCCTGTGAATTTGGGACCAGGGCAGTGGGTGAGTTCCTGACCTCGGAAGCCCCTCTGTGCTCCAGCACCACGGACAGCGCCAACGCGGGTCGCTGGGCGGATGGAGTGCCCCCTGGGGACAGAGCCCCGACCTGTGCCGACCCGAGGTGAGGAAGCCAGGAGTGGGGCTGGCGGCCTCCTGTCCTGTGCACGAGGCGCTGAGCTGGGGGCCTCCTACGGAGGAGGGGACTCAGCTTCGGACAGACGACGCGATTCTCACGGGCCACTGGGTCCCTTTCTTCTCAGAGCTGCCTCTGAGCAGTTCCGACCCTTCCAGAAAACCTTTACTGTGTCAGACTCCCCGCCTCTTTCGCCCTTCACCTTCCAGTGGGTTTACATTCCGCCCTTGACTGTTTTTAGAGATTTTTGCTACAGGATGCATGTGGTCGCTGGGGACAGAGACACAGAAAGCGACACAGGCAACCCAGGTCTGCCCCCTCCCAGTCAGTTCTGGCCAGTTACACTAGGAGGGCCCCAGAGCTGCTTCAAGGGGGGGGGGGTTGATTCCATCTTGAGAGGAGGAAATGGAGGAACAGAGAGGTTAAGTCCCGGAACAGGCTCACCCAGCTCTGCCTCCAGAGCCCAGGGAATGGGGAGCCCGCCCAGCCCCCTCACCTGTGACAGAGACCCGGATCCGGGTGGGAGCCCCTGCAGCCCCCTCCAGCTGGATGACCCTGGCCATTTGACAGCCGAGGAGGCGGA
>NW_006160071.1:30008-34192 GCF_000334495.1 Tupaia belangeri chinensis | reverse complement strand
CCACTCGGCTCCCAGAACAGTGCGTGGGGCCCTGCCTGGCGTCATCTCTGTCCTCGTGGGTCCTGTCTCACTCAGTAGACGCTAACAGCCTGTGGAGGCCCGACCCGGCTCCTCCGCCTGCCTCGCCTCTTCCCGCTCTCCTCCAGCCGCGCTGGCTTCTGCTCTCAAGCACCCAGGGCACCCCTCCTCCGGCTGTTTGTCCTGGCTGTCCCTGTGCCAGAGTGCTCTTCCCACCCTGAGCCAGCGAGCAGCCCTCAGGGCCCATCCGCCACCACCACCAGGCACATCTGCCACTGCTGGGCCACCCCCTAGAAACCTCCCCCAGTTCTCAATGACTCGATTCGCCCTCTGCTCTTCTCGTTTCTCTGGGGAGACATTCTCACCTCGGTGTCTGCCCAGCACCTCTCGTCTCCTCCTTGGGGTGAGGGAATCAGGCTGTCCAGGCTGTCCACCGGCTGGCCCTCCGTGTGCCCACTGAAGGCCCCCGCCCTCTCTCACTCAGGGCCCGGGCTGAGCAGCCCACCTCTAGCAGACACCTGGACTTGCTGAGCTGTTCCCCTCTCGGAGAGCAGCCCCGAGAAGCCACTACTTCCCTGCAGAACATCTCGCCCTCTCAGTCCAGCCACCCGTCCTGGGGGCCACCTCCTGAGGGCCACCTCCTGTGGTCTGTGTCAGATCCGGCATTTGAGGCCTTCATGGCCCTTGTGGCCTGCTCTCCCCCGCCCCCAGCAAGATGAACTTCCTCTGGGTTTCCATCCCCCTGTCCCTTTGGCCGGGTTGAGCCCAAGGCCTGGGATTCTCTACTGAACATGGTGGAGACCTGGCTCTTAGCATCAAGTCTCGGCTTAAACTTGCATTCATTCATTCAAGTGACAAATCCCCCATGCTTCCCGTGTCCCACCATGCTCTAGGCATGGGGAGACGGCAGTGAGCCCGACTGGCAAGGCTGCCGCTCTCGGGCACTGAGTCCCAGCGGACGCCTGGCCAGGGAGAAGGAAATGGGCAATCTGCTGTCCAAGCAGGAGGCACGAAGTGAGGCAAGTACCGCTCAGTCTGACAGTGTGACTGAGGGAGCGGGAGCGGGCTCCTCAAGCTAGCGTGGTTGGAGAAGGCCTTGGAGCTGAAGCCAGCAGGACAAGAGAGAGGCAGGCATTAGAGTAGGGTAGGAAGAACATTCCAGAAAGAGTTAAAGGCGGAGGACCTGAGGGGCCAGCCTGCCTGTGCTCAGCCGCTCGGAGAGTGTGTTATGGCTGAAAACCGAGAAGAACGGAGGCTTGGAGGCTGGCGGGGAGGAGCGTGGCTCTTACTCTGAGTGACAGGGACCTGCTGGGCACTGTGAAGCCGAGATGGCAGGACCTGATCTGCACTTTAACGGGGTCTGTGGGGATGTGTGTGAAGACGGTGGACAGTGGCAGGCCAGGGAGAAGGCCCCTGTGATGCTCCAGGTGGGCCAGAGCGAGGGGAGGCAGAGGGGTGGAGAGAAGTGGTTAGAATCTGGGTCTCTTCTACAGGTGGGGCCGGTGGGGTGCACACAGGGCCTGGGGAAGGAAGTGAATAGGTGGTCTCTGGACAGCGCCAAGGTTTTGACTTGAGCACGTGGAAAACTAGAGGGGCCATTTAGCCGGGAGGAGCTGGGAGACAGGGGAGAAGGGGAGCGCTGTGGGGGCGAGGTTTAGGGCAGGGTCCAGGATTCCACAGGGACACAGTCAATTTGAGGTCCTTTTCCTGAACCACAGGCTGGGTCTGGCGCCTGCGCTGGGTTCCCACAGCCTCCTGAGAGCCTCCCAGGCCAGCCCTGACCACCGCGGGTTGTAACCCGCACAGAAGAGGCGCTCCCAGGGCACCCCCTTGGAGGGTGCGAGTGAGCCAGGCCACGACGCTGTCCAAAGAGGATCAGGAGAAACAGCAGCTGCCTGGAGAGGATTTGGGGGTTCGCGAGGGGAAGCGCCATCTCTCCAGGGACGCCTGCCAGGAAGCATGGGAGAGAAACAGGGTCGCCGCGGAGGGGCTCTCACCTAGGCCGAGCCCGCGTGGAAGCAGGTCCAGGCTCCGGGAGAGCACGGAAGCGGGCAAGGACTACGACTCCCAGGAGCCTTCGGGACTCGCCCGCCTGCGGCTCCCAGCCGTCCGTGCGCGGTGCCCGAGGAGCTCTTGGCGCTTGGCCTTCGCGGAGCGCCACGCCGCCCGGCCCGTTTCCCGTCCGCGTCTCGTCCCCTCGTTCTTCCTTTGCGGTTCATTTCAAAGCTGGGATGGAAGTGCTTGAATGTTCTCGGCCCCCGTGGGGGTGTGATTAGCGTCTGTGTGTCCACTCATGGAGCTGATTTTCACACCTAAAGCTCCGCGCGGCGCCCGCGGGACCGGGGCGCGACGCCCCGAGGGTTGGGCGCCTCTGCGTGCGCGGAGCTCATGGGAAGCGGTTAGCGGAGCTCTGTGCGTGCGCTGGGCTCGGACGCCAGGGGGCAGTGGTGTCCAGGCGACGGTCCCCGCCTCGTGCTCTCGCCCCCTGCCCCGTGCAGTTGAAGGCAGGTCAGGATGGAGCGCAGGTGAGATCCTGAGAAGCTCCTCAAACCAAGGAACAGGGCGCTCTCCGAGAATCCTCTGGAGCGCTTCTCCCCAGGTCCATGCCCAGTCTCCTTTCAACTCCCAAACAGTCCCTTCTGTGTATTCCGAGCTCTTGTCTCCTTGAGGCCCCTGATAAGGACGAGTGGACATAGCCGGGTATCCGAGTCTACCTCAAGGGCTGGACTCTGGTGGTGGGGCTCACTGTTTATCTTTGTGTGCCAGGCCCTGTCCTGGAACACAGGTGTGTCGGGCCTGGGGAGGAGCTAGGTTTAAAGCTCTGTGTGAAGCTTTGAGCGAGACACCATCCTATGCCTCTCTTGCTCCTGGTGGTTGCTGGTAACCTTTGGTGCTTTGTGGCTTGGAGGTACCTCTAATCTCTGCCTCCATAACTTTCTGAGTCTTTGCGTGATTTTTCCCCCAAAGGGAATGTGTGTGCGAGAGAGAAGAGAGAGAGACCATCCCAGAGAGACAGAGACAGAGACAGAGACAGACCATACCCCAGTTAGGCGTGGTCATGCTGCAAACCCTTCATTTCTCCATCCTGTTGGGATTTGGGTCATGGACTAGGTCTCAATTCAAATTGGGTGGCCTGCCATACATATGGGATCTAGCTCCCTCAACCATTAGGCAGGGCTAGCTGCACACAGCTTTCTTATAAGAATACCAGTCATTGGATTTAGGACCCACCCTAATCCAGCGTGACTGCATCCTAACTAATTATATCTACAAGGATCCCGTTTTTAAAAAAGCTACATTCTGTGGTTCTGAAAGGACATGAATTCCATAGGGACACTGTTAGACCCATACATAGGTCCTTGACCATCTGGGGCTTCTGCTTCTCTCAGATGACCCCTTGAAGGTGACAGCCCAGAGAATCTGACAGAGGAGAAGGTGGTGGTGAAGAATCCACTGGTGGAGCTGAGAGGCTAATGGGTGGCCAGCCAACTGCTAGGTATGGCATCACACGGTGGTAGAGGTGCCATACTGTGGGCAAGCCCAGCAACTATAGCACCTGCTCTTTAACCTCCACCTCTTCCTGCAGTACCAGCAACTACACTGTTCTATCTACCTGGTGAACCAGGTGAGGAGGAATGGGGAGGCACAGGGTGAGAGGGTAGAGTGGTCGGAGCATGGTCTGGATCTGAGCATGGTCTGGACAATCAGGCTGACATCTATTTTTCTGAGTGGAGAGGTCTGGTGGGCTGAATTCTGAATTGTGGCAGTTTGGATTGAAGGGCTATGGTATGGTATGAACTGCCAATTCGGGGATGAGCTTGAATGATTATCTGAGGTCTGAGTCTGGGGTATTTTAGTCCAGGGCTGCTAGTTATGATGAAGAGAAAAGCTACAATATGAAGACCGGTGTATATTATGAAATCTCATTTATGCATTTGCCTAAAAAAATACATTCACGTGTCTATACAATAAACTAATACTCATAGTGGAACCTTGGGATTTATATATTGAATAGGGAATAAATTTGATAAACACAATTACATTAGATTCTTTTTAAAAAAAGAATCATCTACCTATACCTCCTTTTATGCAGTGAATTCTGCAGCAAACCTACTGAACTGAGGTTGTACATATATACATACATGTGACCACACCATGTAGAATGT
>NW_006160071.1:26741-28943 GCF_000334495.1 Tupaia belangeri chinensis | reverse complement strand
CATACGTAGGGTTTCTCACCTGTGTGAGTTCGCTGATGCTCTTTGAACTGGAACTTAGAAGTGAAGGCTTTCCCACAGTCACTGCATTTGTAAGGCTTCTCTCCAGTGTGAATTCGCTGATGCATACTGAGTATTGATTTCTGGTTGAAGGCTTTCCCACACTCGCTGCATACATAGTGTCTTTCTCCCGTATGAATTTTTTGGTGAATATTGAGATGGGACTTTTGGGTGAAGGATTTTCCACAGTTGCCACATTCATAAGGTTTCTCTCCTGTGTGAATTCGATGATGTATATCAAGTTGTGACTTTGAAATGAAGGACTTTCCACAGTTGCAACACTGATAAGGTTTCTCTCCTGTGTGACTTCTTTGATGTACAATCAAGTGTGCCTTCTGGTTGAAGGCCTGCCCACATTCAATACACACATAGGACTTCTGCCCTGAATGGATTCTCTGGTGCAAGCTGAGTGTTGATTTCTGGGTAAAAGTTTTCCCGCATTCGCTGCATGCATACTGTCTCTCACCAGTATGAATTTTCTGATGTATACTGAGGGTCGAGTTCTGAGAAAAGCCTTTGCCACATTCACTGCATTCATAGAGTTTTTCTCTACTATGAGTTTTCTGATGTCTAAAGAGAGATAACATCTGGAAGAAGGCTTTTCCACATTCATGGCATTGATGGGGCCTCTTTCTAGTGTGAACTTTCTGGTGTGTTATCAATTCTGATCTCTGAAAGAAGACTTTCCCACATTCCTTACATATATAGGGTATGTCGCCTGTATGATACGTACTGAGTTTTGGTTGTGGAGTAATGGCTTTTCCACACTTGTTGCATTTGTGGAGGTTTTCTACACTACAGATTCTCTGTTGGGTGAGGTGTGACTTCTGGGTGAGATCCCTCCCACATTCAGTACATTCATCTGGTTTCTCCTGAGTAGGAATTTGATGTTGTGTGAGTGACTGTTTATGACCACAGACTTTTCTACATTGATTACCTTTGCAGAATTTCTCTCCTATATGACTATTCTTGCTACTAGCACTGAGAGAGCTATACGTGAATATCTGACTATATCCAATGATGTCATCAAGCTGTTTTGCAGCATTGCTTTGATTTTGACCATTTACTTCTAGGGTAGGCTTCAAACTTTTTGCAAATGAGCAACATAGCTGAGTTCTTTTTTGTGAAGGAGCAAGGTGAGGTCTCATGTGAATGATTTTCTCAGGATCCTTAGATGTACAACTTCTCTCTGTGTTCAGTGTTTTCTTGTTGAAGATGGCACCATGACTCAAAGGTTGAATTTGATTTTGTTGATCTCTCTTTGTATGGTCAGCATCCTGCCACATCTTTTCTAAAATGGAATACCATGAACCATTTCTTACAACTTCAGCCATCATATCATTCTGAAATGAAGCATTCTCAGAAATTTCCTGTTGCAGGGTTTCAAGCCCAAATTCGCCTCCTAAAACAAGAAAAAGAAGATGAAACAGATGCAACAATAGAGTCATCTTATGGAGCTGACTGATAACTGAATACAGGAAAACTGCTGAGTCATGCAATAATGGTGCCAATGATAGAACAATGAGTAGAAACATTCACAGCCCTTATCATATGGCAAGTGCTTATTTATAAGCACATAGTATGTGCCACGCAACATTCTATGCAATGTACACATAAATTCATGTAATGCTCACAAGAACCCCACAAGGTACTACATCTATTATTCCTGTTTCACAAAGAAAAGGAAGCACAGAATGGCTATTGGTCAAAATCATTTTGCTAATCTGTGAGGTAGATTACATTTGAACAAAGGCAACCTGGCTCCACTTATGTAGGTGATCGAGAGACCAAGACTTTGACTACAGAACAGAGTGAACAAGGATGTCAAAGGGAAACACTGGTGGACAGCCAAAGCTTGTTGGAGGGGCTCAAAGTGTAAATCTTTGCTAATTTTCTGATCTAAATCCTCACAACTTACCTGTTTCCTCTCTCTGGTTGGAAATGATGATAAACCCATCAGCTCTCTATATCTTTTGGAAACTATTAAACCATCACCTATCCTGACATGTCTAAGCTGTGAAAGAATGCCATGCCCCAATCTCAAACTCTCCATGAAGCTATTTTTTTTTTTTTTGGGGGGGGGGGGAGGTTCATTGTAGTGGGCTTTGAAAGTGAAGTGCATTCTTAGGCCTAAAACTCAACTTG
>NW_006160071.1:21296-26642 GCF_000334495.1 Tupaia belangeri chinensis | reverse complement strand
ACCGCAATCCCTTGTCCTTCATTCTCCTCTCGGGATCTTGGGCACACATGCACATGTACCTGGCGTGAGTTTAAGCCACTGGGTCTGGGACTCTAATTGCGATCAACTACGTGGGAGTCCAGCGACATAGCCATTACACTAACTGCTGGTTCCAAAGCTACATTTTTTTTTTAACCTAAGAATATATGCAAACCCCAAGAAAGGTGTATGGAAAGACTGAGCATGGAAGCATTTTTACTCTTTTTCCATAGAAGTTGATTGGTCTCTCTGTTAGAACTTTCATCTTTATGCTACCAGATATACCATTTTATTTCTTCTTCTTTTTTTTGGCCAAAAATGGGAGTCCCTGATTAGCATATTTACTAGTATAATGTACAAAACACAATACTTACAAAATTTTTACTATCCCCTGATTGTACCAGATTTAAATACTGAGTGATATGAGCATTACATCTAGTTTCTTTTCTCTTAGTCACCTGGATAAACTGTATCCCAGACTCTAGTCCTGTCCAGGAGCCTTATTCATTTTTCACTCATTTCTTTAATGAGAATACTTTTTATTAAATTCTTCTTATTGTGGTTTAAAACATGCATAACATAAAATCTGTCATCTTACCCATTTCTTTTTTTTTGGAGAGGTTTTTGCTATAGGGTGCGTGCGCTCACCAGACAGAGAGAGAGAGAGACAGAAAGCGAGAAATCACCCCCCAGGGGGGATGGCCACGCCACAACCCCTTCTCCTCCATTCTTCTCTGGGGATCTTGGGCACGCACGCACACGCGCCCGGCGTGAGTTTAAGCCACCGGGTCTGGGACGCAAACCACGGTCGACTACGTGGGAGTCCAGCGACATAGCCATTACGCTAACTGCTGGTCCCACCCATTTCTTAACATATGTTTCAGTAGTGTTGCATATATTAAAATTGCTGTGCAATAGATATCCATAACTTTTACATCCTGGAAAACCGAAATGCTATACCCATTAAACAACTCCATTTCCCTTCTCCCTCAGCCCCTGGCAACTACATTCTGCTTTGTCTCTGTGACTTTGATTACTCTAGGTACCACACATACGTGGAATCATGTACACTTTCCTTTTGTATTTGACCTGTTGTACTTAGCACAATGTCTTTATAGCTCATCCATGTGGTAGCATGTGTCAGAACTTCTTCCTTTTTGAGGCGGATAACATTCCATTAAATGTATATACCACATTTTATCCATTCATCTGTCAATGGACAACCGGATCGCTTCTACTTCTGAGCTAGTATGCACAGTGGTATTGTAAGTATGGATGTACAAATATCTGTTCCAGTCCCTGCTTCTAATTCTTTTTGTTTTCTACACAGAAATGAAATTGCTGGATCATATGATATTCTATGTTTAATTTTTGAGGAATGACTATACCATTTTCCACAGTGACCACACCATTTTACATTCCCACCAGCAATGCCTAAGAGTTACAATTTCTCCACATCCTTGCCAACACATGTTATTCTGTTTTTAAATAATACCAATTTCTGTCTCCTTAGCTCATAGAAAAAAATAAAGCTAAATTAAAAAAAAAAAGCAGTCATTTTTTATGCCTCCATGCCCCCATTTTGATACTTAATTTTAAAGTAGCTTTCCATTAAGTAGACATGTTTAATGCACAAAGGCTAACGTTTTGAATATTTCATGCCATGTCTTCTCCATCCGATTAGTCTCTGGCCCTTTGAATTTGTCTAAAGAGATATTTTAAATATTCTTCTAAAACAGAGTAAAATATTCTCTTATGGCTATTTTCAGAAATTCATTAACTTCCTATCTTAAATTGTTCCCTCAGGTTTAACACTGATGCAATAAAGATTAAGTAGGAGGAGTACAAAATAATCAACAGACCATATGGAAGTGGGTTACTTATAGAGCAGACACTAAAGAAAATGTAAGAACAAAGAAGTGGAACGTGAGTGATGAAAACTATTCAGGTTTATTTTGAAACTGAAAATATGTGGCCATGAGGGGTCGGCAGGTGGCGTGGTGGTTAAGGTGCTAGATCCCCACATGGCTGACTGTGTTTCGAGTCCTGAACCTGGCAGCTTGTATTCTCTTTCTCTCTGTCTCTTTCTGGTCAAATTGAAGAATAATAAATAAAATAGAAAATATGTGGCCATGATAAAAACAATACTACTAAAACGAGTCTGTTAATCCTATGTAGTAGGATATAACTGCATGTTTGCATCAAAATCTGAGAAAAAAAAGAAACAGAATGTAATGTTTGGAGTAAAATCTATTAGTATTTTGACTGAACTCATAAAAAACTGGAATCTACAAAACTTGTAGAGAAAAAGTCTAGTAATACCACTGAAATTAAGAAAAAGGGTCACCTAAAGTATATGTTTTTAAAAAAATTGGCAGGAATTCCAAAGTAATCAATAAAATTAGAAGACTGAGAAAAAAAGAGCCCAGACATATAAGCTGACAAAATTATTCAGGTGAGAAGAATTATTTGGATGATTAAACTTCTGATCTCCCAAAATTAAGGAAGTGAGTCATTTCATAGGAAGTCTCCTCCATGTAGCTAAATAGGATAACAAATATGGTTTAAGAACATGAACTGGAGGTGCTGATATAAGAATCTTCAGAATGCAAATATGAAGACAAAGCGTTCAGAATGCTTGATCTTTTAAGGCAATTTCTGATGACGAGACGACCATAAGGAAATATAGGGCCCCAAGCTAGAGGCATAACAAATAGGGACAAAAGGAGAAAGATCCAGCATAGAAAGGAAAATCAATAAATTGAGAAGCAAATAAACAGGCGAGAAGGAAGAAAACTCCATGGGCACAAATGGATTAAAAAAAAAAAAAAAAGAAAGCAATGTAGAAACAGAAAACCCAATCAGATAAAAAATATGATGTGATGCACTACCTGGTTACAAAAATAACCTTTAAACAGTAAACTGGCCCTTTCACCCATCCAATGGGCTGTAAATTAATCAATCTGATTAATGCCAAATGTTGGCAAGCAAGATATGCAAATTTGAATCCTAGCACATGGGAGTGTAGACTGGTGTGGCCCATCTCCAGAGCAACATGGCTGACTACAGGACACTTATAAGATAATGTATTGCAGCATTAGTTATAGAAACTGGAGTAGGAGGCAACCTAAGTGTCCATCTAGGGGAATGGAGAAATGTCATAGGCTGATAATGTTCCCCAACTCCCAAAAAAGATGTCCGCATCTGCCCAGAGAAGTAATCACTCACCTTCAACTCTCTGATATGGAAGTTCAGCCTCTCCTGTCCAGGACTCCTTTCCTTTTATCATCCTGAAGATGACCTCTGGGCTAGGAATGGAACATCCTATAATTAGAAAGGATATTAGATTTGGGAATAGCTCTAGCGTTTAGAGCCACTCAGTGAAGTTTTGGATTGGCTCATCAGAAAAGTCAACAGTTTCCACTGGGCACACAATAATACCAGAAGGTATCCAAACAGAATGAACACTCCAGGACAGACCAAGGAGAAAACCATGGCATACTTCTGGTATCCTACCACATTATGTAAGGAAGAAGTAAATTTGCTCAATGAGGCCCAACCAAGATTTCCGGTCGGCTTGCTGTGCTCACCCACGGAGGAGAGATGGCTATAGATCTCCAGTGTCACGTCCTGGTATAAGTGCCTTTGGGCAGGGTCCAGTTGCTGCCACTCCTCTTTGCTAAAGCTGACGGTCACATCCTTGAATGATACCAATCCCTGAAACAACATACCCCAACTCATTGTGAATTACTCATCATTAGTAAATAGGCAGATTACATAAGAAACACTTTTTTTTTTAAAGAGAGATTTTTGCTATAGGGTGCCTGTGCTTGCCTGAGAGACAGAGACAGAGAGGCAGAAAGCAAGAAATCTCCCCCGGGGGAAAGGGCCATGCCACAATCCCTTCTCCTCCATTCTCCTCTCAGGATCTTGGACATGCATGCACACATGCCTAGCGTGAGTTTTAAGCTTCCAAGTCTGGGACTTGAACTGCAGTTGACTACGAGAGAGTCCAGTGACATAACCATTATGCCATCCGCTGGTCCTGGGAACACATTTTTAAGTTTCACTACAACATGTAAGTTTCCTTATAAATATCCGCTTTACAATTATTTTAGGGATTAAAAATATGTAAGTTACATGTGGACCAGCAGTTGGCATAATGGCTATGTCGCTGGACTCCCATGTAGTCGACCACGGTTCGAGTCCCAGACCCAGTGGCTTAAACTCATGCCGGGTGCATGTGTGTGTATCCCCAAGATCCTGAGAGGCGAATGGAGAAGGGATTGCGGCATGGCCATCTTCCCTGGGTGGGGAGGGTGATTTCTCACTTTCTGTCTGTCTCTTTCTGTCCTCCTGGCAAGCACATGCGCCCTATAGCAAAAACCTCTCCAAAAAAAAAAAAAAAAAATTAAAGAAAGAAAGAAAAAGAAAAGGAAAAAAGAAAGAAATATGTAAGTTACAAAAGGAGAAAGGGACGTATGCACTACGAAGTGAAGACTATGTGACTAATGTTGGGGAATACGCTGATGTGCTCAAAAAGTGAAAGAAAGTCTGAAATAGCAAAAGCAGTGTTGATTCAAGTGACAAAATGAAAATCAGTTAAAGCAGAAAAAATTTCCATCATTGAAAAAGGAAATGAGCTTCTACTGAACACCATGTACCTGTAATATTGAACTTGAAGATGGTTCTGAATGTATTTTTACAATTTGACCATTAGTGCAAATAAAAACATCTATATCTGCAGTCTTGTCACAAAAATTTAGACAACTTTATGTCTTAAATTTTCTTTTTAAAATGACTCTTAAATATTTTGGGTATTACATTTCCACTGCTAAAAAAGATTTCTATTAACAACTTATTTTGTGCTAATAATGCTTTCTCCTTTTTAGATTTTTGTATATACTTTATAAAGCCTAAGACAAACAGGCTGTGTGTGTGTGTGTGTGTGTGTGTGTGTGTGTGTATGTGTATATATATACAGAGAGAGAGAGAGAGAGAGAGAAAGTGAGAAAGCAAACCGCCAGGGGTCTGAGACTCAAACCATGGTTGGCCATGTGAGAGTCCAGTGCCCTTAACCACCACACCACCTGACAGGCCCTAATAACGCTTTCTTTTAATATTTTCTATTATTAAATATCTCTGTCAGGGTAAAATGATTTTAACATGTTACTGAAATATATATCTTCTCACAATATATTGGTTCACAATAATAAAACACGTATTAATTATACTTTTTTAAAAAACAGAACATCTCTGTAACATGAGTATAAACTTATCAGAGCACGATGGTATGGTTTATTTATTTATATATATATTGTGAGAAGA
>NW_006160071.1:16213-21215 GCF_000334495.1 Tupaia belangeri chinensis | reverse complement strand
AATCCCTTCTCCTCCATTCTCCTCTCGGGATCTTGGGTATACATGCACAAATGAGTTTCAAGCTGTCTGGTCAGGGACTCGAACCACAGTCAACTACGTGGGAGGCCAGCAATATAACCATAACACTATCTGCTAGTCCCCGGGTACAGTTTATTATTATGGTCACTCATTGTTATTTAAGACTTGCAAGGAAAGTGTCATGAAATATACAAAATCACTTAAGATTTCAAGAAATCTTGAATATGCCCAAGAACTCTTCTTGCTCATTACCAAATCCCAAATGCTTGTCTCTGTAGGCAATCTGGAAACACCATTCTCCAGCATTTTAATTTACCTTTTAAATCACGAGAAATGACATGGTTCTGTCTGTTCCTGCTCTACTGCCCTGTGACTCTATGGACTATAACGGAAGGGGATTTTCTGCATTTTATGAGAACAGGAGAAATGAGCTAATTCCCAGGTAAGGAGAGGTCTGGTGGAAACCAGCTAAGAATCTGAAAAGACCTAATGTTAGCTGAAGAAGCCATTGCTGAGCAGGAAGGAGTTAGCATTTCTGTGCCCGTGACTGGGGCTTCCCTTCCAGACCCCGGACTACAGTATCTTCTTCCTTCACCCCGGGGCCAACCCTCTACTCCAATACATCCTCCCCCACGGCTGTGGGTGTGAGAGCATCAGCCCATCTGAGGAACACAGAGGCCAGAACCTACTGCTTCCTGTGTCTGTGCTCAAATTCTGGACAACTGTTCCTTGGGCAGCTCCTGCTTACCTCACGTGATCTGTCTTCCTCCTCGTGATAGAAAACCGGGGGCCTCTGGGATAAAATCAAGTCAGCAGGCATGTCCCCTCTGGATTTCTACGCTCAGTTCCTGAGATCAACTCCACTTCTGGAGGCTCCAACTAGAGCTGTTGGGGAGAGGTGGGATGGCCGTGAAGGAAGCTCCTGTAGCCTCAGTGATGTGGCCTGACCCATGGGCTCTGCAGATACCAACAGGACCTGGAAAGGCAACGACCACATGTCCCTCATTCAACATTCACGTCCCAGAAATTCCCTGAGGGGCATCTACGTAAAGGTCACTGTGGTCGACACTGAGGAGTTCAGAAAAATCCAGTTCTGGTAATTAGGTTAGGGGAAAAAGGTGATGCATTTGAACTAAATGCAAGATTCACTACAGCTCTGCCCACCCCCTCTTTTAACCGTGAGAATATGAAGATATTACTTTAGTTGCAGTTCCAAAATGGGGGAGAGGGCAGTGTCCCATCACAGCTATTGGGAAACACGCAAGATGAAACTGATCAAGCCCTCAGCATCTGCCTGGCATAGGGTAAATATAAACAAAAATCAGCAGTTGTCAATTGAATTTTTGTTTAGTTTTCATACAACCATGTCAGCTAACTGTTAGGATCATTATTCTACCCATTTTGTAATTAAAAAAGAAAGATGATTGTACTGTTCTGTAATTTTCCTTAAGGTCACTCAGTCTGCAAATGGAAGAACAGGGAGTGAGTCCCGAGTCTGCCTTGTTAAAAACCGCACACGGTCCTCTGTATGCCAAGGGGCTCCCTATGCAGCCAGCGCCCAGAAGCACCATTTCTGCTTCCTGTTGCCTGGGAAAGCTGAGGCTGAGACCTGGCCTCTGGTGTGCCTACTCTGAACTCTGAGACATTTCAGTGCCCATCCAGGACAGGCTACACAGTCCATGTAACAGGGCCAGCAGGTGGCACGGTGGTTGAGGGGACTGGATTCCCACATGGCCCACTGCATTCGAGTCCCGGACCTGGTGGCTTGCTTTCTTGCTTTCCCTTTCTCTCTGGTCAAATTAAATCAATAAAAGCACATGGAATTAAATAAATAAATACTTTTAAACAGATATATTGTAACAAAATCAGCATACGTAGCCAACCCCCATCTTGACCCAGAAGGCCTGCAGATACCCACCAGCACCTCTATAATCACTAACCATTTCTTGCCTGTCCATGAGGTGCCCCCGCCACACCCAAATGCAGTTACTGGCAGTAATGGCCTTCAGAAATCCATAACAGGGGACCACAGCACAGAAGGTTACAATGTCCCTCCATAAGAGATTGTCCAGGCTCCTGAAATCATCACAGCCCTGATGGCCATGAAATGTTTCCCAGGAAGTGCAATGTACTAGTGTCCACAGAACCTCAAATAATCCTCAACTCTAGGTCCAAATAACACCCCTCAATAGGAAACCATCAGTCTGCTCAACCGCCATCAGTCATCCTTCCCATGTCCACGGGGACCAAGGAGAGGCCAACGCCGACCCTAAGGATCCCAACACTCACTGCCCAGAAGGCAATGCAGCCACCCTCACACACGCCAGCAGCTGGGCCTCGGGCCGCCAGTCCCCCATTTGTACCCTGAGCACCCCACTCTGCGGACGCCCACCGCCGTCGGGGGAGTGAGCAACTTCCCGGGCCAACAGTAGAAAATCTGACGCTTAACTACACCTGGGATTGAAGTCACAGAAGCAATTACGTACGAATAGAAAACACGCAAGAAAAAGGTGAAAACTAACGAGCCCATCACCCAACTCACATTCGAATCCCCCCAGCCCCCAGCGGTGACCCCGAGCCCCCTAGCGCTCACTCGGCGGCCCGCCACCGCCTCCCGGACCCGCCTTCGCTCACCTCACAACGGCCCTCATGACCACCCCAAGCCCGCCGCCCCCGACAGACGCCAGCGTCCCCACTGCAGCTAGGTCACGCCGCCTCAGCGCCCCACGCAGGGGAAATGGCCGCTCGGGTCGGTGCCGCTCGGTGGGACTCCGGCCGGGACGCGCTCGGCCGCCAGGGCTGCGCGCGTGCGCAGTGACACGCTGAAGCTGCGCTCTGCCAGTAGTCAGCATGGCGCCCGGGCCGCTCTCCGCCCGCGCTTTCCTGCAGACGCTCGGTCCTGCGGAAAGCACGGCCGCGCCCCTGTGCATGACGGTATCGGAGGCCTCCATCTTCGAGAACTGCCATTCCGTACGACGGGGCAGGCACGCGGAATGCCACAGCTGGCGCGGATTGAAGTCCTCGGGGTCGCTTCACATTGGCAGGGGACCCGGTCAATACTTGTGTATCTGTATTTCTAGGAGAAAATACATCGCATGTTCTGGAAAATATGTTTTCTGTATATTTCACACTCATTTAAAGTTTATTTTCTGAATTACTCAAGAATCCACTGTCTTTAATAGTGCTTTTGAACACTTTGCCTTTCTGGGAAATGTTCCTTTTGCAATTCTTGCATAATTCATTTCTATACCTGGATGAAGTTATCTATCAAGAGCCAACCAGAGAGAGAACTTAGGGCTCTTGGGATGCTTCATTTAAAGAAAAGGGACAGAGGAAAACACAGTCAGATTAACAGAAACACAATTGCTGAGGACAATGTCAGCTAGCCCAAGTGGACAGACTTTTCAAGAAGAGATTTTTTTCAATCAAATAGAAATACATCCTAGAAGGTTGGCAATAGTGACCATCAAATAAATAAATGGGTGCGTTACGGAGAAATGAAAAGTGAGGATTCTTTCTTTTTAATTTCCACAGGGTGCAGGAGAGAGAGAACATCCCAGTGGGGTGTGGTCACATGCAATTCCTTCCCACAATCCCTTCTCCGTCTTTCTATTCTGTTGGGATTTGGGGCACACATGCACACGTGTCCAATGTGTTTCCTCAAGATGCTGGGGGCAGGATTCGAACTGTGACTGGCCATGTGGGATCTGGCTCTCTTAGCCACTAGGCCAGGGCAGCCAGCCCCAGGAGGTGAGGATCTAAGATGAACTTCATCACTCATGATAAAATGTCTGGGAAGAATAAGAGCTAGTCAGAAGTTGGAAGGAAAGGAATATCCCACAAAGTAATACTGAATTAAGTCACGTCTGATCACAACGGAAAGCAAATTTGAGGCTAAGGGAGAAAGGGGTAGCTTCGGAAATGGACCAAGATTTTAAAAAGCTGAGAAGTCTGAAGACTGGTAAGAGGGTTGCGTTCATTGACTAACATCCCTATCTGTCCATTCCCTATCTGTCCATCCAGTCATATGTCTGTCTGTGTCAGGGAGGTCCCGTTACTGAAATGAAATCACTCTAAGTGTTTAAAACAGAGGAATTTAGTAGAAGGAATTGTTTATGTAGATGAAGAAAGAGATGAAAAATTAAACAGGGTGAGTGAAGCACACCTGGATTGAAGGACAGAGCGACAGGCAATGTGCCTGAGCCCGGATCCAGGCAACGGTAGGGAAATGGAACCATGGCACCTTGGGTGCTGGAGGCTCAGAGGGATGCGGCCACAACCAGAGGTTGGTAGAGTGTAGAGAGAAAGAGAAATAAGTATTTTGGTTTCTATAATCACTTCCTTAATTTTAATCTCCAACATTTGTTCCTCATTAACTAAACCTAGAGGAAAACCATTAAATAAAGATACCCGAGAAGTGCGCTTTGCAGCGTTCAGTCCAGGGGGTCCAGAGCAGTGTTGGAGAGGAGCCACAAGGTGTGAGCATGCTAGCCTGGCCCACCCGTCCATCCATCCACTCCCGTAGGCACAGCTCAGGAGACCAGGCGAGTCTGGACAGAGTTACTTCCTGATGGGCCGAGTCAGCAAGAGCCTCCAAGAGGCACCAATGTAGGCTTCAGTGAGAGATGCCAGAGACAGGGAGACTCCATCCCTCTGGGCATCTGTGTCCGTAGGAGACAGAGCAATTCAGTCCATTCTCTCAGTCACGCCCTTCTGGGACCCTCTGATCCTGGGGGAAAATGTAAGGGAGATTTGGGGTTAGGGTTGTGAGGAGGTCACCCTGGGGAAGCCCACCCTTTACTGGACCCAGGAATCTTTCCGTGTTACATCAGACCCCAAACATCTCCATCTACCCTCCTAAGGTAGCTTTTCAAAGACCTGTCTAGATGGGAAATTGTTTAAACCCACATCTGTGCAAAGTAGAGGAAGGATATATTTCTTTTTTTTTTTTTTTTTTTTTTTTTTTTTTTTTTTTCTGTGGTTG
>NW_006160071.1:6763-16153 GCF_000334495.1 Tupaia belangeri chinensis | reverse complement strand
TCACCCCCCAGGGGGGATGGTCACGCCGCAATCCCTTCTCCTCCATTCTCCTCTCGGGATCTTGGGCACGCACGCACACGCGCTCAGCGTGAGTTCTAAGCCACCGGGCCCGGGACGTGAACTGCAGTCAACTACGTGGGAGTCCAGCGACATAGCCATTACGCTAACTGCTGGTTCCTGGATATATTACTTCTGTACTATGGACTCAACAAAAGCGAAAAAAATTGATCATACGAGGCACTCTAATGCATTACCTGGAGATGTACATGACTTTGCTATTTGGGGAGAATGTTGTGTTGGCTTCAGATGTAATTAGGGGAATCCTCTCCTCTCCCCCAGTTACCCTATCAATTAGAAATGCATTTTGCTGGAGGTTACAAAAGTTTGACTTTCAGAGACTTTAACAATGGTTTTATTAATAAAATGATTACTTATTTAGTTATTTACTATGGTGTTATTTTTCTCACCTCTCACAAGAGGTGTAGGATGGACCGCGGCTTTGACTCAGCCTCTTGGCTGTGCCCACAGGCTATTCCTGAGCCAAGGAGGAGGGAGAGTCTCAGAGGGAAGCCCAGCTCCAGACCAGAGGGCCGGCGCCTCCCCGACTTCCTTCCCAGAAAGAGCACAACAGTCCCTCCCACTTCGCTGCTCTCCAGGCCTGAGGCCCGTGCCTGGTTCCTCCAGCCTAGGTCTCCGGCCGTCGAGTCATTCCTGAAGCTGGGACGCGCTCCTGCTTCAGCACCACGGACAGCGCCACGCGGCTGCCCTGGGCCCTTCCAGGACCACGTCCCAGTCCAGGCTGGAGCACAGCTCACCCCCTGGGCAGACCCAGACTGAAAACCTGGAGGCAGAGGGGCTGCGTGGGGGCGGATGCGACAGTGTCGTTCTGTCTGGGCTGCCCTTTTCAACCTCCTCGCACCTCCAGGAGACAGGATCCACACCCTGGCCTCTGTTCTCCCTCCTCCTCCCTCCTCTGTTCACCTTCCTCTCGGTCTCCCTCCTCCTCCCATTCCCCATTCCTCTCTCCCCCTCTCCCTCCTCTGTCCCCCTTCCTCCCTCTTTCTCTCCCTCCCTATCCGTTCCCCCTTCTCTCTCTCTTGCTAGTAGCAAATGGAGCCCTGGAGGAGCTGGAGGACAGAGAGCACGACTCACTGTCCTCTTCCATCTCTGGCTCTGTGCTCGATCCTGGAAGGTTTTATATATATGGAAACAGGTTTTATAGACACACACACAGATAATTACATACATGCACGTTCTCCGTGTCTGTCAGACAAAGGAGTAAAACGGAGTGAGGCATCATCTCGGGACGAATGGACACGCTCGGCGTCCAGGGACCTTCCTTAGACTGGGAAGAGGGCTGGGACCTCACACGGAGCTGCCAGTGGGAGGCCTCGCAGCCTGGTCATTACAAGAGGGAGAAAGGAGGGGGAGGGCTGGCCCTGCGGAGTGGTGAGTCAGGGAGCTGGAGTCCACATGGCTGACTTTGTGCTTCAAATCACAGTCCTGGTGGCTTGAGAAACACTCCAGGCCTGTGTGTGTGCACGCCCAAGCCCTGACATGTTGGGGAAATGGAGGAGGAGTCATGGTGTGACCATGCCCTGCTGGGGGTACTCCTCCCCATTCCCTCTTCCTCTGCCTCTCTGGTGGGCACGCATCCCCTCTAGCAAATTAAAATTTAAAAAGGAAAGAAAGAGGGGAGCAGAGGGAAATGAGGTGGTCATTGGAGCCTGTATCCCAGGGTCCTTGGAAGGGTAGCTTCCAAGAGAAGAAATTTTGGAACTATGGATGATGAACACTTAAAACAGTCACAGGTGGGGCCAGTGGATGGCTTACTTTGGTTACATTGGTTACATTGCTGGGCTCCCACACAGTCAACCATGGTTTGAGTCCCAGGCCCGGTGGCTTAAAACTTATGTCAGGCGTGTGTGCATGCATACCCAAAGTCCTGAGAGGAGAATGGAGGAGAAGAGATTGTGGCATGGCCATCCTCCCTGGGGGGGGGATCTCTCGTTTTCTGTCTCTGTCTCTCCAGTGAGTGCATGCACCCTATAGCAAAAAATCTTTCTTAAAAAAAAAAAAAAGAAAAGCTAGTCGCAGTTAGTAATTTGATGACAGTTCATTACAATGGCAATGCAACTACCCTTGAAGAAGGGCTGCTTCCCTTTCGTGGGCTGACCTTGCTTTACTGTTTAACTTGTGACAAAGCCCTAATCATAGCTTTGCTGAGTTTTCACAGGAGCTGGGTCTTGAACCACAGAGAGAGGATATGTGTAAGAGCCATGCTGGCTTTGAGGGCGAGAGGGCCACAGCTATGAACGGTGACCGGTGCCAGCAATCTCCACGTGACCAAGAAGACAGCTGTGCAAAAGAGCACACGGCCCCTCCCTTCTGGCCCCTCCCTGGCCGTGTGGAGCCAGCCCACTGCTTCCTTCGGGGGCCCTCTGCCCCATCTGAGACTTTGGAAATGGCCTTTGACCATCAGTCCACCATCTTCCCAGGTCCCTGGTTCCCTGAATAAAGCCGCCTTTCCTTTCCACCCTTACTATCTCTTGAGTACTGGCATCTGTGTGGTGGCAGCTGGGGTTGCATTTAGTCTCTGGGCTGGACCCACAGCGGGTCTGGTCACACCAAGAAAGTCTCATTCACCCACTTCCCCAGCCCCGTGGAAAGGTTCCAGGAAACCATTGGGGAAATAGACCATCTGCTCTCTTGAGAGCAGAGAGTTGTTTTCTTCAGGTGGTGAGAGACAGGGGTTGGGGGTAGAGGAGGAAGGAAGGGCCCACCCGCTGTGGCCTAGGGAGAGAACTCAGCTTTCATTTCCCCGGACTGTCTGATGGTCTGATTTCTGTTGAGGAAGGAAGCTTAGGACAGTGGGAGAGGTCACCTGGGTGGTGTCAGGAGGACCCAGACCATCCCTTCAGCCAGAGACACCGCTGCCCCAGCTGCGAGGCCACAGGCTGAAGACAAGGTTTGAGTGGGGCTGTCGTTACACCTTCTGTCTCCCCATCACGGTCTCTGGAGGGGCTGTCGTTACACCTTCTGTCTCCCCATCACGGTCTCTGGAGGGGGCCCCGTCAAAACCAGAAGAGAAGAGAAAGCTTGCAGCTGCGTTCACACATCCCGGGCTCAGTTCGTTTCCACTCCTTCCTGCACTGACCCAGGGAGCACAGAACCTCCAGAGCCTCTGTCCAGGACTCCGTTCTCAGCCAGACGCCCCAGTCTGTGCTGACCCAGACTCCCCCCACGACGGCCGCTGATGTGCGGGCAGCCGCTGCTTCTCTGGGTCAGACGCTTGCTCACCCCCAGTAGCAGACGGTTAGAACCTGCCTGCTGCTTCCATCCGAC
Source organism: Tupaia belangeri chinensis (assembly GCF_000334495.1). Classification (NCBI taxonomy): domain Eukaryota; kingdom Metazoa; phylum Chordata; class Mammalia; order Scandentia; family Tupaiidae; genus Tupaia; species Tupaia belangeri. Next base: position 12,808 of record NW_006160071.1, on the reverse strand, counting down.
TCCACACCGGTCAGGTCAGCTCCCCTGGACTCAGTGCCCCCTTGTGTGTCAGGACACCCGAGTTTCTGAGGCTGTGGGGCTGGAAGAGGGCTCTGGGCTTGTGTCACTCCCTGCCTGGCCTGAAGCTTGACTGGAGAAGGGAGAAGAGAGCACAAGGCCTACCTAACAGGCCGTGTGGAGCCAGCCCCTGCTCCAAGCCACCGCACCCCTTCCCCGCCAAAGTTGAAAATACCATCTCCTCCGTTCGGCGTGCCCCAGAACCTGGGCTGGAAAAAGCCTTTCCTCTGGGCCCTGCCTGAGGTGGGTTCCTGCTGGCTAAAGGCCAGACATGCGATGGGAAGTGTGCTAAAGCCATCCGTCCTCTGCTCCCCTGCCCCAGGACCAAACTCCTGCCGTGACCGGCTCGTTCTCCTCCCACCTCCCTGGCCAGGCATCTTGGTCGCCTCCCGACCCTGGCTTACAATTAAACTGAAGTGCGTGTGTCCCCGCCGTTGTGCCTGGGGCCCTCGTTCCCCCTTGACACCCCTGGGTCTGCCTCTGCTATCCTCCCCGAAGCCCTCAGCACTTTTTCTCTAGCCTGGAACCGTCCCTGAGTCCCAGACAGGCTCATTGCCCGCTCTTGGGAACCGCGCCTCCACCCCTGCCACGTGTGTCAGCGATCTGGGAATCTCTCTCGACAATGCCCTCCCTCCCCTGCACACACCCCTACCCAAATTCCACTCATGAAAAAGTCTCGAATGCTTTTCCCCTTGCTTCCCACTAGGGTGCTTTGGTGAGTACGGCATCTAAACTCTCCATGACTGAGAAGCTGTTGTTTGGAGACCAGAAAGATAAAAAAGAAATTAATAGGTAATAATGGTGGAGCGTGTCAGCGGCCATGTGTGTTTGGAGGAAGATCGGGCAGGGAAGGGAACTTGCGACCTCCCGGGGACAGTCCCTGTATCCGGCAGTGAGAGGAGGTGATGTCTGAGCAGAGCCCTGAGGCCATGAAAGAGCAAGTGTGTGCGTGCCTAACGGGAAGGACCCCAGAAACAGGGAGGAAGGGAGCAGTGAGTACGGCCGCTCAGAGGCCTGTGTCTGAGCAGAGAGACCAGCAGGGGTGGCTCCGGAGGACGGTGCAGCCCGTGGAGCCTCACAGGCCAACGCCAGAGCTGGGGGTGCGAGGAGGGCACACAGGGCTGGACCCACTGTAACAGGATCCCACACTGCCCCGGTCAGCACAGGCCAGAGAGGGCCCTCCTCAGCTGCCGAGACTGGGCCGGGCCATCTGGGTCCTCCAGGACCAGGGCAGGGGCTCAAGCAGGAGCAGAGCTGGGTGTGTGTCCGAGGTCTGGCTCACGGCGTTCCTGAAGGATGAGCTCAGTGAGGGAGATGGAGGGGCAGGGATGAGGCCAGAAGGTTCCCTGAGCACTGGAAGGATGGCGTTGTGTCCCAAGGAGCAGTAGGGTGAGGAGGGAGCTTGATCCAGGAAACTCAAGGAGAGCTCACATCTTCAAGGCTCACCCTCCCGTCCGTGTGGACTGACTCTCTGCTGTGAAAACCAGTGCGACTGGATTTCTCTCACATCCACATTCTGTTACCCCCTTGTTCTTATGCTAGACAGCACGCGTGCCCGAGAGAGAGGGAGGGACAGAGAGAGCACGCTCCTCGACAGGCCTCCTCACCTGCAATCCCCTTCCCCAGTCCTCTAGCTCCTCAGGGGCCTGGGCACCTGCTGTGTACGACCCAGGATCAGAACTGCGGTCAGCATGTGGCTTAAAGCGCGACAGGGAGCTAGAATGACCTCGGCGCTGGGGCTGGGCCACATTCTTATTTAGTTTTTAATAACATAGAAAGAGGTATTTTCTTATTGGAGACTCAACTCCTTACGTATCACACAAGGATAAAAGCAGCCCTCCATGTTAGTCGGGTGAATAGCATTTATCTGGACACTCCTGAGTTTAAAGCTTTTGTTTTTGTTCTTATTTTTAGGTTTTTGCCTGTAGAAAGACAGAGAGATTCAGACAGAAGGAAAGTGAGAAGTACGCCCCCCAGGGGAGATGGCCACTCCACAGTCCCTTTCCCTCCACTACCCTCTCAGGATTTCAAGCCACCAGCTTTGGGACTCGAACCACAGTTGGCCATGTGAGAGTTCAATGCCTACACCACCACATCACCTGCTGCTCCTGCCACCATGTTTAAAGATTTTACAAACATGTGTTAAGGATTTTCCAGATGTACACTACACTGCATGGCACGGACAGCTACGTGAGCATCACCCCAAATTTTAATTTTCTCTATATATTCCACTCATGGAGTCTGGAAATACCGTGCCTTTTATAGCACACTTAACTGTGAGAAGCAGATTTTCATCGGAAAGAAAATGCTGGTCCATAGGAAGACGTAGCAAGGTCTCCCCAGTCCTGCACACCGAGCAGGGAGGGGGTGAAAAAGAAGTCCCCTGCACAGCTCCTGGGGTGCATGTCCTCCTTCACCAGGAAGCCCACGGGGCCCCAATTGTGCAGATGCTGTGGAAGCTTTGCAAACCAGTGTAGTAGATGCCGGAGGGAACTCTATCCTCAGGTGTTGTTTTATTATTATTATTTTGGTAATTTATATTTTATTTCTGCTATTTATTTTGCTTTCCTGTGATGAGATCCACTCCCAGCTGCAGTGCTGTGGGGAGGTCTCCAGGCACCCAGCATGAACGCAAACTCCAAATACAAATCCGGGACTTTCTGGTGCTGCCTAGCATCTCGGAGCATCTGTGCTATTGCTGCACCATGGAAGAACCCCATACTTACGCATTCTAAAAAAAATAGCATCCCTAGGACCAGCAGATGGCATAATGGTTACATCACTGGACTCCCACGTTGTTGACCATGATTCGAATCCCGAACCCGGCGGCTTAAAACTCACACTGGGCACGTGTGTGTGCATGCCCCAAATCCCAAGAGGAGAGGGAGGAGAAGGGATTGGGGTGTGGCCATCCACCCCACCAGGGTGTGCTTTCTTGCTTTCCACCCCCCCGGGGTGTGCTTTCTTGCTTTCTGTCTCTTTGTCTCTCTCTGTTTCTCCAGTGAACGCACGTGCCCTATAACAAAAATCTCTCTAAAAAAAAAACCCCCCCAAAAAAAACAAAGAAAAACCCCAGCATACCACCGGACACGGCACAGACTGCTGCGACTGCAGGGCTCGAAGACGAGTACGTGCATTTGGAGAGGACAGGGGCTGGGGGTGGCAGTGTCTCAAGGGTGTGGACGGTCAGTCTTATCTCCTCGTGTGTCTACCCCACCCACGCATAGACGCTCGCTGTCCTTGCCGAATGCATGAAAGAATGACCGCTGCCTTCACTTCCTGGGACACTCCCTGCTCTGTGAGACCCAGACACTCACTCGGACCCTGGAGAATCCCACATCCTGCAGGACCCACTGCCCCGGGCGGTCTCATCTAGACCACGACTCTCCAGGGCTTGACCAGGAGTGACCAGCTCCCTGGTGGACATGTGGTGCACAGAGAAACAGCTCGGAGTGGGAGGACCTCAGATCCTCACCCCAGCCCATGCCTTGATGTCCCCAGAGGTCCTGGTCCAGGCTCCAGAGCTCAGGGAGCACCTGGGATGGGGCAGGGCTGTCTTCGTGCTTCTCTTTCTCCACTAGGTGGGTCTCTGAGGTCTCTGAGTCATGAGGTTTCTGCTCTCTCTGTGCAGAGTGGAATGTACCCAGATGCCTGGGATCTGAGGTTCCTCCTCTGTGAAGCCCAGGCCTGGAGCTCCTCCCCGGCTTCCGTGGGTCCCAGCCCTGCCCCTGCCGTCGCCTTCCCCTCTGCTCACACAGGAAGCCCAGGGACCTCAGCTCCGAGATGCAGCCTCCGCTGCTGCTGCTGCCCCTGCTGTGGGCAGGTGAGTGGGGGGGCAGAGCTCGGGTGGGGGCCGAGCCGGGCTGACCCTCCTTTCCCCGCAGGGTCCCTGGCTCAGGATGGGACGTTGCAGCTGCAAGTGCCCGAGCTGGTGACGGTGCAGGAGGGCCTGTGCGTCCTCGTGCCCTGCGAGTTCTTCTACCCCCAACCCTGGAACTACTGGGCTATCTCCAGCTCCGTTTACGGCTCCTGGTACAAGGGAGGAGCCGAGCAGGACCAGGACGCACCCGTGGCCACCAACCACCCAGAGAGGACAGCTCAGGAGCAGACTCGGGGCCGATTCCTCCTCTTGGGGGACACCAAGGCCAACAACTGCTTCCTGGCCATCAGAGACGCACAGAGCGGGGACGCGGGTGTGTACTTCTTCACAGCGGAGAGGCCGTCTCGTGTGATACATCACTACAGAGAGAAGGGAGTCTCCGTGTGGGTGACAGGTGAGTCAGGGCTACCGGAGCGGCCAGACGGTGGCCCTGGGAACCGCGTGGCAGGGCAGGGCTGGGCTGGGCTGGGACCGCGTCCTGGGAGGGGCTGGACCAGAGCCTGAGCTGCCCTCAGGCCACTTCTCAGACCCTTCCTGATGCTGTGTCCTCCGTTCTTCACCAGCCCTGACCTACACCCCTGACATCCTCATCCCGGGGATCCTGGAGTCCGGCCGCCCCAACAACCTGACCTGTTCGGTGCCCTGGGCCTGTGAGCAGGGGACAGCCCCTCTCTTCTCCTGGACGTCAGCTGCCCCCACCTCTCTGGGCTCCAGGACCACCCACTCCTCGGTGCTCACCCTCATCCCACGGCCCCAGGACCACGGCACCAACCTCACCTGCCAGGTGAGGCTCCCGGGAGCTGGCGTGACCACAGAGAGGACCGTGCGGCTCAGCGTGTCCTGTGAGTGCTGGCCAGGATACCCAGGTCCCTGGGGTGGGTGGGAAGGGGCAGGGTGGACCCGGCGTCACATTTGGGTCCAAATGTGGTGGACCAGGCATCACATTTGGGTCCTGGGCAGCCAAAAGGGACATTCCTCTGCCTGTTTCCATGGCTCCTGGGGAACGCCCACTGCTGCCGCCCTCCCACGGGCAGTGACTGCCCCGTCTCTACCCCAGACGCCCCGCAGAACATGGCCCTGAGCGTCCTCCAGGGAGACAGCACAGGTAGGAGCCGCTCTGCCCTCTGCAGGGACACACCTGGGCTGGGCTCTGCACTCTGGGGACAAAATGGAACATGAATGAGAAGTTGGCTCCCCAAGTTAGACTCAGGGGGAGGTGGGGGACAGTCTTAGATGGTGACCCAGGAACCCCATCATGGCTGCACTGTGGCTCACTTTGGCCCAGTGCCAGGGAGGCGCTCTGCCTCTCAGGCGCCCTTCTCCTGGCATCTCCCTCTCCGGCTTCCTTAGTTTGTCTTGGTCCCAGCTGCCTCTGGCGTTCCTGCCCTGCCCCTGGCCACCACCGCTGCCCTCTGCTCTCCCTGCCTGCTGAGCCCTGGGCTGCTCTGGGGATACCCTGGTGCTTCTGAAGGCCCGAGCCAGGGCTTCCCTAATGTCTCTCAGACTTCACGCAGACCCCCAGGAGGAGAGGGACCCCTGCTCTTCCCCTCCCCGCAGGCATCTCCCTCATTCTCTCTCTCTCTGTCTCTGTCTCTCCTCAAAGTCCTCAAGGTCCCACAAAACACCTGGCTTCTTCCCGTCCTGGAGGGCCAGGCTCTGCGGCTGCTCTGTGCTGCAGACAGCAACCCCCCTGCAGAGCTGAGCTGGTTCCGGGGGTCCCCAGCCCTGAATGACACCCCCATCTCCAGTAACGCCAGCCTGGAGCTGCCTCAGGTCGGGCCTGAGGAAGAAGGAGGCCTCACCTGCGAAGCGCGGAACCCGCTGGGCTCCCTGAGTGTTTTCCTGAACCTCTCTGTGATCTGTGAGTGCGGGCACCCCTGGAGGCAGGACGCCGGGGTCCTGGAGAGGGTAGGACGGCCCCTCTGACCCTCCCCTCCCTCCGTAGATCCCCCACAGCTGCTGGGTCCCTCCTGCTCCTGGGAGGCCCAGGGGCTGCACTGCAGCTGCTCCTCCAGAGCCCTTCTGGCCCCCTCCCTGCGCTGGTGGCTGGGGGAGCAGCTGCTGGGGGGGAACAGCCAGCACGGCTCCTTCCACATCCACTCCCGCGC
>NW_006160071.1:6247-6731 GCF_000334495.1 Tupaia belangeri chinensis | reverse complement strand
GCCGCTCAGCTCGGACCTCAGGCTCAGCTGCGAGGCCCGGAACGCCCACGGGGTGCAGAGCCTGGCTGTCCTGCTGCTCCCAGGTCAGGGTGAGCCGAGGGGCCAGGCCTGCAGGGAGACTACGGGGTCCTCACGCCTGTTTGCTCCGGCTGCAGGCACGGAGCCGCTCCACAGGGCTTTATCTCCTCCAGGTAGCGAGGAGGGTCAGCTCCCTCTGGGGGTGAGAGGAGGGCAGCCCCCGCCTCTGTCCTGGCTTCCGCGGGTCTCCGGAGCCTCGGCGTCCCCTGATCTCTGATTCGGGAGCCACGGCTTTCCTTGTGTCTGTCGTGTCTGTACTTCTCACCGGGTCAGCCCCACCGGCCTCCCTCACCCAATCATGTCAGCCATGACCTTGTTTCCAAAGTCACGTTCTTAGGGCTGAGGCGAGGGTCTGGGGAGAGACACTATCGAACCCTAACGGCTGCAGACAAGAGCTGGGAAGAGC
>NW_006160071.1:1282-6234 GCF_000334495.1 Tupaia belangeri chinensis | reverse complement strand
GCGGCTCCCGGCCTGGACTGCACTGGCTGAGGCACAAGCCCCTCAGAACTGAGGCTGGGAGAGTGGATGGGGAGCGGGCAGGGTGGAGGCTTGGTCAGGGCCTGCAGGGCAGTGGGTGGCGGGTGACTGAGCCCGACCAGGGCCACACTCTGATGGCAGGCAGAGACATGGCCGTCGGGTGGTGCCACCTGCTGGGCTGCAGTTTACTCAACCTCCGATTGTCCACAGGGATACCCAGACCCAGGACTGGCAGTGTCCTGGGAGCCGTGGGGGGAGCTGTGGTCACCGTCTCTGTGTTCCTCTGTCTTTGTCTCATCCTCAGGTGAGAGCTGGCTCCTGGCACAGGGAGGGGTGGAGTGGGGAGGACACACAGGCGGCTGAGCCTGGGGAAACCGGGCTGGGGACGCTGCAGGGCTTGGAGAGCCAGGGGCAGGGAGGGGGCTTCTGGTGGCACGAACTAGCCCGTGACCAGCTGGGTTACACATGGGGCCCTTCCCAAGCACAAGCCCAGCTTCTGGGTGAGAGGGAACACTGGATCGGGGCCCTCCTCCGTCCACCCGTCCACAGTCTGTGGTCACATAGGGAGGGTGTGGGGTTCTGCCTCCTCCATGCCCTGAACAACGGAACTAAACATCCTGGGCTGCTCCTTCAGGGTGAAGACCCTCAGGAAGAGAGCAGCCCAGAAGGTGCGAAGCGGGCATGGCGGGAGCCCAGAGGCGGGCTCTAGCTCTGGGGTGAGTGACGGGGACAATGCCCTCCCCCAGCATGCTCCGGGTGCTTCCGGAGTGTGTGCCCTGAGCCATGGCTGACACCCGGTGCTCCGCCGAGTTCCGCTTCGGGTCATTTAAAACTGCTCAGTCAGTGACTTGAGTAGTTCTGCTCAGCGCTGGCAGCCTGCTGGTGCGGTGGGGGCGGAGCTTCCTGTCAGATTACCCGCTCTCCTTTTTGTTTTTTGAGAGTTTTTTGCTACCAGGTGCGTGTGCTCTCCAGAAACACAGAGAGAGACGAAGAGACAGAAAGCGAGAAGTCACCCCCAGGGGGCATGGCCACGCCGCAATCCCTTCTCCTCCATTCTCCTCTCGGGATCTTGGGCACGCACGCACACGTGCCTGGCGTGAGTTTAAGCCACCGAATCCGAGACTTGAACCACAGTCGACTACATGGGAGTCCAGCGACAGCCATTATGCCAACTGCTGGTCCCTGTCCACTTTCCTGAGAGCAGTAGCTGCTTGGTTACGGCATCGGTTATCAGGGGACAGAAATGGGCCAATTTAGCCTTGCCGGGTGCACTCGGTGGAACTGAGTCCCGGGGTAGCCAGCAATAAATTCTCACAGGGACCATCAGATGGCATAGCAGTTATGTCCCTGGACTCCCACATGGTTGACCTCAGTTCAAGTCCTGGGCTTGGTGGCTTCGAAATCACACCTTGCTCATGTGCGTGCGTGCCCAAGATCCCAAGAGGAGAATGGAGGAGAAGGGACTGTGGCCTGGCTGTCCCCCCCGGGGGGGTAATTTCTCGCTTTCTGTCTCTCTCTCTCTCTGTCTTTCTGGCGAGTGCACACGCCCTATAGCAAAACCTCTCCCTCCCCCCAAAAAAAGAATTATTTTATATATTTATTTTTATTTATTATTATTCTTTTTAATTAGACCAGAGATAGACAGAGAGAAATGGAAAGTGAGAAAGCAAGCCACCAGGTCTGGGACCCAAACTGTGGTCAGCCGTGTGGGAATCCAGCACCTTAACCACCTCCACCTGCCGGCCCCCAGGGGTGCTTTAATGCAGGTGTGCGTCTTGGGCAATGTACAGCACTCCCCTTAGCCTCAGCTCACTGATTTACAAGCGAATATGATACATTTGATATGGGAATGCGGTCAGTGTAGACGCGAAGGAAGGGCCCGCACCCTAGTTATTACAAACGAATGGAAAGGAGGGAGCAGCTCCCGCAGGCCGGCCCCTCTGGTCCTGCGCTGCCTCCCCAGACCCCGCGGTCCAGCCCGGAATCCCTTCTCCCCCTTCCACACAGGGCCCACAGCAGCAGCCCTGGACATCCACCCCTGCAGAGCCCGCGGCCCCGGCGGGGACTGGCCCCGTCTCAGGGAAGAAGCGAGAGCCCCACTACACCTTCCTCCGATTCCAGAGGCTGAGGCAGCAGGAGCAGGAGCACAGCAGCTCGGACATCGGGACCCGCGAGTGAGCGCCCCGCACAGCCTGCACCGGTATGTGGCCGCGCTCGGCGTGGGTCTCTGGGCTGACCGGCTGGCTAGAGAACAGGCGTGTGCTCTCTGCAGGCCCAGAGCTGGGAATCTGCTCCGCCACGGGCTCCGACCCTGGCTGGCCGCTGTGCCTCACTCCTCCGTTTGCACCCACGTCCCCATCTCCTCCTCTTACAGGGACACTAGGCAGATGGGGTGAGGCCCACCCTTGCTAAACGAGCCCCTAAATGTCTGCTACAGTACAAGCAGGCGCTGAGCTGCTGGGGGCTGGAGCTCCCCACGGAGGAGGCGCAGGGCCGCGGTTTCGCTCTTAGCTCAGTCCAGTCCTTCCAAACCAGCCGCCTCCTGCCCGGCCTGGCGGCGCCCGGGGAACAAACCGATTTGCAGTGCTGGGGCCACGTGGGCGATCGTGGGTTCGGATCCCGGAGCTTGAAGACACACCAGCGCCCAGATCCTGATGAGCAGGACGATGGGAAGGGACAGTGGCGTGATGGGACCTCATTCCCGTCTTTCTCCCTCTCTCATGAGCGGGCACCCAGTCTGCCCCTCAGGAAGGAAATAGCTAAACTTTAAAGTAAGCCTGTGGCAATGGGCCATCGGAATCTCCTGTGTTTGTAGAAGACCCCAGGACTGTGTCCGAGGGAAGTGAGTTCAGACCCATCCTCACCACGGGTCACTTCTCCCCTCCCCCCTCCCATCTAACCAGATCATTCTGAACCGACAAATCCCTGCGAGACAGCTGACCACGTCCTGACGTGGCACTTCTCAGAAAGTCTGCTGTATTATTCTGGGTACACACTTCATGCCAGGAGTAATCGTTTTCCTCCTTTTTGCTGTTTTAACAGAAACTTTCTGCTGACAGTCTCTCCTAAGGGTCGGCGGAATCAGTCCCAGGGCCACACTCCAGATGTCTCTCCACCCCCTGCTCAGAGCCCTCCCAGGCTTCCAGAGTGAAGCTCACGCCGGGCTCCTTCCCCTTGGGCCCTGCACGCCCTGCCCACGGGATCTTCTCTCTGGGCTCCTTACCGCCCCCCCCTTACTGCCCCCACGCTCCACGCCCAGGAGGCAGCTGTGCCCCGGTACCCCAGCCTCCTCTCCGCCTGTGACATTGAGGAGCTCCAAGGGAGACCGAGGCCTAAGGGGAAGTCTTAAGAAAAAACAGAAAAAAAATTAAAAAAAAAAAGATTGTATTGTAAAGAGCACAGCCTGACCACGGGGTTTTTCAGCAGCTCTATTAAAAAGTTCAGTAGAGGGGAAAGAGCACTGGGTGTCCTGAGAGAAGCGAATGTTGGCTTAGAAATCCTATTTAGTGAATGGTGTTTCACGGTGTGGGTGAAATACTGATGTTTTAGCACAAATCAAGAAACAGGAGAGAGTGCTTACCAAAAAGGACTTTGCAAAGACACTTCTAAAGGTTTTAATAGAGCTATTAAGAAAGTAATGCCAGGGCCAGCAGGTGGCTTGCTGGTTAAGGCTGCGGACTTCTGCCTGCCTGGCAGTGGTACAAGTCCCAGATACGGTGGCTTGGTCTCTCACTTTCTCTCTCTCTGGTGAGCTCCTGTGGCCTATAGCAAACTAAAAATGATAATAAAAATAATAAATAAAATTAAATAAGTAATTCTCTGTTTTTAGAAAAGAAAGTAATCCCAACTGAAAGCTTGGAGATGCAAAAAAAAAATAGAAACCTAAGAAAGTGACAAATGTGAGTAAGAAAAAGAGAGAAAGTGAGAAAGCAAGCTTCCAGGTCTGAGACTCAAACCACAGTCGGCCGTGTGGGAGTCCAGCGCCTTAACCACCACACTACCTGCTGCCCCGGAAGAAGATTCTTAAAGATACTAGAAACATTATTCAATCAAACCAGAGAAGATAAGAAATGAGAAACTAAGGCACAAAAGAATAAATAGAACACACAAAGTATACGTCTAAGACTTTACATTTAAGCTCAAATTTTAAAAGTCACTTTAAGCGTCAATTGATCAAATGGTACAGGTAGAATACAACACAGTCAGACTAGGAAGCGTGCAACTGTGTGTTGTTGGCAAGACATCTGTGTGAAATATGAGGGTTTAGGGGACTAAGTGTAACGCAATGGAAAAAGACGTCCCGTGCAAGCACTCAACCCAAAGGTGACTGACGCAGGGCTGGGATGTATCTCCCAGGGCTCCGCCAGGCAGACCAGTAATGAATTAGCTCCTGGTTTTGTGGGGCCTGCCTAGGGACCCCCACACTCCTTAGGGAAGGTCGTCAGGAGATGCAGCTAGGTCTCTGGCGTGAGTGGGAGCTGTGGGCCGCGAGCAGAGTTTCTTTGGCAGAGAAGAAATCAGTATTTGGGTTCTGAATGCTTTGTGCTAATCGATCAGGCCTTCCCAGATTATATCAGAGGAGCGTCCCTTGAAGTAGATGCTTTATAGACCTTGACGTGTCTACGAGGGACTTCATGGCAACACCTGACTGGGGTCTGGGGAACGGCCTGAGGACGACAGCCCGGCTAGAGTTGACACATGAAACTGATCATCACAAGGACGTTAATATCACAAATACATATTTTACAACAAGGAAGATGAATGGTGAGGAATAGGACCATTACCTGAGGGCTAAGGGTTTGAAATTTGCATGCTTGGGGCCAGCGGGTGGCATGGTGGTTAAGGCACTGGACACTTCCACATGGCCGACCACAGTTTGAGTGCCGGACCTGGTGGCTTGCTTTCTCACGTTACTTCTCTTTCTCTCTGTGTCT
>NW_006160071.1:0-1165 GCF_000334495.1 Tupaia belangeri chinensis | reverse complement strand
GAGAGAGACAGAAAGCAAGAAATCACCCCCCAGGGGGATGGTCACACCGCAATCCCTTCTCCTCCATTCTCCTCTCGGGATCTTGGGCACGCACGCACACGCACCCGGCGTGAGTTTAAGCCACCGGGTCCAGGACTCCAACCGTGGTTGACTACATGGGAGTCCAGCGACATAGCCATTACACCAACTACTCATCACAATAGATAATTCTTTAAAAAAAAAAATGCATGCTTATGAAAAAGTAGTCTCAGTATAAGAAAACGCTGGCAAATTGGAAACTATCTATATTGATCCACATTCTTGAAGGGTAGCTTTAACACGTATCTTACAATAACTGATGAAATATGTAAGAAAATAGCTAAGGATCTGCGATACAGGGTATTTAAATAACACAGGGAGAAACTGGCCCGCAGCCATGGACAGGAAACTGCGCCCCGACTGCAGAGTGCACGACCTGTGGAGCCGCCGGAGCATCCCGAGACGTTTTTCCAAATACTGGGCTATAAGGTCCATTTCTCCTTTCTTTTCTCTTCTTTCCTCCTTTTCTTTTCTTTCCTCTCTTTCCTTTCATTTCTCTTTTCTCTTCCTTTTCTTTTCTTTCTTTCTCCTCTTTCTTTGTTTTGGAGAAAGAGATTTTTGTTATAGGGCACATGTGCAAGAGAGACGGAGAGAAGGTGAGAAATCACCCCCGGGGGGACGGCCACGCCGCAATCCCTTCTCCTCCATTCTCCTCTCAGGATTTTGGGCACGCATGCATGCGCCTCGTGTGGGTTTTACGCTGCTGGGTCTGGGACTTAATCGAGGTCGACTATGTGAGAGTCCAGCAACATAACAATTACGCCATTGGCTGGTCCCTATCGGGTAGATTTTTCACATATGAGGAAGGGTTGAAGCTGTACAGAAATATGTTCTCAGATCCCAGGGCTATTAAGCTAGAAATCCGTAACCAAGCAACCACACTTCTATCAGTTTGTCTTTGTATCTGCACACATTGCTGAGAACTTAGGAAATCCCTTACAAATAAATCATGGATCAAACAATCACACTTCAATTAGAAAGTATTTAAAAACATTGATAATACATGGCTAGATGTAAAACTTTCAGTGAAAAACTAAAGCAACTACTAGAGAAAAAATACATATACCTATAACCGTAAATGTAGAGA
>NW_006160070.1:1964679-1978730 GCF_000334495.1 Tupaia belangeri chinensis | reverse complement strand
TCGGTCGCTGCCTCTGGGCCTCGGTCATGCAGGAGCACCTTGTGGTGGGGGGAGGGTGCTGCCCTGTCAGACCCCCTGCTCTGCTCCTTGCTCCCCTGTCGCCCGCAGAGCCACTGTGGCCGCCCCGCCAGCCATCTCTGGGCACTGTGCTTTCCTACGGCTGTCGCGAGGGTCAGGCGAGCAGACCAAATGCAAAATCTGGCTTGGAACCTCAGCAGCTGATGGTTTTCCAGCCCCTGCTGTCTGGGTGGCTGGGTCCCTCGAGGACCCTCTCCTTCTCTGGGAGGGTCCCCAGCCCTCAGCCAGGGAGGTTCTCACCAAGGTGTCCAGGCCAGCCCAGCTGGAGGATGTGCAGCCCACGCCTGGCACCTGGGTCCTCCTCCTCTGGGGAGCCCCACCCACTGCCACAACAAAGTAGGTGGGAGGGCTCTGGGGACGCATGCCCTGGGCGCCATGGTAGCCTCCATTCCCCGCGGGCCCTCAGAAGTGTCCTCTCACATGCAAGCCCCCCGCCACACCTCTGCCTCCTGTCCTTGAGAGACAGAAGGACCCAGGCCACGCAGGGACCGGGGGTCCTGGGTGGAGCTGCAGGGGCCCGCCCCACAACCTCTGCCCTCTGTGGCTCCCCAGTGTCCACTCCTTTCCCCGTTCTCTGCGGCCCTGAGAAACAGAGGGTCCCCTGTCAAGGGTCACAGTTGCTGGCCCCTTCCAAGGGATCGGAACCAGGCTCCCCACGGTCCCAGGTCCAAGCAGTTTTGGCTCCCTAGCCCGCCGGAGAGCCTGTCCCCTAGGGGCCCTGCCACCACCCGCATCCTCTCACAAACCCAGAACAGAAAGAACCTGTCCCCGGGAGCCCAAGGGCATCTGCTGGGAGCTGGGATGGGGGTGGACCAGGTCAGGCCCCTTTGGCTGCTGGGAAGCACCCCATTCTCCCCGGGGTTCCACATGTCCCCCTCCTGCAGCAGAGGTATGGTCCTAGAGCCCAGCCGGCCTTCACCCCAGCAGAAGCCACGCCTCCACAGTCCCCCAAAACCCTGGAGCCCTCCTGCCGCCCCGCAGCCGACATTCCAGCCAGGGATGCTCAGTCACTCCAGCCACCACCCCCCGGGGCCACTGCACCAGGTGCTCTGTGTACCACACCGCGTCCCACGGAGGGCCCGGGGAACCTTGTGAGGCTGTGGTCCTGGCCTGACCCGGCTGGGCTGCTCTCCCGCCACCCCCCACAACCCCACACTCTCTCTTGAGGTGGTCCTAGGAAGGACCTGGAGACACCATCCCCAGAAAGCAGTTCCTCGAGGCCCCGTGCACAGTGGCCTCCGAGTGAGTCTAGGGAAGGTGGGCTCAGCCATGACTCGCCCTGGGCGGCCGAGTTCAGGTGGGAGGCGTGCTCCTGGCTCCTCTGTGCCGGACATGGCAGAAGGAGCTTTTGTGAGAGGACAGAGCAGAAGCTGGTGGGGGCTGACGCAGCAGGGGCAGGCCTAGGGACCCCAACCTGACCGTCCAGACACGCCCCTGCCACAGGGGAGGGGTGACGGAGCAGGCCCTCGGACTGCTCCACCTCCTCAACTAAGACCCTCACCCCCAGCACGCAGGCCCCTTTCAAAAGGTCCAGGGTGCCTGGGTGGCCAGGACAGTCGGGTGTCAGTGTCCCTTGGAGCCCTGTCCAGAGACACACAGGGAGTGGGCACTGAAGAGTGATACCAGCTCACCCCACACAGCCGGCAGCTGTGCAGTGCTGGGAGCTGCAGGGCACCCTCAGGCGGGCCCCCAGCACCCATCTTGGGGGAGCAGCATGGGGGACTCAGGGCAGGACCCTTGGGACTCCCAGACCCCAAGGGGACTGAGAGACAGAACCCCAAGCAGTCCCCAGACACTGCCCCAACCTCTCGGACACAGCCCCTCCCTCCCAGAAGCCCCTGCCAGGGCCCTGCAGCCTCACTCCCTGAGCCCCAGACAGTGGGCATTGACCGCCTGCTGGGCATCGACGCTGACAGGTGAAGCCTGAGGTCGCCCCCGTTGCCAGTAAACAGTACTTTTAATCGTTTAGGCAGCAAATCTCGAGTCCAGTGGCCTCTCGGGGAGCTGGGTGGGGGCTACGGGGCTTTGATCCCACAACCACGAGGCAGGCTGGGGAGGGAACAGGCCGCAGACAGCTGGGGAGGGCAGGGACTGTGGCCAGCCAGCAGCACAGGTGCCCAGCGGGCCAGCGTGGGCACCACAGGGTCCAGGCCTCCTGCCCAGGGTGCCCTCCCAGGGGCCTGGGTCAGGCCAACAGGCACAGGACAGTCCCCAGGCACCTGGAGGAGCTGACACCGTCTGGATCCCAGTGTGACCACTCCTCATGGTGACGCCATGAGCCAGTTACTCGGGCCTCCATGCTGCAGTTTCCTTGCGTGAGCCAACAGGTGGGGTGGTGGTTAAGGGCTGGACTCCCACATGGCTAATAGCAGTTCGAGTCCCGGATCTGGAGGTTTGAAACTCATGCTGGGTGTATGTGTGTGCGTGCCCAAAATACCGCAAGGAGAATGGAGGAGAAGGGGTTACGGCATGGCCATCCCCCAGGGGGTGATTTCTCGCTGCCCTTCTCTGCCTCTCTCCAGTAAGCACACGTATCCAATAGGGAAGCCCTAAAGGGGAAGGGCACAGAACGAAGCTGCAGCCGCCCTCCAGCCCAGGGGGAGCCACGCTGCAGGGCTTGTCCAACAAAGGCGCCGTCACCCTGCGAGGGACTGCCGACAGGCCCCGAAGCCATGGAGGGTCCGCTCGTGGTGTGTCTAGCAGGGTGGAGACAGAGGGAAGTTCTGCGTGATGCTCCAATACCCCAAAATGGCCCAGCAGGGCCTGGGCTCCAGACTGCACCTACAGCCCGGGACAGTCTGGGCGGGCTGGCGTGGCAATCAACACATGCTAACCGATGAGGTGCCCGCCGGGGGCAGCGGCCAGGCCCCGTCCACACCCACTACCCCTGACAACCAGCTGGCCACGAAGCTCACAGGGGCCAGCGAGCAATGCCCGGGGGGGTGTCTAGGGTGGTGCTGGAGGCCAGGGTAAGAGCTCTGAATTTGTTCTAAGGGGAGAGGGACCCCGAGCATCCGAGGGGGAGTGGCATGGCCTAGGAGCTGAACCGTTGGAAAGCCTCTGTAGCTTGAGGGGCCATGACCATGCAGGTGGAGTGAGGTCGAGCTGAGCTGTCAGCCACAGATGCTGCAAAGGCAGGCATCCCGCCGCCGGTGCCCTGGCCTTCCCTTTGCCCCCGAGCCACCCACGGAGCAGTGACCTCACTCACCCAAGCCACCAAGGCCTGGTGCCAGGGCTGAAAACATAAAAGTGCCACCCAGTCCCGGGGCCCAGGGAAGCTCAGACCCTCGAGTCCCTGAGCACGAATGCGGGGTCAGCTCCTCCACACCCTCAACTCTTTAGCACCCCTGACACGGCTCCAAGGAAGAATGAATTCTGATATCATACGGGCAATCCCTGTAGCCAAGGTCACCTCGGGGCTGGCAGTGGCCCCCTGTCAGCCGAGGCCCCTGTCAGCCGTGGCGTCGGGTCAGCCCACTGCTTTGATGAATGGCATTTCAGAGACTCGCTGTGTGATCGAGGGGACAGAGGGAGCGAGGCTGCTCTTCTTGCAGAAATAACTCTTGGGGCCTCGTCCGTGGGGCTGGCCCGGTGGGGTGGGCTGCATGGTGGGTCCAGTTTGCAAAGCTGAGAGCCCTGGGCGGTCTGTGTGCTTGGGGCTTGCTTGGAGGCACTTCCAGGGGCTAATCTTGGTTCTTGCTTGAGTTCAAGTCTCCTGGTCCCAACTTGAGAAGGGCAAGCTGGAGGGGGTGAACTCCAACCCTTCCCCAGGAGCAAGGGCAAGAACTCAGGCCCCGGGAGGGGCAGGGAGAAGGCAAAAAGCCATCGCCCGCCAGCGCTGCGTCCTCCCCATGGCGCTCTCCTCAGTGGGCATGCAGGACACAGCGGGCACGGCCTGAGGTTGCTGCAGCGCCCAGCCTGCCCCGCGGCCACCACTGCTGGTGCTGCCTGCAAGCCCGGGGTAGCAGAGCGACAGCCTTCGTCCAATGGTGACCTAGTCAGCAGATGTTCAGGGCCCGCTCCAAGCCTGGGTGGGCAGTCAGTGCGAGGCGTGCACAGGTCTGGGTACTGTGGAGAAACACTAGCCTGCCGAGGGGCCGGCCAGGCCCTGCTGCCCACAGACGCCCTCCCCTGTGCAGAGAGGATGCTGGCCCCAGAGATGGCCCAGCCTCCAGAACCTGTGAGTATAGCTCAGGAGGGACTTGGCAGGCGGGGTGGAGCTAAGGACTCACGGCCCTGCCCAAGGTTAGCAGGTGGTCCCTGCGGGACAGGTGGTGACAGCGGAGAGTTCTGCTGTCCCACCTGCTTTGAAGGGGGAGGAAGGGCAGCAGACAGGGACTGCGGGAGATCCCGGGGCCAGAAATGGACCCTGTCTGGATCCAGAGGACCCGGCCCGGCTGCCACCTCGGCCTCGGCCTGGAGATGCCCCGAGATACCCTTGCTGAAGCTGAGCTCCGAGCTGCAGGACAGGGTCGCCTGCCTGCTTGAACCTTCGGTTTGTTGTCCTTCAGGCAGCCAAGGGGGAAGGAGGTGCCCGCCACCTCCACCTCTGGGTTAGGGCAAACGAGGCCCTGGCACTGCCCCCACCACCTGCGAGGGTCACTGTCCACTCCCCGGGTGACAGTGAAGAGACACTGGCTGGCTGGTGTGCCCCCGGGGCCTGTCTCTGAGGATGGCTGTTCCCGTGTGCTCTTTCCCAGCCCAGCCCAGCGGGCAAGACCCCGTCCCCTCTGCTGGACCACAGGCAGCACAGAACCTGTGGCCGGGGCCCAGTGGCTGTGCGGGGCCCGAGGACGCCCCCTTCTCTGGCACCCCCTCCCACTGCACACCGCGGGAAGCCCCAGCTGCTCCCTCTCCGTAAGCACCAGCCCGGGAGGGCCAGCTGGGCGGTCTCTGCCAGGCCATGTCCAGCTTAGACGGACACACGGCCTCTCCGTTCCCGAAGGACGCGCTCTACCAGGCGCTTGGTCTCGGGGCCCCTTCCCACAGATGCACCCGGCTGGGAGACGGGCCTGGCCTGGCCTGGCAGAGCTGGGGTGTCACCGAAGCCAGCTCCCGCCTCTACCCTGTGGCGTCTTGGTGACTGTCACAAGGACCTGGAGCAGGGCTGTGGAAGATGTGCCCCTCACGTCGCAGTGCCACTCCCGTTGGAAGCTGCCAGACAGGACCTCCGCTTCCGCCCAGCGTCCCCTGCCCGGTCCAGTATGTGACTGGCTTGCGCTTCCCCTCCACTGTGGCTTATAAAAACTCAATCTGAACAAAACCCGGGAGCAAAAAGATGCAAGCCTCGCACCCTTCTGCTTCTTAAACAACGGCCTCTCTGCTGGGCCCCGCAGACCTGGCCCAGCCCTCCCCCAGGAGAGGAGGCTTTGGACACTCTGTGGGCCCAGCTCAGAGTGGCAGAACCGGAGGGAGGAGCAGGCCCAGGCGGACTCTCTGCAACCTCGGGGTCTCAGACCCACCGAGGATGCGAGCCTCCCCACACAGGCCGTGGTGCGGGCACAGCCAGGCTTGGGTGTCTCTGTGAGGGGCGGGTAGGCACGGAGGGCTTCCCGGCGTCTCAGGGGCTGCCTTGACTCTTGCTGTTTGGAGCAGGCAGATAGTAACCTTTTAAACTGCTTTTCAAACATCGCCAAACTCTCCTTCACGAACACACTCTTAAATGGTAATTAGACCGTCTACTGGGGAAACAGGTCCTCCTCACCGGGCCTGCTTTTTATCAGAAATCTTGGTCCCACCGTAGAGACTCGGGATGTCGGCAGGAGCTAAAATCTGACCGCGGTCACTTAGTCTATTAAAGAAGACAGCTGCTGGCCAGCGTGTAGCCTGGTGGCTGGGGCATCAGATCCCATGTGGGCGACCGCAGTTCGAATCCTGGCCCCAGCAGCTTCAAAACAGGCCTGGCCCACATCTCGAGAGGGAAGAAGGTCGTGGCATGACCACACCCTGTGGGCAGTGTCTTCTCCCTTGTCTCTCTGTCTCTGTCTCTCTCTGGTGAGCACATGTGCCCTCTGCCAATATATTTTTTAAATCTTTTAATAAAAAAGTGGGACGTGGCGGCACCCCACCCTATGGCAAAACCTATGGAGGCTGGAGACTGCAGCATCGAGTCCGTCTCACTCTCTCTCTCTGTCTCTCTCGGCGAGTGCGCTATTTTTGAAACCAGCAGATGCATAATGGCTATATCACTGGACTCCCACTTAGTCGACCACAGTTCGAGTCCTGGACCCAGTGACTTAAACTCATGCCGGGTGCATGTGCGTGCATGCCCAAGATCCCGAGAGGAGAATGGAGGAGAATTGCGGCATGGCTATCCCCTCTGGGGGGTGATTTCTCGCTTTCTGTCTCTCTGTCTCTCTCTGTCTGACGAGCACATGCGCCCTATAGCAAAAACCTTTCCAAAAAAAAAGTGAAAAGACTACAAATATTTTCCCTCATTTATTATAAAGAAAAAAAAAACAGAGTCAACAAATCATTGTAAAATGTGTCAGTAACATTTTGTGACAGGATGGGAGGGGACAGAGGGGACAGAGACTCCCCGTCCTGGTCCTGCCGTGCCCAAAGGCCACTGGCCACCTTGTCCTGGCTATGTTGTTCACCCACGAGGGCCAGAGGCCAGCAGAGCCCCGGGCCCTCGCGCCGATCCCAATCGGTGGGGCTGGCCCAGCTTCCCGACGCCCAGCTGTGGCCAGAACCAGACGGTGGCCGCAGTGCCATGCCCACCCGCGCCAGCCCAAGGAGCTGCTCGCTGAGCCACACGCCCTGGCGTGTCCTCCAGGCGCCACAGGGCCTCGGGCATGCCTGGGGGCTTCCTGCATCTGGGCTGGCACGGAGGCTCAGCCAGCCCAGCCCTTGCAGCGCCTTCCCGGGCGAGGAAGCGGTGGAGCTAGCACGACCTGTGCGGGCCGCGTTGGCGGGAGGTGGGATGAGCTGGCCACTCGCCAGAACTGCCCCCGACCACAGGGCCGGACAGAGGCTGTGGCATGGACACTCCCCAGAGGGTGGTGCGGGCCCAAGTGTAGGTGAGGAAGTGGCGTTCAGCGAGGCCATCCCATCAATCGTCCTGCTGTCACCAGGTCCTGCAGATGCGGGTCCCAACCTCAGGCACCCTGAGGTGTGCCCTGCTGAGGAGGGCTGCTGGTTGCGGGGACCAGGACGCCTACACTGAGTCCCGGAGCTGGACCCTGCTCGGAGGTGCTGGGAGGAGGCAGCGAGGCCCTCGAGGGCGGGAGGCCCGGCGTGGCAGCCTTCTCAAGGGCTTCCTGGGTGCTGTTCACTGGGGAAGCCCCACCCGTAGGTCAGCTCCCCAACTGCAGGCTTGGCCTGGCACCAGGGAGCACGCAACGCCACAGCCCTGCGGGGTCTGGCCTCGCCACATGCGCGGGAGGGGGCCCTCAGCCTCTGGCCGGGCTCTCAGCCACGTGGCCCAGCATCCTGTAGACATGCCAGCTCGCCCCTGGCGCCCAGCCCCTGCTTGCTATGCCACATGCGAAGAGAGGCGGGCAGGTGGGCATAGCGTTTCTGGGAACCCAGACCCCGTCCTGAGCCCTGGACAGAACCCACAGGAGTCCCCCGTGTGTGGCCAGTGGCCTCTCTGCCCAGGCGGCAGCTGCTGGGAGCCCAGGGGGCCTGGGGGCAACGTCTCAGGACTCCAGGACTGGGACGCGGGCTTGTTTCCAGACTGTGAGTCCAAGGCCCACTCAGGGCGGGCTGGCCTGTGCCAAGCTGGGGAGAGGGCTGCCGTCTACTCTGTGGGCTGCAGAGTGCTTGTCGGAATTACTTTAAATATAAGAGCAGGTTAAAGGACTGCAGAGGGAGGCCTGGCAGTGCCTACAGCCGCCCCGAGCACAGTGAGCTGGCCTCAAGCAGCTCCCAAGCCAGAAGGCTGTCAGGGAGCTCTCCCGGCCGTGCCTGCTCTGGCCTGCATGGGCCGGAGTGCCAGACCTCCAGGTCCTCCCAGCGGGCACATGTGCAGGGACCACTCCGGTCCCCAGGCAGACAGATGCCCCCCATTCTCCACTGTCTCCACCAGTCCAGTCCCTGCTAACTCTGTCCGTCACAAACTCTGGCCTCTGTGGCCTTCGAGATCTGCAGCGTCCAGCATAGGGCCCTGCCCTGGACTCCCTGGGCTCTGCTGTCTGGCATGGGGTCCCAACTCCAGCCTGGGTGGGTTGGAATGTCGACAAATTCACTTGGAACGTTCTGTTTGCAGGAATGAGATCAATGTTTGCATATTCACGCGCAACTTCTGGAGCTGGAAAGTTCCCAATTCGTGGCTGTAACTGTACCAGTGGCTCAATTAAAGCCATGGAGGTCCACGCTGCGTGTCCCCCAGCACAGCACCCACACAGGAAGTGGTGGGGCTCAGCACAGCAAATCCGGGCGCCCGGGGCCCGCTCAGTCCATGGCCCTCCAAGGTGCCTCGTGTTCCCATCTGACTCCTCTGCGTAGGGCCTGGTCCTAGGAGCCCCGTGGAATCTGAGGGGTCTTTACTGATTTTGCTCAACCCAGGGTGACACTGGACATGGCACCGGCTGTGGGCAGTCGGGCCGGTCTGCCACCACATCACCATGCAGCTCGTACACCTTCCTTACGGAGAGACCTCCACGGCCACACTGGGAGAAGCAGCGCCTGGTCCCATGCAGGGCACACGCAGTTCCTGGGAGGCTGGGGTACAGGCAGCTGGGGGGGGGCGTGGCCGGGGGGGGGGGTGTCTCTGCCACGGCCCCCACAAACCCTCGTGCATGTGTAATGTGGGCAGGGTCACTCGAAGTGGAGTGGAAGACTGTTACCCATGTGTACCCGGCCTGCCTTGCACTTCTCCTTCCGGAATTTTCTATGAACTCTGAGCGGCGCTCTGTGCTCAGCGCTGCTCAGTCACCGGGCTACACAGACGCACTAAGGCCGCCCTCGTGGACTCCCGCAGCCACCCGGCCCACTAGCCGCATGGTGGCAAAGAAGGAAGGAGGTGAGGCGGAGGGCGCCCGAGCGTGGGACGGCATCTGGGCAGGGTCGGAGGGGCCGAGAGCTCTCCCAGCAGTCGCCAGCCGTGCCCAGGCGTGGTCTCTGCTCAGGGCTGCGGCACCTCTTAGAGCCGGGACTCCTCCGAGGGTCAGACAGGAGCTGGTTCTCTGCTGAAATTGCCCTGGGGCTCAGACCTAGGGCGTTCTTCAGGGAACCGGAGGGGTCGCAGCCCCAAGGACCCCACAGCACCTGGTGCCAGGCCCTGCCACACGACAAGCCCTCTCACCCGCTGTTCAACCACCCCCAGCGCTCTAACCACGCCTGGTGAGACAGGTGGGTGGGCTGGGCATCCGTAACCGGAGACGGCGCCCGATGCAGCTCTATCCTGCCCGGTCAGCCGTGGGTTTGGGTTTCGTCCCTCAGCGGCCAGGCGCAGCAGACGGCCTGTCGGAGCTCACGGCCCGCGGAGCAGCTGCAGGGATTGATCAGGGGGTGGTTCTCCTGAAGAAATGCATTTACCACCCAGGTTAAAAATAGTCATGGGGCCGGAGATGAGGGGCGGCCGCTGCAGAGCAGCCTTCACGCAGGTCGGCTCGGAGCGCGAGGATGATGCCCGACAGCCTCGGCCAGGCAGCCGCCCAGTGCTGCACGCACCACGCTTAGCCACGCCTGGGCCAGGGGCGCGGCACGGCCCTGCCCACGCCGGAGAGGGCTACACCGCAATGCCTTCAGGAGACCCTGGGCCAGGGCCCAGGGCAGGCACAGGGGACGGGTGCCCTACTCCGTCTTCATCAAGGTCGCAGAGCGCGAGGTGGCACGGCCCGCACTGCGGAGTCCTGGCCCCAGGCCCCTGTCCTCTGGGCAGCCCTCTCTGCCTTAGCAGCTGCTCAGCCCGTCCGACTGTGGGTAGTGGGAAGAGGCAGCGTTTCTGGGAAGTCTGTGCTGTCCGAGGCAGGCAGGGACATGCCATAGCTATTTAAAGGTGAGGGGTGGACAGGTGCAAGGCATATGGGCTCTGGGGGAGCGGGAGACTCCCCAGCCCGGGCAGACGGCACCCCAAGGCCCCAACACCCCACCCCAGGCCCAAATGGTCCCACTGTGTGCTGTGGCAGGAGCCCTCGGCGCCCACACGAGAAAGCACCTGCTGGGTGGGGACTGGCCGGGGGTATAGAAGCAGCTGGGGCAGCCACCCACCCGAGAAACCCTGGCTGGCTGGCTGGCTGGGCCCCCACGGCGGCACAGGGCTCCACAGACCGGTACGTCCTTGGCACCTGAGGTGGGGACGTCAGCCAGCGTTCAGACCGGAGGGACCTGTCCAAGGTCACAATGGCGTCACGGCAGCCGCTGTGGAGGCTCAGGCCACCACGCATGGTGTGCCACGGGACGCGCTCATCTCTGAGATGTGGAGGGAAGGCGTGAGGCAAGGGCTTGGGCAGAGAGCCACGGCCACGGCCACGGCTCAGGCAGGCGGCCCTGCCCCACCCACGCTGCAGGGCTGTAGGGAGGGCCGGGAGACAGAGCTCGAGCCTGGGCACCTCGCCCCTGCCCAGCAGGAGGAGCTGAGAGCCCACCTGGCAGCCTGCTCTGGACCCCTTTTGCCACCAGCCTCCCTCACTACGGGGGTCAGGGGACATCCCCAGGAAACGCTAGGCTTGGAGAGGATGCACAGCCCTGGATGGACCCAAGTCGGTGTCCCTCCTGCCACAGCCCTCTGAGCACAGAACCATGCCGACCTCTGACGGGGTGTCCCCGTGGCCACATGGCACCCCGCCAGCTCTGGGTCGCCGGGCTGCCCAGAGGCGCTGCTTCCACGGGGCCCAGGGCTGTATCCGACACGTGGGTGCTGGGGCTGGACAGAGTGGAGGTTCTGAGCCTGGGGTTCCGGGCAGAGCAAGTGCAATGTGCCCAAGGTGGCTGGAGTCTCCTCGCCCTCTTACGTAAGCCCTGGCAGTGGGGGCCCCGCACGTCCTCCCACCCCGAGCAGAGCTAGGACCCCTCACTGGTGACCTCACACACACACACACACACACAGCAGAGCCCAGGACCCCCAAAGGAGACCTTGCACACACACACACAGACACGGAGCAGAGCCCAGGACCCCCCAAAGGAGACCTTGTACACACACACACACACACACACACATACGGAGCAGAGCCCAGGACCCCCCAAAGGAGACCTTGTACACACACACACACACACACACACACACACAGAGCAGAGCCCAGAACCCCCCAAAGGAGACCTTGCACACGCACACACACACATACACACATGGCAGAGCCCAGGACCCACAGCTGGGGAGATGAACCAGGAACACCAGCAGGGTCCCTTCCTGAGGGCACAGGCTGCCCAGGCCAGCAGCCCAGGGACCACCCAGTGGGAGGACTGTGGGGCGGTCAGAGCCAGAGGTTGGAGGTGAGAGATGACCAGAGGCGACCTTGGCCAGCCATCAGGGTCAGCGTCCACCACAAAACTGGGTGGGGACTTTGCTGACCAGGGACCCTTGGAGCTGGAGACCCCCAGGACAGCCACGGCCCTGCCTGAGGCCCTCAGGTCAAGACAGAAAGGCCCTCCAAGTCCTCCCAGCCGGAGACCAGGGCAGGAAGCAGCCCTCGAGAGTGCTGGGGGGAAGTGAGGCCATGTTCTAAGGGGCCGGGACTCGCTGAACCCCTGACAGGAGTCCAGAGCCCCCGCAACAGTGACTGCTCCTGTGCCCCCAAGGAGCCCCACTGTCCGGCCAACCCGCCCCTCAGTGCCGCTCTTGGCCGCCCGAACAGCCACGGTGCTCTTGGCCCGGGCTCCCATCCCTCACACTCTCCCTGCCAGGCCGGGAGCATGGAGGGCCAGGTGGGGAGGGACATCAGGATGCCCTAGGCTTCACTCGGGCTCTCAGCTGGGGAGAGGCCCCAGTCTGGTCCAACAGAGCCTCAGACCACACGGCGTCATCACGGCTGTTTCCACGGTGCACGTCCCACTGCAGACCCAGGTCCCCTGTGTGCGCTTAGACCGAGGACTCTGCACCGACTCGCTGGGAGCCAGCTGACGTCCTCGCCACCAGCGGCCCTCCCTCTCGTCAGACCTGAGTGAGTTCCAGGAGACCCACGGCCCTGAAGGGTCTTGGCTCCAACCTCGGCCCCCAGTGCATGCCCTGGACCACCGGGCAGAAAGGCACAGAGCCCGTCGCAGGGCCTTCGGCACCTCGGAACCGCCCTCGGCCACGTCCGTAATCCTGAGAACAGGTGAGGTGGATGAGCCCGCTAAGCTGGCGTGGGGACGGTTTAGAGAGGGCCCAGGCCGGCCGTGGGCCCTCGTCAGGGACCCCTGGGGCTGGAGAGGCAGCTCACGGCAGGGAAACCCCACAGAGACAACCTTGGCCAGCCCTGCCCCGCAGGACCTGACGAGAAGGCCCCCCCGCGGCTCCTCCCTCAGACCCCCGCCGCGGGCTACTCGTGAACAGGGCACCGGGGAACTGCCCAGCCAGCCCGTCCCCAGGCTGATGGGTCGGGGTCAAGGAAGCCCAAGAAACTGTCACAGACGAGAGGAGCCGGGGCACGGGGGACAGTGCCAGGTGGGACCTGGGTGGGTCCTGGGCAGATCAAAGACGTCCAAGGAGCACCGCAGACGTCGATGGAGCACTGCCGTGCCCGTCTGGGCCCCATGCGCGGTGGGCAAACAGCGGTGCCCTCAGACTGCTTTCCAGACCCACAGAAGGTTCTGGGTTCTCATCTGGAGGGACTGCCCTGAACACGCCACACGTGTGCCCACGGCTGGGCTGGCTGAGGCAGGGTGTCGAGACCCCGCTGGCGGCCATGTTCCTCTCTGTCTCTCCCTTGCACACACATTTGCACGGAAGAAATAAACTGAAAACATCTTTTGGGACTCAGAAGCTGAGCACAAGCCTAGGTTTCCAGCTTCCCTGGACCTTGGGGGTCCAGGCCACGCTGGGCCAGGACAAGGGCCTGGTCCTCTCAGCAGCTTCCCCAAGGAGCCCTGTGGCCCCACGGCTACCCCTGGTCCCTGATGCTGGTCAGCCAAGTATGGGATTGGCAGCCTCTGCACGGATCCGCCTCCCACTGGAGGCCCGGGAGGGAGTGGGGACCCCCATAAGCACCGAGTTCCCTTCTTCATGAAGGGACCCCACATTCCCTGTCCCCAGAGGGCCCAGGTGGGACCTGGTGGCTCACACCCTGCTGGTTCCAGAGCTTCCGTCCACAGCACAGGTCACCACGCTCTGGGAGTCAGCCCAGGCCCCCTCCTGTAAGTCACCTTCCATCTGCTAACGACAGTCCCAAGGTGGAGGGAGAGGAATCCACGCAGTCCTCCCAGCGACTCCGCATCGGGGCCGGTGCCACCCGCCGCCCGCCGCCCCCTGCCAGCGCTCCTCCTCTCCCGCTGGGGCTGGGCAGTGAGCAAGGGCCTGGAGGAGAGGCCCCAGAGCTGCAGACCGGCTCCGGCCCAGCGCCACCACACGGGACCACTGGGGTTGGCACGGTAGGTGAGCTCACATGGGCCCCAGACCCCCTCATTCTGTGCTTTTTGGGGAAACGCAGGGACCCTTGGAACCTTTGAACACAGTGTCCCTGAGGAGGTCCACCCAAGGCTGAGTCCCCAGGAAGTGGGAGATTGGAGGGCCCCACGACCTGGTCGGGGAGAGGGCCAGGCAGGGCCAGCTCTGCCCATGTACTCAGGTCGGCATCTGCCTGGGATGAGTCCAGAGCTGTCCCCGGGCATGTGGGGTCTTCTGCTCCAAGTCCATGTTCTGCAAGGCGTGAGGAGCCGGCCCTGCCTCAGCACTGCTCACCCAAGGGCTGGCAGAAGGAGGGGTGTGGCATCGGGGTGACCCTGGTTGTGGGAGTGGCCCCAGCTGTGGGGGTGACTGGCTGGCAGCTCCTCTGTGCTCGGAGTTTGCTGACAAGAGTCGCGGCTGTGTGTGGAATGTCAACACGACACAGCCGGGCTCAGCGTGTTACCTGGCAGGCCCCCCCCAGGCCGCAGGTCCCCCCGTCCGC
>NW_006160070.1:1960928-1964596 GCF_000334495.1 Tupaia belangeri chinensis | reverse complement strand
TGCCCTAACCTATGCCCCGGCACAGAGCCCCCCTCCGCTGCAGGAACCCGCCCCCGGGGCTGCCCACACAGCCCTCGGAGGTCTCTGAGCAGCCACGAGCTTGCAGACCCCTGTTCTGTGGGCACTGCCTGGCGTGGCGCCTGGGCCTGTCACCCTGGGCTCTAGAGGAAGACCAGCTTCCCTCTCTGGGTAAGTACCACGTCTACCCAGCCACAGGCCACAAGCTGGGAACGGTCCCCTCTGCCCGCGCCAGCAACAGTCCGCGACCTGCTTGCCTGCAGCCCACGTGGGGCAGACAACCCACAACCGCCACGGGTGCCCTATGGGCCGGGGCCCTGACTGTGAGTCAGGTTGTGCTGCCCCAGGCCAGGGCTGTTCTCCAGGCTGGGAAGTGCGGAGGGGAGGGGTCTGGCCTGCCAGACCCGGGAGAGGAGGGAGGGCATGGGACCAGCACAAGGGGTTTGCAGAACTTCTGCGTCTGCTCAAGGGCGCCACCTAGCGAGGGCAGTGGGCACAGCCGGGTGCACTGCTGAGCACTGGTGGCCTGACCTCCGCGGCCCCAGGAGGGGCTTTTTCGGCACTCCTCCCGTCTTCCAGAGACCTGGGTGCTGGCAGGAACCGGGCCTGCCCCTGCTGCCCCAGTCCAGGACCTGCTCAGAGCGCCGACCCAACTCCACGGGGCCCTGGCCTCCTCTCACTGCCCCTCCGCAGGCTGTCGGAGCAGCGAGGCACCGGGGCTCACCCAGAGACCAGTCCAGGTGCCCGTCCCGCTCTGCAGCCCAGGGACCTGTTGCTGCCACCGCGGGTCAGCTACTGTGGACTCTGTGGAGACACGCACTCAACACTGCCACAGCACACGCAGGGACGCACATGCTCACACACAGACACACCTTCCACATGCTCCACGCCTTGCCTCTCACCCACTCGCAGACACTCATGTGCACCCAGGCCAGACAAGGCCTCAAGGCGCCCCCTGGTGGCCACACACTGCACACGCACCGGGAACCTTTTCTCAGGGCCCACAGCAGGGGCAGCACGGTTCTGGAGTCACTGACTTGCGTGACATGCCGTTGACATGCGTGACAAGCCGTGGGACTCCGCATTCGCTCCGAGCGGATGACTGAGGGAACTAGGGAACTAGCGGGTGAGCGAGGGAACTAGGGAACTAGGGGGTGAGTGAGGGAACTAGGGAACTAGGGGGTGAGTGAGGGAACTAGGGAACTAGGGGGTGAGTGAGGGAACTAGGGAACTAGGGGGTGAGTGAGGGAACTAGGGAACTAGGGGGTGAGTGAGGGAACTAGGGAACTAGGGGGTGAGTGAGGGAACTAGGGAACTAGGGGGTGAGTGAGGGAACTAGGGAACTAGGGGGTGAGTGAGGGAACTAGGGAACTAGGGGGTGAGTGAGGGAACTAGGGAACTAGGGGGTGAGTGAGGGAACTAGGGAACTAGGGGGTGAGTGAGGGAACTAGGGAACTAGGGGGTGAGTGAGGGAACTAGGGAACTAGGGGGTGAGTGAGGGAACTAGGGAACTAGGGGGTGAGTGAGGGAACTAGGGAACTAGGGGGTGAGTGAGGGAACTAGGGAACTAGGGGGTGAGTGAGGGAACTAGGGAACTAGGGGGTGAGTGAGGGAACTAGGGAACTAGGGGGTGAGTGAGGGAACTAGGGAACTAGGGGGTGAGTGAGGGAACTAGGGAACTAGGGGGTGAGTGAGGGAACTAGGGAACTAGGGGGTGAGTGAGGGAACTAGGGAACTAGGGGGTGAGTGAGGGAACTAGGGAACTAGGGGGTGAGTGAGGGAACTAGGGAACTAGGGGGTGAGTGAGGGAACTAGGGAACTAGGGGGTGAGTGAGGGAACTAGGGAACTAGGGGGTGAGTGAGGGAACTAGGGAACTAGCGGGTGAGCGAGGGAACTAGGGAACTAGCAGGTGAGTGAGGGAACTAGAGAACTAGCTGGTGAGTGAGGGAACTAGGGAACTAGCTGGTGAGTGAGGGAACTAGAGAACTAGCTGGTGAGTGAGGGAACCAGTGTACCAGTGGACGAGGGAGTTGAGGGACAAGTGAAATGCCCGTGAGTCTCTGTCCCCTAGAGCCCTTTTCTAAGCCACTCTGACATTCAACCTGAATTGTTTCCCGCCCCGCCTCAGGGATGACCGGCCCCATCTTCATGTCCAAAGCTCCAGATCCTGGGTGGTTCTGCCGCTGTTGTGAGCACCAGGCAGACAGACGACCTTGGGGTGTAGCCCACAGGAGGTGCCAGGGAGTGGACACTCTCTGGCTAGTTGCTCCTCTCTCTGTGCCCTGCCGCCTCTGCAGAGGCTGGTGTGGGGAGTGCCTGGCCCTGCCCAGCCCCTCCCGGAGGCCTGGCTCTTGAGGCTGCCACGCCCTCTCCATGCCCTTTCCAGGCAAGGGTCCTTCCCCAGGCCCTGGACAGGATACCTCAGGAGGGAGGTACCTCGACACTGTGGAATTCAAGGATCCAGGCATGGGTGGCTATCTCAGTCCCAGCATGCCTGCCAGCCACGGCCCAGAAGGAGCCTTCTGACCACCCTGCTGTGTGGCAGAGGTTGGGCCACTGTCCAGGTCTCCAGCCCGGGGTGCAGGAGTAGGTGAGACCACTGGGGTGCCTAGTGCAACTCGCAGCCCCCAGCCCAGTGGCCCTCAGGGTCTGCAGGGCAGAGAGGTGCAGGCCCATGCCATCCCCAGCCTGGCCTGGCCCACACCATTCCTATCCCAGGACTGGTCCATCTGCAATGGCGCGAGTGCAAAATGGCATGGTGGGGCAGCTGCCGGAAGACAAGTGGCACTTCCGCTGCCCGACAACTCCGGTGACTCTTCAGGGGCCAAAATGCAAAGCTAAGGCCTGCATCACCTCAGCAACCGCTATGGCATGAGCGGCCGACCTGAGCAGCCCTCCCAGCTGGACTCGGGTGCACAGATCATGGGCACTTGGGTTCTGGTGCCCTGTGCTGCTTCCCTGTGCCCCGCCCCTCTGTCCTACCATCCGGAGCACAGCAGAGTGGGTGGTCACCTCGCTGCGGAAGCCCAGGACGATCCCCACCTGGTATTTCAGGGCTGGACAGAGTGACGGGGTCCCGGCAGCCCCGACTGTCCTGGGGCATGTATCAGATGAGCACGGCCTGCACTGTCCGCCCCTTCTGCTCAGCAGGACTGAGGTGTCCTCTTGGACACAGACTGGCTCGGGGTCTGTGGGCCCCGTCCCCGAGCACCACACCTGGCAGGACTGTCCCCCGAGCTGCCCACAATGTCCCTGCGTGCTTCCTGCTTGTCACACTGCAGCCCCCAGGAGGCTGGCAGGGACTTGACAGCAGCGTTGGGGGGAAAGGTGCCAAGCTGAGTGACCCTCAGCAACCCAAGGAGCCCCAAGCACTCCTCACCTAGGTGCGGCCGAGTCCCCAGGCCCATCTGAACCTCCCTGGGCAGCAGGGGTGGTGGGCAGTGGCAGATGCTAGGCCTGACCCCCAAGGACCGCCCCCACGGCATCCCAGGCCTCCGCCCCCACCTCCTCTGCCCTGCTGGGATTGCTGTCTCAGTGTCTCTGCCCAGCTTCACGTGCAGTGCATGGGCATGCATGTCTCAGCGGCCGTGCCGGGCCTGGGTGTGACCGGGCAGTGCGTGGGCACACGTGTCTCGGCAGGCCTGCCGGG
>NW_006160070.1:1954312-1960529 GCF_000334495.1 Tupaia belangeri chinensis | reverse complement strand
CGCGCACTGCGTGGGCACGCGTGTCTCGGCGGCCGTGCTGGGCCTTGCAGTGACTGGGCAGAGTGTGGGCACGCGTGTCTCAGGGTCGTGCTGGGTCTGGGTGTGACCGGGCACTGGGCAATAACAATTTCAGGGCCATCCACTTTTTATTGGCACATGGGCCCTGGAGGGTACAGGCTCATGTTCTAAATGAGGCTGGGGACCTCTCTGGACCCTGGGACCCAAAGCCCTGGGCTGCTACCTATGGAGATTCCTGGACCGCCTGAGATTCCCCTGGACCCAGATCCAGTGCAGTTCCCAGCTCGGCCACCAGGGGACACCCACTGCCAACCGGGCACTCCTGCAGGACCGACCTGGGCCTTAGAAAGGGGTCTTGGTCACAAGGACACATGGCTTGGAAGTCTCAACATGCCGGCACCGTGAGGCAGGGATGTTTACCTGGGCTTTGAGCCTACGGAGGCGAGCCTGCTCAGCCCACCCCAGGCTAAGTTCTCCTCTGCCCTCCTCAGGCCTCCAGCCTCCTGGTCCAGCAGGTTCCTGGCCCGCAGTACCTCCTCACCTTGTCGATGTCACCATCATGGTGACCAGTCAGGAGTGTGGGTGGCAGAAGGGATGTGCCTGTCCCCGGGAGGCTCCAAGAGTGGGTGCCAACCTCAGGCTCAGAAGGGATGTGCCTGTCCCCGGGAGGCTCCCGGGGTGCCAACCTCAGGCCGAGTCTGCCAGGTGCTCTGCGGCCCAGGTCAGGCCCACCCGTGGCCTCCCTCTAGCCTTGGAAGAAGTCACCACTGCTGAGCCCTGAGAAGTGGCTGGGTGTGAGACCCGGCCACCTGCCCTCCCCAAGGGGGCTGCAGCGCCGGAACTGGCAAGCCCCGCCTGCGGGTGCAGCACCTGAGCCAGGTGGGAGCAGTCCTCGCCCAGAGCAGCCTGGGGGGTGTGGACCTCCTAGGGTCTTTGAAGCCTCAGCTCCACAGGCCAGGAAGGCTTAGCTGGAGAGCCTGGGCGGTCGGAGGCTGGCGGGGGGTTGCTGGAGGTCCCCACTGCACCCCTCCCCCCAGAAGGCTCCTGCCTGCCTGTCACCCACTGAGTGCTGCAGCCATCCTGACATCCTCTGCAGCCAGCAGTGAAGCAGATGGAAAAGGCCAGCTCCAGGGTCCTCACCTGGTCAGGAAGGAGCCCTCACCAGAGCAAGGGCAGGCAAGGAGGCCTTCCTGTAGGAAGTGACCTAGCACAGAACGTCCCATCAGCCTAGGAGACCACATTTCACTGGGGGCCTTGGGATCCACCCACCCACCGCAGAGGAGGGCCCCAGCCCGGCACAGTCTTGCCCGCCTGCCTCTGTTGGCTTCACATGCCCATCAGGGCTCGCACCTGCCCCGCCCCCAGCCTGCCGTCAGCGTTCAGGTGGGCTTGGCGTCCTAGAAGATGCCGTGTGTTGTTGACCATGAATTACTGGACACAGAGTAATGTGTTCCGGGAAGCCCACAGCTATATTTAGCCTGGTGGCTTTTGTGTCTGAGGCTGCTTTAAAGGAAAAGAGCAAGCTGAAGGCCCCACCTGCCGCCTCCTTTGCACCCCCAGGCCGGAGCCAGGGCCCAGGCCTGCTGTGGCCCCAGCCTTCCTATCTGTGAAGTCCATGCGGACACGCCCATCCTCACCCTGAGGCAGCACCCGAGTCTCCGCAGCCTCCTGGGGCCGGTCGGAGTGCTGCGTGTCTGGGGTGGTGTTAACCCTCCTGCAGGAGCTCAGTGATCTGCCACCAACAGTCCTGACTGCGCCCCGTGCTGCCCCGGCGGTTCTGAGATGGTGCTGGCCCCGCCAGCTGCATGACAGATAAGTCGCCTGCCTTCCGTGGGCCTCATATCCCATGCAGGGTCCCTTCAAAGCCATCTCAGCCTTACAGACTGTGCTGGTCTGACAGGGGTGAGGAGCTTCGGTTTCCAGATGTCCTGGGCTCAGGTCCCAAACTGCACTCTGAGTGGGGGATGTTGAGCGAGTGGCGTACTCCACCTGCAGCCCCACACCCGTCTCTGTGAGTGGGGCGGAGAGAGGCCCAGTCCCCGCCGTGGCCACCCCCCGGTCCTGGAAGCTGAGAAGGGATTTTGCAGTGAGATTAAGCAAGGGGCCTGGTGATGTGGGATTATCCCGGATTGTCCAGGTGGGCCCCAGAGCCACGGAAATGCTGAGCCACGGGTGTCCTTGTAAGACACGGACAGGAGGCGAAAGGCCACGTGAAGACGAGCCAGGCCCATCTGAAGCCACCAGGAGCTGGGCGGGGAGGGGAGGGTCCTCCTGCCACCCCAGAGGCCCTTCTGGGACTTTCGGTCTCAGAACTGCACACTAAGGTCCCTGTCGCTAAAGCCCTATGTGTGAGGTAAGTGCCACCCTGTGCACCTAGACCACCCTTGCCCTGTTCAGCGGGGGCGTCCTGCTGGCTTCCCCGACGGGTGCTTTGGAGCCTCCAGGGCGGGGCCTCACCACACAAAGGAGGCTGCAGAAAGGAGGGCCCGGCCACAGCAGCTCCTGAGCTGGCCAAGACTGGTCCTGCGGGGGCTCCAGAGCCAGGCCTGGAGTCCACCCTTCCGCCCCCGCTGCCCACCCACAGCTGCCCTGGGCCGCCCCTGCAGCCCACTCTCTGGCCCCTGCCCACCCCTGCTGCTCCAGGCCCTCCTGGCTGGGTCTCTTGGCCCTAGGCCGGCCTTGGGCGTGGGCCCTGCACTCAGGTAGCACCTCGTCCACTTCCACCGCACTTGGTCACCTGCACATGCAGGACACAGGGAACCGCCCTCCAGGGTCTCTCCTGCTTGCTCTGGAGGGGGCGCCACCTGGGTCGATCCGCCCACTCCCTGCCACAGGAAGTCCATTTCCAGGAAGGGACTGGGTGGCTCTGGGTGGCAGGGCCATCTGGGTGTCCGGAGTACTCTGCCAGCCTGGGGAGGGGTGGCCCCCACCCACCGAGAAGCTCAGGTTCGGATTCCCAGTAGGCAGAGTGGGGCGGTCACAGAGCCTTCCCGACAGGACCATGATGGGGCACCCGTGTTCCCTTCCAGAAAAAGGCCCAGCCCTCAGATCCAGTCCTGGGCTGGGCAGCTGGCTCTTGCAGGAACTGAGAGGTGAGGGCCCCGCCCTGCAGAGCCTCCGCAGGGTCCCTCCACGCCTTCCCTAGCAGTCCGAGGCCAGGAATTTATCTGGTGGGGATCTGCAGTTCACAGGTCACGCTGGACTCCTGGGCTGCAAAGCCAGGGGAGGGCGATGCCTGGCGACTGGCCGAGGGGCGGCTCCTCACCTGCCCCACTCGGCAGACCCCTCACCCCGCCTTGTGACCGGCCCTGCCATGCTCTGTACCTCATCCTGCCGGGCCACGCCCCTCGCACCTGCGGCCCATGCGCCTATCACAGAGACAGGCCACTTCGACCCTCCGGTCCTGAGTGGCTGAGGGAAACTGAGTCTGGCTTGGGCGCAGTGTAGCCTGGGGAGTTGCGTGGGCTCTGAGCCCCTCCCCAAAGGGAGGCTGGACGGTGGCACGGGGAGGTGACATGCGGGTCTAAGGACCTGGGGAGGAGGGTGGTCCTTTGCCGCGATTCGTCATCAGTGTTCATTAAATCACTAGGGAGGGGATGGGCTTCAGAGGGTTCTCAGTGCCTGGGCCTCTTCTTTTTTTATTTTTAAGAGAGATTTTTGCGGGGACCAGCAGTTGGCGTAATGGCTCTGTCGCTGGACTCCCACGTGGTCGACCGTGGTTCGCGTCCCGGACCCGGTGGCTTAAAACTCACACCGGGCATGTGTGCGTGCGTGCCTAAGATCTCAAGAGGAGAATGGAGGAGAAGGGATTGTGGCGTGGCCATCCCCCTGGGGGGTGATTTCTCACTTTCTGTCTCTCTGTCTCTGTCTGTCTGGCGAGCGCACACACCCTATAGTGAAAACCTCTCCAAAACAAAAATAAGAGAGAGTTTTGCGGACACCGGTAGATAGCGTAGTGGTCACATCCCTGGATGCTACACACACACCCTAGGTTCAAGTCCCGGATCTGGTGGCTTAAAACTCACACTGGGCATGTGTGCATGCATGCCTAAGATCCTGAGAGGAGAATAGAGAAGGGATTACGGTGTGCCCCCCCCCCCGGGGCGTGATTTCTTGCTTTCTCTCTCTCCGTCTTTTTCTCTCTGGTGAGTACACACACCCTATAGCAAAAGTCTCTAAAGAAAAAAAAAAAAAAGAGTGATTTTTGCTATAAGGCACATGTGCCGAAAGCGAGCTCTCGGCCCCACGCTTAGTCCCTGACTCCCACCCCACCTGCTGCTCTGCTCTCCCGAGGGGCAGACGGGACAGCGGCTTCCTCCTCAGGGCCTTTGCCCCACTGCCCATCTCCCAGAGGGGTCACCCTGTCCAGCAGCCAGGGCAGCCGGTCCTGTGGGAGCTGGTTACAAGACCAAGGGGCTCTGAGGGCCGGGCAGCCTAGGTAGGCCTCACTCCACCCCCCCACCCCACCCCCGTGTAGGCCCCGTCTGGGCCCACATCAGAGCCTTCCAGGTGCAAGGGGCTGGAAGGGCCGTAGTGCATGGGTGCCGGGGCTGTGGGAGGGCAGGCCAGGGCGCCGGGCTCTAGCCTCAGCCCGTGGGGCACCCACCCCACGTCATGGTGCAGGGCCCAGCCAGGACGGCCCCACTGAGACCCCACTTTGCCGACCAGGAAAGCCTCCGCAGCTTGCCCGGCAGGGACTGTGTCTCCAGCAGCATGAACCAGGCCGGCCAGCATGGTCTACCTAGTGGGTCGGGGTGCTGGGGCTGCCCTGGGTCCAGCAGCTCTCATGAAACTGGGCCTCTTGACAGGGGTGCTGCCAGGGGCAATGGCGGTGCCGTCCCCAAGAGCAAGGACAATGAGCGAGGACCACGGGCCGGACAGGACGTGCCTTTCTGCCTCCGACCGAGGGAGCTAGAGACTGGGCATGCGCACTCCAAGCCCTGCGTCGACTGGCCCGGGGTCTCCTGGGGAACTGGCCAGCGGCCACAGGGCACCACCAGGAAGTGGGCAGGGAGAGAACACTCACCCTTCCCCTCCAGGCCCAGGGAGCTGTGCCATGTCCCGGGTCAGTTCTGCTCCTTCTGGGCTGCGCTTGGGTCCACCACAGGTTCTCAGGAGGGAGGCCTCTGCTGGTATGGGGACAGCACGGGGCTCAGGGTCAGAAGGCCTGAACTCAGCTTGCCCACCTGGGACTCAAGGGCGCGGGGCCTGTCTCAGTGGCCCAGGCACGCTGAGCCCTTCCCAGAAACAAAGTGGTTCCGGGCAAGTGGGTGGGCTTGGGACCCCGGGGAGAACCAGCGCAGTGTCACGAGCGAGGCTGTACTCGTGGGGCAGGTGTCTGACAGCTGGGACGTGTGTGGCAGGACTACCTGTGCCCCGGAGAGATGACGCAGGGGCCCCTTCGCCACCGTGGCCCTGAGTGGGCGAGACGGCAGCAGGAGAAAGGGGGTTTATCCCCCCCCCCGTCTCCCTCTGCCCCAGTTGCCCACACAGGCAGGGGTGGAGAGCAGTGGGCAGAGCTCTGGTGTCCCCTAGCCAAGCCCAGAGGACTACGTGGCCAGATAAGCCCGGGAGAAGGCCCCTGGCCAGACCCCAGGTCAAACCAACAGGGGAAAGTACTGCAGCAGGGCTGGGCAGATCCCCGCTGCTCCTCCCACCGCACCTCTGCAGCCCCTGCATCTCCTTGTCCCAGCCTGGGACAAGTCCACCATGCAGGCTTATCGCCACCAAAGGTGAGTGCTCCTGAGTCAACAGCAGTGGCCCGCTGTGCCATATGCTTTATCAGCCCTGAAGGGGGGAACAGAGTTCAGGAGCAGCAAGAGGTCACCGCCCTGTCCCATGGACCCAGTTGGGAGGCCTGGCACCTCCATCCAGCACCAGTCAGTGACCAGGCCCTGCCCTGCCCAGAAAAAAGGCCAGTGGCACAGCAGACCCCACGCTCCGCCCTCCAGCTCTGAGACCCCAACTCCCAGGCCAGGCCAGGTCTCTGCAGCACAGCGCTGTAGCCCACACCTGGAGCTCGCGCCTCTTATCAGACAGAGCCCAGAAAGAAGCAGTGTAGCCCCAGGAGCTCTGGTGGGAGGGCCATTGTGTGAGCGGTCAGTGTGCAGGAGGGCCTCAGAGTGAGCGGTCAGTGTGCAGGAGGGCCGCCGTGTGAGCGGTCAGCGTGCAGGAGGGCCGCAGAGCGGAAGGGCGGCGT
>NW_006160070.1:1952925-1953483 GCF_000334495.1 Tupaia belangeri chinensis | reverse complement strand
GTTTTCAAGACAAGATACCTGCATTTTTACGTGAATTTGTCCAGTTTTTAAAATGTGGTGGCTCCACCTGCATGGCTGCCCGTCTGCACCTCTGACTTCACGGGTGGGCCGGTACTCCCTGGCAGGACGCAGCAGACCCGGGCCTCACCCCCCCACACCCCGCCCGCCACTGTGAGCCCGGCCTGGCAGAGGGGTAGGGGGGCACACGCACTCCTCAAGGGCCATGCTCCACGTCCAGCGGCTTTGCCTGGAGGACAGTGGCACTCCAGCCTGGGCCTTCAGTGTGCCAGGCACCCCTCAGGACACTCCACCCTGGGTGGGCTGGGTGGGCTGCCAAGTCTTTCCAGCTGACAGCTGACGGAGGAGGCAGTGAGCTCGCAGGTCTGCAGAGCCTCTGGCGCCTCCCTGTCAGCACACAGGGCGGGATCTGGGGCCCCGGGATGCCAAGAGCCCCTTATCTCTACTCCAAAGGAAGCCGCGCCAGGGCCGGCTGGGTTCCGGGGCTCAGGCGCCAGCCACGTGGCGGGGGGGAGGGCGGGGAGCCGGCCCGCGGGAGAA
>NW_006160070.1:1949870-1952909 GCF_000334495.1 Tupaia belangeri chinensis | reverse complement strand
GGGACATTCCTTGCCCATGAAGAATGTGGCTGGCGGCCGAGCGGCCTCCGGAGGCAGGCGCGGCCTGGGACGGCCAAAGGCGCATGCACGGCCAGCCACTCTCCTGCTCGTGCAAGTGTCCGTGGGTCCAAGGCAAGCAGGCACAGCCTGGCCAGTAGGGCACTGCCTGGTGAGCTTGGGGCCTCCTCCTGGGGCTGCCAAGAAGGCTCTAGGCTTTGGTGGCCAGGACAGTGGCAGCAGGGAGACCGTCCAGTGCTGGGGACCTTTCACAAACTCTGGGACGTACTTCCTCAGGCTCTCTGCCTGGCCAGCACCCCTGGGGGACATTTTTCAGACTAACCAGGAAATAGGCTCAGAAACTCCACTATTTCACACAAGTGACCTGGCCCTGGGTGACAGAGGGTCCCAGTGGCTGACCACCCAAGGTACTAGGACAGCCCTCAAGCCCATGTGTCGTGGCAGGCCCTGAGGTGGGTGGTACCATGCCCCTTTGGAGCACACCAGCAGCTCCCCAGACACTCTAAGCAACACCCCACTGTGCCCCTCGAGGCCCCATAGGGCACACAGGCAATGCTCCCAGGGCGTGCGGCAGCGGCTCTGGGCAGGTCTGGCCATCCTCCCGTGCCTACCTAGGCCCCAGCTGCCCTCCCAGGGGACCTGGGCTCCCCGGGCGGGGCCCCAGCCTGACCCTGCCCACACCCACCAGGATGCTGGGCCATGGGCCATGGGAGGGGTGTTATGGCCTGACCAGCTCCTGCCCTCCAGGGATGCCTGACTGTGCCCCGGAGAAGGGCCCAGCCATGCTGCCCTCTGCTGCCAAGAGGCCAGGACCACGTGGGCTGGGGCTGGTCCCCGGTCCCGGTGCAGGCGTGCGTCTGTGGTGCCAGCTCCCAGCGAGGATCGGCCAGGATGATTCAAACCTGACCTGACCCGGCCACAGGCAGAAGCCTGCTGCAGACAGAGCAGGAAGCTCTTCATGGCTCCAAGAGCCTTGTGGGCTCCGAGGCCAGGACTTGGCAGGTCCAGGAGTGGCCCAGGTGGTCCAGTGGGGGGTCAGTGTCCTGGGCGGCTGCCCACCTGGGTGGGTGCCTGCCTAGGCGTGACCAGGGTCTCCCTGCTCCGGGCCTAGACAGGCTGAGGAATGAAGCCAGACTGAAGCAACAGGCCGCTCCCAGCAAGTGTTGTGACATTGGGGGAACCAACAGTCACTTCCAGGCATCTATGCACACATATGCCTGTTAGTGTGTGTGCGAGTGAGTGGTGCATGTGGGTGCACACATGTGACATGCATGTGGGATGTGCTGGTGTGCAAACATACACACATAGATGGGTGTGTGTAGGTGGTGTGTGTAGGGGCACGCGTGCATGCATATATGTGTGTAGATGGCGTGTATAGGGGCACATGTGCATGCACACATGCGGATGTGTACAGGTGGTGTGTGTAGGGGCACATGTGCATGCACACATGTGTGGGTGTGTAGATGGCGTGTAGGGGCACGTGTGCATGCACACATGTGTGGGTGTGCAGGTGGTGTGTGTAGGGGCTGTGGGTGTGTAGATGGCGTGTAGGGGCACGTATGCATGCACACATGTGTGGGTGTCCAGGTGGCGTGTGTAGGGGTGTGTGTGCATGCACATATGCGGATGTGTGCAGGTGGTGTGTGTAGGGACACCTGTGCATGCACACACGTGTGGATGTGTACAGGTTGCGTGTGTAGGGGCACGTGTTCATGCACACACGTGGACGTGTGCAGGTGGCGTGTGTAGGGGCGTGTGTGCATGCACACGTGTAGATGTGTGCAGGTGGTGTGTGTAGAGGTGTGTGTGCATGCACACACATGTGGATGTGTGCAGGTGGTGTGTGTAGGGGCGCATGTGCATGCACACACGTGGATGTGTGCAGGTGGCGTGTGTAGGAGCGTGTGTGCATGCACACGCGTGGATGTGTGCAGGTGCACATACACTAGCTCAGGCCCTTGTGTCCTTGCTCCAGGACCCCATGAATGGGGAGAAAGCTGCCCAGATCCTCAGGGCCCCGTCCTGTCTGAGCCTCCTTAAAGACTGCCCGACGCAGCCAAGCCGGGGAGTGTGGGCGCCTTCGGGAGCCGCATGGAGAGGAGGGCTTCCCTCTGCTTGGGCTGAGCGCCTTGTCTGTCTGCGTGGTGACCCCTTGAAGCTCAGAATGCCGCCGAGGCGAAGGCCCCATGATCCGTGCATCGTGGACAGCCGTGGCCAACCTCTGTGGCCTTACCTGGGCGTGCTTCTCCCCGGATCCCCAACGTGTTATCCGCTCGCCGTGGAAACGTGGAATGCGAAAGGCTAAGGGTGACAATAAAGGTCATGTCACATCATCAGCCCATCGCCCCTTTCTGGTCTGACTTCAACCCCTCAGGAGACCCCAGGCTCCCCAGACTCTGGTCTCAAGGAGGGGCTGGCGGCTCTGACGCCCCACGCCTGCACACGGAGTGGACAATGGGACAGTGGCAGTCCACTCCTGGCCCGGACCACCCTGCTGACCAAGGAGACCGGGGACTGGGGGAGCTCTAGGCCCATCCCCTGCCATGGGCCCCACAGGAAGCAGAGAGGAGGAGGCCCAGGAGGCGGGCCTGGCACCCCCACCCCATTCCTCCACGCCCCTCCTCCCTGGAGTACACGGGAGACCCAGCCGTCCCAGGACAAACCCCCTGACAGGTCCCTCACTGGTACCCCCTAGCCTCTAGTACAGAATTAGGAGCAGAAACGGGACTGAGGGACAGGCCGGGGGAGGGGGAAGGAGACAGTGCTTAAAGGTACGGGCAGAGAGATGGCCAGAGGGAGAGTGGGGGGCAGGGGGGTGAGTCTCGGGGAAAGCCCCCTGCTGTCCCAGCTCCTGGCACCCCCAGAGCAAAGCCCACCCTAAGGCCCTGAGGAAGCTGGTTGCTAATGCCGTGACCTAGGGGCCTTTCCCAGAGCAGCCGGGCCAGGCTCATGGAGACCATCTCTTCACTAGCCCTGACCAGCCCAGCCCAGCCCAGCCCAGCCCAGACCAGACCAGCCCAG
>NW_006160070.1:1943865-1949381 GCF_000334495.1 Tupaia belangeri chinensis | reverse complement strand
GCCGGGCCAGGCTCATGGAGACCCTCTCTCCACTAGCCCAGACCAGCCCAGCCCAGACCAGACCAGACCAGACCAGACCAGCCCAGTCCAGACCAGACCAGCCCAGCCCAGACCAGCCCAGCCCAGACCGGCCCAGCACTGCCCAGCTGACACCCACAGTCTCCAGCACCTGACCATTATGGGCTGAGGGTCCTCACCCAGCTGTACTGACGGCCTCTAGGGAAACTGTTATAGACCCGGTGGGTGCCGAGGGGCTGTGACCACTCCCATGACCGAGCAGGGAGAGACACTGCTCTTAAGATGGCCCCAGGCACGCCGGCCCTGACCACTCCTGTGGGCTGAGAAGGCATATTCTCAGGACTTCATTCCGGTGGGCAGTTGCCAGCCACAGACTCGGGAAATAGCTCTCTGCGTCCACCGTGGGTCTCGCCGACCTGCCTCGGCACCACCCAAATGTGGCCCCTGCCTTCCCCAAGCCCAGGCGGCAGGAGGGCCTCTGCCAGTGCCCCGGGGCTGGAGGCCCTCACGGAGCACGGACGGCCGGGAGCCCTGGCAGGTCCCGCTCTGGGAGCCATCCCTGCTGTCTGGCCAGACCTCCAGCCTCTCCAGAGAGGCTCTAGCAGGTCCACGGTGCCCCCCGTCCCGCTTAGCCACTACAGAGGACACGCTAGAGGCTCCCGGGATGCATGGGTGGCC
Organism: Tupaia belangeri chinensis; assembly: GCF_000334495.1. NCBI lineage: Eukaryota > Metazoa > Chordata > Mammalia > Scandentia > Tupaiidae > Tupaia > Tupaia belangeri. The sequence continues at coordinate 1,948,685 of NW_006160070.1, read as the reverse complement.
TCGGATCCCAGGTGGACACTGGGGGGCTACACCACAAAGGCCTCTGGCTCAGGCTCCAGCGAGCCTGAGCAGCGAGCAGGCAGCCCACCTCTCAGGGAGCAGGAGCTCTCTCGGGAGGACACCGCCCAGACTTGGGGCTCCCCATGGGCCCCAGTGAGCTCGGCACACCGGATACTGGAGCATCGCATCCCATTCAGGGTCACCCGGAGGCCTGGGCCAGCACCGGCTACACCACAAAGGCCTCTGGCTCAGGCTCCAGCGAGCCTGAGCAGCGAGCAGGCAGCCCACCTCTCAGGGAGCAGGAGCTCTCTCGGGAGGACACCGCCCAGACTTGGGGCTCCCCATGGGCCCCAGTGAGCTCGGCACACCGGATACTGGAGCATCGCATCCCATTCAGGGTCACCCGGAGGCCTGGGCCAGCACCTCCCACCCTGCATCCTCAGAGAAGACATAACCCGCCCCCCCCCCCCCCACACACACACACACACAGCCCACTTGGAGCCTCTGAACCTGGAGAAGGGGCTTCGCACAGCTCAGCTGAGGGCCACTGTGCACGCCTGCAAAGGGTGCCAGGGTGGTTCCCACAGTCAGCGTGGCCCCCACGCCCTGCTGAAGGGCGTCACGTGCACAGGAACGAGGGGTCCCGGGCCCTGCTCTATCCACCAGCCCTTCTGCAGCTGTAGTGGGGAGTCCCAGAGAGAGGGAGTGGGCCCCCCGGCCTTCTCAGACATGTGTGAGGCCCTTCTGGGGCTATCTGGGTCTCCTTTCCAACCAGAGACCCCTTCCTGGACTGCCCACCCTCCTGGTGCTACAACCCGCCCGTTGCCCAGCTCCAGGGTCATCCCCTCACTGCCATGCCCAGCCCACTCCGGGGTGGCCCACGGCGGGCACGCTGCACACAGCCGCATCGGGAGGGCTGCCGGGCAAGTGCACTTGCCAGACAGAGTTGCAGGTTATTTCACAAGGACCAAAATGGGGCCGGCAAGTGGCGTGGTGGTTAAGGGCACTGGACTCCCACATGGCCGACCGCAGTTTGAGTCCCGGACCTGGTGGCTTGTCTTTCTCACTTTCCCTCGCTCTCACTTACTGTCATCCTGCTCTGGCCAAATTAAAATGAATTAATTAATGTAATTAAATTAAATAATTCTTAAAAAAAAAGAAAAGAAAGAAAGAGAGAAGCGAGGACCAGAATCCAGCCTCGCCAGCCTGAGCCTCTAAACCCCAAGCTTGCCTTCCCCTGCAAGGTGGGGCGGAGGGGGGGCCGAGGGCCAGCTGCCAGCAGGAAGCCCAGTCCTTTCTGGGGGCAGGAGGGTCATGGGTTTCTTTCCTGGCACAATTTGGGCAGGGGAGTCAGCAACCGCCGGATCCGGAGCGGTGTGGGATGAAGCTACGACCCCGAGTGGCTGTCCGGGGAAGGCCCTCTGGGGCACCGCGCTGACCATAACCCCATGGTGACGCCAGCTCATTAATCTCCTCCGGCAAAGCCAGGCGCCCGCAGCTGCCCCAGTTTTGATTGCACTCACGGGCAGGCAACTGCTACCAGGCATCCAGTGGGGCCGTCAGAGCTGACGTCAGAGGGCTGCCTCATTTGTCCATCTGTCTGTCTTCACTGGGCTCAGAGCCAGGGATCAAGAGACCCCTGCATCCCTCTCTCCTCCCGGAGATGAGAGGGCCCTGGGCATCCTTCCCCTGCCCAGAAAGCGGGTCCGCCCATGTCCTGTTCCCCCACCAGCGTCCTGCACTCCCCACCTGAAGCCACAGTGTCCTCCAAGAACTCACGTGTGAGTCCCTCTCCTGAAGCCCCCCTTTGAGGGTCGCCCAGTAGTCAGGGGGGGCGTCTGCCACGGGAGCTGAGCAACGTCAGGGGAGGGCTCCATGGGCAGACCCAGCCACACACATGCAACGCACATGCACACGCGTGCACAGACACAGGCTGCGGGCACCTTGGGCCAAAGCAGAGCCCAGTGGGCCGAGGCTGGGCAGCGCCGAGGAGCAGTGGGCAGCAGGCTGGAGGGAGGCGGGGCGCAGAACAGAGCCCAGAGTCGGGGACCTGGGTTTAAGTGTCACCCCAGCTTCAGCCCCACCTTGGCCCTTGACAAGTCACTCTGTCCTGGCCTCGGTTTGTCGTCTATGAGGTGGGGCAAGGGTCACCACACCCTCTGAGCCGGCTGGACTTTCCAGCCCTCGAGCGGAGCCTGGCACGTGGGGACACTCAGGAAACGCCCAGGGCGATGGCCAGGGCATAGCGATACCTGAGGGGACTGTGAGGGCTGTGGTTTGAGCTCGACTCCTTGGCTCCAGTGGAGCAGACCTGCCACGGGCCATCACAGCCAGCGCCCCGCCTGCCTGTCACACCTGAGGCCGGGCGGCTGCCCCATGCCCTGTGTGGGCCCAGCCTCCTCCCTCGCCCCCTGCCTTCCTGGAGACCAGGGTCTGGAGGCCCGTCTGCACCCCCCACCAAATGCCCTCGCCAGACGCAGCTCCAGTGTCGGTGGCAAGGGCCACGTGCACATTTTCCCAGGTCTGTGGGTACCGAAGTGCCCCTCAGAGCCCTGAGCCACACCTGCAGGCCTCCAAGCATCTACCACAGTCTTCCAGGGCCTCAGCTGGCCCACCTCGCCGTGGTGCCGTGTCCTCGGGCGGCCCTCGAGGGAGCCTGGAACCCGCTCAGATGGCCTGGCCTCCGTGGGTCACATGTCACTACTGTGCCACCCTCTGCCGACCCCCTGTTGCTTTTTGTTTAAGGTTTCTGCCACAGAGCATGTCATCTTGCTAGAGAGACAGAGATAGGGAAAGTGGGCAAGTGAGACATCCCCAGAGGGTGACCATGCCGCAGCCCCTTCTCCTCTAGGCTCCCCTCGGGATTGGGGGCACACATGCACACACCAGGGTGAGCTCCAAGCCACCCGATCCGGAACGTGAGCTGCAGTCAGCCACATGGGAGTCCAGTGCGGTAACCACCGGGCCCTGTCTGCTTTCAGTTGTTGTTTACTTTTAGAGAAGGGTCCCACTGCGTTGCCTGGGCAGCTCAGGGCTCTCCATTCTCCATTTACTTTAATTGCTTACTTTCTAGCTGTGTGACCTTGGGCAAGTTAGCTCTGTGTCCCCTCTGCATACAGGCATGACCACCTGGTAGCACCGGGGTGTGAACCGAATGGAAATGTCACAGGACAAAGCCCAGCGCTGGCATAACGTCTTCCTGCTCGAGGGCATCACAGGCTTTACTCCAGCAGAACGCCCAGGCCCCGGCCGGACAGTGGCGCGGTGACCAAGGCAGCTAGGTCCCGACAGCCCGCCGCAGGATTCCAGTCCCGGGCCCTGTGGCTTCAAAGTCATGCGCTGCCTTGAAAATCACAGGCCCGCGTGTGCCTAAAATCCCAGGACGGGAACTGAGAAGGGACTGCAGCGCGGTACCCCCACTGGCGGGTGACCTCTCACTTGTTCTAGCTGTAGATCTCTTCTCCGGGCCTCTGTTTTCACGGCGAGGGGCTCCTCAGTCCCTGTTAGGTCATGAGCCTCCTTTCTACTTCCCTTCACTCACAAACTCACAGGTCCTCAGTCCCTGGGCTTTGAGGCTGAGGGCAGCCCAACCCACGTGGGGCTCCAGGGCTGGGCGTGGCACAGGGCAGAGCCTGACACTGCTCAGCAGCTGCAGCTGCAGGCCTCCCAGCGTTCTGCCCAGAGAGCTGAACCTCAGGGCAGCCAGCGCCAAGCGGCGTAGACAGGACCCTGAGGGGAGGGGAGGGGATGGCCTGACTGCTGGCTGCTGGGGGGTTGGAGAAGGAGTGGGAGCAATAAAGGGGTGCCCCCCAGCAGCACCTCTGACCCCGGCTTCATCGAGAGCAGCCCCACCCTATCGGCCTGCCGCAGACCTCAGTGACGGCACCTGCACCTAGCTCAGCGTGCAGCACCCAGGGCCGGAGCCCCAGTCCCAAGCCCACACTCTCAGCTCTCCCTGCATGGCTGTTGCCCCCTTCCTGTAGGTCTCTCCCCCTGCCCAAGGAGGACAGGGTCCCCTCCTCCGCCCTGGGCCCCTGAGAGCTGTGGCTCATGCCTGCCACCCAAGTGTGCCGTTGGCGTTGGCGTCAGCTCCGCTGCCCAGCTCTAGCCCAGCAGTGTCTCTGTGCCCACACACGCTGTCCCTCGGGGCACCGTCCACACGATGTGCCTGGGGCCACCACAGTCACCTGTGAGGTGAGTGAGAAGGCACAGCAAGGGAGCGCGAGGGGGACACAGATCCACGTCCCTTCCCAGCCGCCTTCGGGCCACGCGGATGTCCTACCCACAGCAGGGGGAGCCCGCACACCCAGGTCTGCCCAGAGGCGAGCCCTGTGCCGCACCCAGCACCGTGTCCGCTCAGGGCAGGACTCTGCAGGGCCCCCCTCAGACCCCGCACTCCATGGCCAGAGGAACCCTGGTCTCCTCTGTGGACCCGAGACAGGGATCCCATGGAAGGAGCGTCCCTGCGGCAGGCCGAGCCCACAGGCTCCACCAGGGCGCGTCTGCAGGTGGAGCTAGGCTGGGGGCACAGAGTGGCCACGACGCAGGACCAGCCACCAGACCAGCCTTGGGCAAGCCCCAGGAATCCAGAGTCCCTGCGACTCAGACGTCCCGGCAACAAAGTTGGAGAACCCTCAGCGCCCTGACTCCCGGGGCCCCAGGAGCACCTGGCCCCTTGGTTGGAGGCCCGCACTGGGTGCCCCACACTGTCCTGGCTGCTGAGCCTGGAGAGCTGAGACTTCTCGGGTCACGTGATGCCTCGCCAGAGTCCCTGCCATGACCCTGCAGGGAGGGAGGGGCGGGAACTGGCAGGGGCGGGG
>NW_006160070.1:1943283-1943773 GCF_000334495.1 Tupaia belangeri chinensis | reverse complement strand
CCCCAGCCCGCCCCCAGCCCTCCTAGCTCTGACCCACGCCGGCGCAGCGTGCACACTCACCCTACAACGAGTGCCCCTCCAGCCCAGCCAGCGGGGCGGGCCACAAGGGAGCCCTGCGACCCAGGATGTGTGGGGCCGGCCCTTCCTAGCCTCCACGGACCCGGCTCCCAGGGCGAGGGTGGTCGAGGAGGTGGGCTGCACCGCGGATTTCACAGGAAACCCGCCTGCCCGTCTTCGCGTTCTGGACCTGCCCGACCAGCCCGAGGAACGCGCCCACTGGGGAGCGGGAGAGTGCCCGCCCGTTGCAGGCAAAAGTGAGCGGAGGGCGCAGGGGTGTGACCTGGACGCCTGCCTTTTTCTACAGGTCAAGACCACGCCGAGATGTACCAGAGCTTGGCGATGGCCCCGAGCCCTGGCCCGGCCGTCTACGCCGCCCCGGGCGCCTTCCTACACGCTCCGGGCTCCCGCTCCCCCGGGTTTCCTTTCACCC
>NW_006160070.1:1941956-1943076 GCF_000334495.1 Tupaia belangeri chinensis | reverse complement strand
GGCTTGCAGGGGCAGCCTTGACTATCCGCTCAACCAGTACAAACCTGCTCTCTGCGAACCCCCCTCCCAGCCCCAGAACCGGCCCAGAACTCCAGGTGATGGCCCTGGGCTAAGGTAGGTCCTGCACAGCCTCCCTGCAGGGTGGGACTCACCGGAACTGTCCTTTCACCTTCAGGGAGAAAGCACGATTTCTCCTTTGCCTTCCCGCAGACCCCAACTGCGACCCCGACTGCGCCCATTTAGAATCTAGGCCGAGCTGGTTTGAAAGTGCTCGGAAATGTTTCCTATAAAGTTCTAAATACCAGTTTATTTAAGTAAGTGGCCACACCCACTCCTGTCCCAGAGCATCCGTGGACGCTAATCGGGGACCGGGTCGGCTGCTCCTAGTGTGGGAGTGTGGACCATGGGGCCCGGCACCCCCGTTTCTGGATAGCCCTCCGAACCTTCCCCTCCACCCAGGCACTGTGGATCTCCGTAAACCAAATCTGTAGATTGCCCTCAGGCTCCTTCAGACGAAGGAGACCCCTTTTGGCCTAGCAGGCCGCTGCAGGAAGAAGGCCAGGAGGCAGAGCCACAGCCGTGGCATGGCGGGAATCCTGTCCTCAGCCACCCCAGGAAGCCCTGGGCAGGCGCCTGCCCCGTGAGGCAATGGCTGATCCTGCCCCACCCCGACTCTGCCCCCTTCCACATGTTGCTGGGCCTGAAGGGACAGGGAGCTCTCGCCCTGCAGCCCTCCGTGTGCGACGCAGAGTGGGCAGCCATGCCCAGTGGCCCTGCCCTCTGCTGGGACAGGGCTGCAGCCACGACCGCTGACAGGGAGGCCACCAGAGTCCTGTAGGAGCCCAGGTCTCCTTCAGCCCCTGGTTTTGTTCTCCCGCTTTGTAGAGCAGGCCAGAGCGGTTAGCGTCCCACCGAGCAGAAGAGCTTGTGCCCGGTGGTGCCCTGTCCCCGGCTCTGCCATGTGGACCTTCCCGCCTCCCAGCAGGCCAGAACTAGGAGGCAGTGCTGGGCCCTGGCCGGGAGGGTGGCCCCCGGGGTCTGCCCTGAGGTCCCATTTGTTCGCGCCCCCACACTAAGTCAGAAGTAGGCTGGGGGCGGCCGCCGCGCAGACAGCGGCCGT
>NW_006160070.1:1938631-1941562 GCF_000334495.1 Tupaia belangeri chinensis | reverse complement strand
CCGGGGCCGGTGGCACTGCCGCGCCTCAGCAGCGCCTCTGCCCCCAGCGCCCGACTTCCTGGAGGAGTCTCCCGGTGAGGGTCGAGAGTGTGTCAACTGCGGGGCGCTGTCCACGCCGCTGTGGCGCCGCGACGGCACCGGCCACTACCTGTGCAACGCCTGTGGCCTCTACCACAAGGTGAACGGCGTGAACCGGCCGCTGCTTCGGCCCCAGAAGCGCCTGGTGAGTGTGGGCTGAGGGCCGGGCATCCCGAGGGCCAGTGCACTGTGAGGGCACAGTGCTCAGGAGAGATCAGGACAGCCAGGGGCCACTCAGCCAGGGGGTCTCTCTGGAAGGGCCCTCCTAAGCAGTGAGCTCAGTCCCATAGGGTGGCCAGGCAGGGGAGCCTGCACCCCAAAAGACTGCGGGGGACAGCCTTGCAGTGACTGCGGCAGCCTCAAGGTGACTCGGCCCGGGGGCTGTCAGAGAAGATGGCCACTGGGCGGAGACTTGGTTGGGGGGGTACAGAAATCCTGAATGAGTAGGTCTTTCTGTCCACCCAAAGTAGGGTACACTTCCCACCCATATTTCAGGGACCCCGGGAGACTAGACTAAGTTGCTTTCAATTTTGGTTCCTCCTGGGGTGCAGCCCAATAGGAAGGGGGACAGGGAGCCAGCCTGGCCGTGGGGGCAGGCCGGGGCCCGGGACCCACAGGGCCCCCATCCCCATATCCCATAATCTTCATGGTCAAGCCGTGGCAGCGGGGAGTCTGGGGCGTCGGTGCTGCCCCCAGGTTACTGAAGTTGGCAAGGCCGCAGTGCCCCCAGGCCCTGGGTCTGGCAGGGGTGTGCTTCCATCCTGTGGGGCGGGCTGTGCTCCCTGGCTACTGTGAGGTGTGGACTATGTTGACAGTGGCACTGAGGTCCCTGCCAGGAGGTGGGGACAGGGGCCACAGTGCCAGGCAGCTGCTGCCCTGCGAGCCGGCCAGGGCTCGGGCTCTCAGCCCCACCTTGTGCATGCCGCCCTCTCCCCTCCCAGATGAGCCGCCCTGGCCTGGCCTGCACAGGGTCCTTGCTGGAGGGAGACTGAGCTTAGGGAGCAGGGTGCTCGGCCAGGTCCTCTGGACTGCAGACCCCCCGGGCCAGACCTCAGAGCAGGGGAAAGTGTGGGGTCTCCCCATAGAAATCCCTGTGCCGAGGCCTGGGGCATGCCAGCCTCTGTCACAGCCCTGAGGACCCGAGGACCTGAGGATGCCGACCCAGGGTCAATCCTGGACCAGAGCCAGGCCCCAGGCATGCCGTGCCTGCCCTCCCTCAACCGTGCCCAGGGCCCTCGGGGCCAGGCCTGCCTGCGTCCAGCTGAACCCCAGGCCCCTGGGCTGTGGTCGTGTGGGCAGTGCTTGGGGCCTTGGCCTCCTCAGCTGCGAAGTGGGCATGGGCTCAGAACGGCACCGTGAAGGTTAAGTTCAGCTGCAGGCGAGGCAGGCCTGCCCTCGGCCGGCTCCAAGGACGGGCTGCAAACGGGGCCTTTGGCCTGCTGAAGCCTCCATTTCCTGGGCTAGCTTTGGGGTGCCTCCTGAGTGGCAGATCCTGTTTTCTCAGGGCCTAGCCCACGGGGGTGGCCTGCTCACCCCGTGCCCATGCCCACGCAGACCTGAGCATGGACTAAGCCAGGAGGTGCTTACCAAGCCTGCCAGTCCAGCCCAGGGCTCCTCTGCTGCCCTCTGCCCCCGAGAAGGACCCCTGGGTGCCCCGCCTTGCTGTGGGGCCTCCACTCTGTCACTCAGAGCTCGGTCTCACCGTTTGCTCAGTGGCTGGCAGGGGCAGGGCCAGGCTCGGTGTGGAGACCCAGACTCTTGGGGCCCTGAGCCCAGGGCCTGTAGGGCCCCAGCCATGAGGTGCTGGCCGCCCGCCCCAGACTTGCCTCCAGCATCCAGACCGTGCCCCTTTGCCCCTGGAGCACGGCCTCCACTGGAGGCTGACACGGTCAGAGCATCTTGGAAGCAAGTCACTGAGAACACAAAAAGTGGCCCAAAGGCAGCCCCCAGCAGGATCCCCAGCTGTGCTCCCACGCTTCTGTCCGTGTAGACCACAAAGGAGGTGCAATGCCCCCACACCCCACATCCCCCACAGTCGGGCCTCCAGGAGCACAGACATGGCTGGGCCTCCCTGACTCCCGCTGAACCCTGGGCTGTGGCCAAGGTCAGTGCAACAGCAGGCCTCGGGGAGGGGAGGGGCCAGTGCCGCGGGGAGGCCGGTTCCCTTTGCTGCAAGCAAGCCCGGCCCTTGACTGGGCCCGGATCTCCCTCCTACGCAGGCATTGGCTTCCGGCCCTGCCTGGCCAGGGGCAGGAGCCCGATCGAGGCAGGCATCTGTCACAGTGCCCCCAGGAGGGACATGGTGGGATTGAGGCGACCGGCCACTCACCTAACCATGGGGCTCAGGCTCAGGCACGTGGCAGCTTCTGGTGTAAAGGGAGCCCCTGTCTCGGGTGACTGCCACCAGGAACCTGAAGCGTGTACTGCTCAGCGCATCACCAGTGTGCCCTCCTCCCTGCACCCTGGCCTTGGGCCTGTCCTCTCGGCTTCTGCCGGTGCCCGCAGCCTGGGCTCCACCCCATGTGCGCCTGACTTTCCGGGGTCTCAGCTGCAGAGCAGCTCTGCTCGGTGAGCCGGCTTTGAAGCTCCACTTTTTTTTTTTAAAGAGGTTTTTGCTATAGGGTGCATGCGCTCGCCAGACAGACAGAGAGAGACAGAGAGCCAGAAAGCGAGAAATCACCCCAGAGGGATGGCCACTCCGCAATCCCTTCTCCTCCATTCTCCTCTTGGGATCTTGGGCACGCAAGCACACGCGCCTGGCGTGAGTTTAAGCCACCAGGTCCAGGACGTGAACCGCGGTCGACTACGTGGGAGTCCAGCGACATAGCCATTACGCTAACTGCTGGTCCCGAA
>NW_006160070.1:1932930-1937130 GCF_000334495.1 Tupaia belangeri chinensis | reverse complement strand
CCACTTTTTTTTTTTAAAGAGGTTTTTGCTATAGGGTGCATGCACTCGCCAGACAGACAGAGAGAGACAGAGAGCCAGAAAGCGAGAAATCACCCCAGAGGGATGGCCACTCCGCAATCCCTTCTCCTCCATTCTCCTCTTGGGATCTTGGGCACGCAAACACACGCGCCTGGCGTGAGTTTAAGCCACCAGGTCCAGGACGTGAACCACGGTCGACTACGTGGGAGTCCAGCGACATAGCCATTACGCTAACTGCTGGTCCCGAAGCTCCACTTCTTTTGAAAAAAAACAGACAAGTGGAACGCAGCAGAGAGGCCTGTATCTGGGGTTCCGAGAGCAGCCAGGCCTGGCATGTGCAGACAGTGAGGAAGGACAGATGGGGGCTCTGGGCACCTGTTGGGGTGCAGAGGCCCCAGGGTCATCAGTGAGGGCAAGTGAGGCAGTCCTGCCCTGGCTCCTGGGGCCTTAGCACCGCTGACCCTCCGTCCCTGCACAGCGCGGGCAGGTAAGGCGTAGGAGGAAGCGTCTGTTTCTCTCCACCTGCCGGAGGGCTCGCAGTGGGGAGAGACGGAGCGGGAATGTGAGAGAGCACCCCCGTGGGTGGTCACCTGCGATCCCTTCTCCATCCCTCTTCTGGGGATCTTGGCACGCACACGTGCTTCTCAAGTGCTGGTCTGGCCACGTGGGATCCAGGCCTTCGCACAGTGCCATGGGCTGGCCCCGAGGCACAGCTTTGAAAAGTTCTTTGATGCCAATCATTTTTTCCCCATCCCCTTAATTCTCTAGGAGTGGCCCATGCTCACTTGGGAAGATTCGAACGTGGCTTCCACACGCCCCCGTGCCCCGTAGGCACACATGTCGGCACACTTCTGCAGGCGGCCCACAGCCCGTGTCTCAGAGCTTCCAGTTGTCCCTGCCCTGCCTCTTCCACCCTCCCGCAGGTGGCCGCGAGCCCAACTGGACTCTCCAGGCCCGTCCTGCTGCCCCAGACGCTCACCCTGCCCTGTCCCCACAGCCCTCGTCCCGCCGAGCCGGCCTCTGCTGCACCAACTGCCACACCAGCTGCACCACACTGTGGCGGCGGAGCGCGGACGGGGAGCCCGTGTGCAATGCCTGTGGCTTGTACATGAAGCTGCATGGGGTGAGTGGCTGGGCCAGCAGGCCGAGCAGGTCACACGTCACACACGTGTCCCTGCTGAGTACCACCCCAGGCCTGTGCTGTTTCTGTTAGGCCCAGTGCACCGACTGGCTCACCGAAGCCGGTACCCTAGGCTTCCCCGTCCTGCTCCTGGTGCCCTGCTGGCCCCGGCTGCTTTGGGGGAGGGGGTGCCAGGCCTAACCCACAGGCTCCCAGCCCTTCCTGGGAGGAGGGAGGCCAGCCCAGGGACAGCGGGCGACCACACGGGCCGTGCGGCTGCGGCCAGGAGCGGCCCACCCTGTGGGCTCTGGGACTTATGAGCAGTCCGGGGTCAGTGGGACGAGACCACCACCCACCCTGCTCCCAGGTGCCCCGGCCCCTGGCCATGAAGAAGGAGCGTATCCAGACACGGAAACGGAAGCCGAAGAACGTGGCCAGAGCCGTGGGCTCCCCAGGTGTGTGAGGCCAAGGCCACCTGCGGTCAGGAGGGAGCCCCGCCCCAGCCCTTCCTGGGGCCACTTCAGGTGTCTCCACTTCTGCTATTAGAGATGGACATTGGCTCATGAGTCATCGCGGATGGTGTGAGCCTGGCCAGCAGGAGGCAGAGACGGGTGTCCAGGGTGGGGGTCCGGGAAGCCACACCCAGCCCCTCTGCTCGCATCAAGCCTGTGGGGCATTCTGCACCTCTCTGCCTCTGCCTCGCAGCCGGAAGAGAAGCGCGGCAGACCTAGTGCCCTCTGTAACGCCCACAGGACCCACAGCCAACCTCACAGCCTCCCCTGCTGCCACCCCCGTGGCCACCACAGCCATCCCCAGCAGCACGGGGAGCCCAGTAGCCACTCAGAGATCCGAACCCAGCCTGGCGTCCACCCCGTGCCCGGGACCCAGTGTTGCCTCCCAGGTAACGGAGAGGGGTGTGGGTGGGGGTGCCAGAGCTGGCTCGGCTGCCAGTCAGCCTCCAGTCTGCACAGCAGCTGGCCCAGGACACGGGGTTCCGGGCCCCAGAGAGGCCAGCGTGGTCCCTGCAGCTCATGCGTCTCTGGCCCCCTACAGGCCTCCAGCCGGGGGAATGGCTGCCTCAGCCCCAGCCTGGAGCTCAAGTTCGAGCCTGAGGACTTTGCCTTCCCCCCCACGGCCCTGGGCCCCCAGTCTGGCCTCAGTGGGACCTTGCCCCAGGAGGCCTGGTGCCCACTGGCTTTGGCCTAGGCTGGCTCGTGGCATCAGGGAGCTTCGCTGGAGCAGAGCTACAGGACCAGCTGCTCGTCCAAACAGCAGGGCCCGCCTGGCCCCCCACCTGAGATGGGGTCGCCTGGAGCCTCAGGCTCCCCAGCACGACGGGGGCAGTGCAGATGCAGTCAGGGCCAGCACAAGAAGGCCGGGGAGACTGATCGAGCCCCCATTCCCATGCCCAATGCTGCCCGAGCTTGGAGCCCCCGGCCACTGTACCAGGAAGGCAGACCAGGGTGCTCCCTGCCACCTGGGCCACCGTCCACATGTGCAGTGGGGACAAGTGGGGACAGGTGGGGACAGGTGAGGACAGGTGGGGACAGGCAGGAGGGGCCGGGCCACCATCCACATGTGCAGGTAGGGACAGGAGGGAGGGGCCCAGCGTCCCGCCAGCCATGCAAGCCTGGGCAGACCCCGGCTCCAAGGACAGAGCCGCGCAGCAGGGAACTTGCCCTCCCACGAGCACAGGCCTCCAGGGAGCTGCCCCGAGGACACCGTGGCCCTGCCAGCCTCTGGATGGCTCCCAGGGCGGGCAGTAAAGGGCCTCGTTCTGACTCCATCGTCTGCCATGGCCGTTTCTGACGTCAGGGAAGCCCTGTGCCCTAGCCCCACTGGGGCTGTTGGGGCTGGAGGTGACATGGCTGCATGGCCTGGCTTGTCCAGGACTGTCCAGGACTGCTCTGGGTCATGGCAGGTTACCGGCAACACCCTGTGACTCAGAAAACCCCCACCCCACATTGACTGTCACATGGCCAGAGTCTCTTCTGCCCGAGGGAGCCGGCGCATGGGCTGGCAGGAGGGTGAGGCCACAGGGAGTGGAAGGGAGTGGGGTACCAGCCACCGCAGGTGCAGAGGTACAGCCCCTTGGACACCTGCTCTTCCCCCCACAAGACCAAACTCCCAGGAAGCCGGCACTCTGGCCTCTGTTTTCTCTAAACGCGAGCGCTTCTAATTCAGCCGCGTATTCTGAGCTCCCAATCAGATTCAAAAACCTCGAATGCTGTGAGCCAGCTGAAATAGCCATGACCGGGTGCCAGCGTGCCACCCCTTGGAGACTTTCTGGGGAGCTGGCAGGTGGTGTGGTTGTGAGGGGCACTGGACTCCCCGGAGCCGACTGTGGTTCAAGACCCGGATCTGACAGCGTGCTTTCTCACTATCCTCTCTCTCTCTCTGTCTCTCTCTGGTCAAATCAAAAGTGATAATAAATATGTTAAATAAAATAATTCTTTAAAAAAATAAAAAGGTTTTCTGGAGCGCGCCCAGCCACCCCAGGCATCGCGAAGCACCCGCAGGCCCTCCGTGGGGTGTTGCCTTCTTACTGTGGGCGCGTGAGACCAGGGAAAGGCATGATGCATGGCCCTCGAGCAGCCTGCCCACCTCCCCGCGGTGCCCACAGGGCTTCCCACGGCCCTTGCCAGCACGACCCGCACAGGGTAGCCTCGGGTGCGGCAGAGGAGCGGGTGACAGGGTGGGTGCTGGAAACCTAGCCTCAGCCAAGCCCGCCTCCTCCCTGAAGCCTCCCTGACTGCCCCTGACCCCCCCTACTCCAGGCCCAGGGCACTGGATGGGCAGGACAGCCTTAATATAGTCCCGGCACTCCTCCCAGTGGCTCCTCCCCTCGCCAGCCCGCCGTCTTCCGCTGGCTACAAACAACCAGCTGGCTACAACCACCCCAGTGCCCAGGGACTGGCAGGCAGGGGCAGCCCAGCTCCTTGTCAGGATAGGACACTGGCCGTCCCCAACGAGCTGCATTTCCCGCCATCTTGGCAACTAAAGCAGACGCCCCAGGGTGCCTGGCGGAGGGGAGGTGCCGGGCATCAGATTCCTGAGCACCC
>NW_006160070.1:1920359-1929165 GCF_000334495.1 Tupaia belangeri chinensis | reverse complement strand
ACCCGCACGGGTGAGCCGCGGGTGCGGCAGAGGAGCGGGTGACAGGGTGGGTGCTGGAAACCTAGCCTCAGCCAAGCCCGCCTCCTCCCTGAAGCCTCCCTGACTGCCCCTGACCCCCCCTACTCCAGGCCCAGGGCACCGGATGGGCAGGACAGCCTTAATATAGTCCCGGCACTCCTCCCAGTGGCTCCCGCCCCCCCACCACCCCAGTGCCCAGGGACTGGCAGGCAGGGGCAGCCCAGCTCCTTGTCAGGATAGGACACTGGCCGTCCCCAACGAGCTGCATTTCCCGCCATCTTGGCAACTAAAGCAGACGCCCCAGGGTGCCTGGCGGAGGGGAGGTGCCGGGCCTCAGATTCCTGAGCACCCCATGGCCATGCCCCACAACCCTGCCACAAATGCATGGGCTCCGCTTACTGCTTGGTCCTGGAGGCCTCGGGAGGAGGGGTCCAGGGAAGCCTGAACACTGCACTGGGGCCATGGAGGGGAGCGGCCTAGGGGCCTGCCAGCAGGATTGCTGTCCCTGACACCCAGGGCAGGCTTGTGGCTACAGCTCCAGACAGCGAAGCCTGGAGGCCCTGGGCCTGCCGCCCTGGTCTGCCGCCCTGGCTCCTGGGAGGCTAGCTCACGCCCTTGCCTTTGTCACGAGGGCTGTGGCAACCCCAGAGCTCCCCCAACGCTTCATGGCAGAAGGTACCCCTCGGGCCGCTGGCCGCCCTACACCAGGGCAGCCGAGTCCAGGGCCGCATCCTTGCTGTGCTGGGAGCCTAGCTCTGGGCACAGGCCAGGCAGGGCCAGTGTGAGCCGGTCCTTCGCACATCTGAGAAGCACAGGCGCTGAACGGGGCACCTCCCTGGAGAAGCTCAGGGTCCCAGCTGCATATCTGACCAAATAAGGACCTTTCTTACCAAAGCTCACTGCTCTGGTCCCATCATCAAACGGGTCATTTTGCCACCGAAACACCGATGGTGCCATGTTGGGGAAGGGCCGTTTTGTCACCATAACCACAGGTGTTGTGGTGGTTCGGGGCCGCCCACCACCGAGGTGCAGGGACAGGCCTGGAGGCGGAGAGGGCCAGAAATGAGCCGAGTCCTGAGCTGGTATGTGTGTAGGGGTGTGGAGCTGCCCTGGGGAAGGACGGGAGCGGCTGACTAGGCAGAGAGGAAGGATGCAGGCGTCGGGCGACAAAGGATCGAGGAAACGCGAGCCCGACCCAAGCTATGTTTCTGGGACATCAGACCCGCACATGGGGTTTGCCCGGTATCGGAGTCGAGTCCAGCCTTCCCGAGGGCAGGCCCGGGAGCCTGGTGGAGTGGGGCCCCTGCGCACCTTCCTGCGGCCCACCGCCCACAGTGCCCGAGTGGTGTCTGCCGCTGGCCGGTTGTCCCCTCCTGGTGGCCCACCCAGACGTTCAGAGAACCATGAGGCTGGCTGGTCCCACCTCTCGCTGATGGCACGGTACAGGTCCTCCACTCTCCCTCTGGGCCGACCCTGCCACCCTGGGACCCGGGGAGTAGACCCAGGGCCCTCTTCTCCCGCCACCAGGACTCGTGCCTAGGTAGGGTCCAGATACAGGCCCCAAAGAGGCTGGGGTGCCTGGCGCTGTGCCTCCTGGCTCCAGGCAGGGGTGGCCGCTCCCCCATGCACGAGAAGGCTGTGGTGGGCAGCCCCACCCCCAGTGCCCGGTGCAGCCGCCAAGACGTTGACATGGACGGCTCCGGCCGCCTTATTTATGATCTGATAGAGTGCTCTCGGCACCATTGCTGGACGGCGTCTGGCCGCTCAGGGCCCAGGCCTGGGAAGGAAGAGGGGGCGGGAGCCTCTGCTGGCCCCCTGGGCAGGCCGCCCTCCCCTCAGCCCTCTTCTCCACCGTCCACCCAGCCAGCCAGGGAGAGCTGCCAGGGTTTCTGCATGGTGCCAGACACCCAAGACCTGGGCCCTGCTCTCCCTGCTCGCTGGGAAAGGCATCGGCCCACTCCCGTGCCCCTACCCGAGTGCTGCCCGCCTATGCCCCTGCCCTCCACCCACCCCAAGCTCCTGGCCAGGGCAGCTCTGGGCTGGTTCTCTGTGACTTCCAAGAACCCAGCTCCCTCGCGGGCCACCACGGTGACTGTCCACAGCAGGTCCGGCCTGCACCATGGCCCCGGGCTCCCCTGGCTGGCACCGGAGTGCACTCCTGGCGCAGGGAAGGCCCCGTGGGGTCCGAACACATCATGGCTCTGGCCTGCAGCTCAGACTGTGCGACTCATGGTTGGTTCTCAGGGGTTGGGACCCTCCGGAGCTCCCCCGCCTTGGCAGCTGAGAGGGAACCGAGCAGACACCTGACAGCACTGGAGTGGTTCTCAGGTGCTCCCAGGAGGCCTCAGTCCACAGGGCCCGCCACCCTTCCTGGAGGTCAGGGCTCTGCAGCCCCTGGGAGACACCGCGGGCCGCAGGGACACTTGGGGTGCGGACACCATGACGAGAGGTGAGCACCTTCGTTCTCGGTGGCGAGCCCCCAGGACCACCCCATCCCAGGAACCCTGCTCCCGGGTCCCCACAGGCACTACCAGTGGCAACCCGGGCAGAGACAATTGTGAGATCCAGCAGGGGGTGGTGTGAAGGGGTCTGGGAGCACGCGCCATGAGCCCTGAAGGCCGGAGTGGCCAAGGGCCTTTATGAACATACGACACAGTGGGTATGCCCCACCCCGCTCAGTGGGCGAGAGGGACGGACGTACAGTGGCCCCACGGCGTTCCCCGTGTCCTCAGCTTCTTTCAAAGCCTTCTCCAATTTGTTGTTCTCAGGTGCTCCCAGGAGGCCTCAGTCCACAGGGCCCGCCACCCTTCCTGGAGGTCAGGGCTCTGCAGCCCCTGGGAGACACCGCGGGCCGCAGGGACACTTGGGGTGCGGACACCATGACGAGAGGTGAGCACCTTCGTTCTCGGTGGCGAGCCCCCAGGACCACCCCATCCCAGGAACCCTGCTCCCGGGTCCCCACAGGCACTACCAGTGGCAACCCGGGCAGAGACAATTGTGAGATCCAGCAGGGGGTGGTGTGAAGGGGTCTGGGAGCACGCGCCATGAGCCCTGAAGGCCAGAGTGGCCAAGGGCCTTTATGAACATACGCACACAGTGGGTATGCCCCACCCCGCTCAGTGGGCGAGAGGGACGGACGTACAGTGGCCCCACGGCGTTCCCCGTGTCCTCAGCTTCTTTCAAAGCCTTCTCCAACTTGTCGCCTAGGTACCAGGAGGGAGAGCCCAGAGACAGGCTCCGTGGCCCACGGCCGTGGCTGCCTCACCAGGCCAGCGTCCGGGAAGGTATGGAGGGAAGGTGCATGGGAAGGCTGGGGGCGGCTCTGGTCAGGTAGACCCAGTCGCCTGGTGCCCAGCCCGGAGCCTGCGCGGCCCTCCCTGAGGGGCCCCAGAGGCAGGCGATGGTCACCAGCCCTCTGCTTGCTCTGAGGAGCCTGGGGGCAGTCAGGGCAGGTCCTGGTGGGGGCTCCACCTCTGGGTTGGCACTGAAGCCTCCTGAGAGGGTTGACAGCACCCCCTCTGGGCCAATGTGCCAAGCGAGGCCCACCTCGGGCCTTTGCCCTGCTGCCCCTCTGCCTGTAGCCACAGAACGCCTCCAACCCCCACTGGAGGACTATGGGGGACTTGTTCCCAGCAGAAGCCCAAGGAGGGCAGGGGAGAGGGGATATTCCAGCCCCAGCCTGGCCCTGCGAGGAGCTGGTGAGCACCCAGCTCCAGGGCTTCCTGCTGCCAGGCCAGGGTGATGGCCTCCTGTACCAGCCAGTGTGTCCCTGCACCGGGGCTCCAGGAGCCCAAGGGTGGTCTCTGTGTCGGAGTCTGCCTGCCCCTCCCTCGGGGGGCCCTGGCACCGGTGAGAGGCAGCTGGAAAAAACATGCACAGCCTGGCCTCCTCCCAGGGGCCCCCTGCCCACTCAGAGGCCGGAGTGTCAGCGGTCATAACCTGCCAGCTCCCCTAGGGCCAGGGTGCAGGCTGGAGAGGGTGTCCTGGCCCCGTCACCCAGGTTTGCCCACGCCTTGGCAGCTGTGAGAGGGAACCAAGCAGATGTCCGACAGCACTGAGACGGGCCCAGAGGCCTTCAGGGTGTCCTCGCTTAGGCTGGCTTCAGTAGCCAGGAGTGAGCTGCCAGCTGCAGGCCAAGGGGAGCAGGCAGCACGGCCAGGCCTCCTAGGTGCCCGACCCTGGCTATGGGAAGTGACCAGGGCAGGCAGAAGATCTGGGCCTGAACTCACTCCCAGGTCTCTGCCTTCAACTCAACTCACGGTGTCTCAGGCCGTCCCTGGCTTGTCAGATATGCCAAGGGGTTTGGCATGAGCATCGCAGGGGCAAGGATTCCGAAGGCCTGCTCTAGCCGTGTTCACTGTTAACACAGGGCTTTGGAGGCTGGTCAGGCAGGCACCCTGGTCCTGACCCCCAAGGGGTCCCGTGGCCAGGAGTGGGCAGCATTCATTTCATCACCGTGTGCGTGGAGAGGCGGTGAGCTTGCCCACCCGTGCAGGGAGCAGGGATGAGGCTGGGGAGTTAGAGACGGAGGTGGAGAGAGAGGGAAACAGAGGCAGAGAGACAGCCACAGAGGAGACACAGAGCGGCAGAGAGGTGGAGACTGGGGGAGAGCCAGGGCTAAGAGGCTTTGGGGCCTGGCTGTCCTGATTTTGGGGTGGTGTTGCCTCACAGGCTAGGCAAAGATCCACCAGCTCAAGTGTGGTGCCCCCAGCCCGTCTTCGGGCACTCAGGTGGGACAGAGGTCAGAGAGGGGCCTGGGTCTGCGTGCGGCAGACCCTGCCCAGTTCAGGAAGGGCCGGGCCAGCCGACAAGGGGCCCGGCGTGGGCTTTGGCTCTGACGGCCCTCCCTGGGCCCTTTGCCCAGGCCCAGCTCGATGTGTCCTGAAACAGCCACCTGCCCTGAGGGAGGTGCAGGTGTTTCTGGACTCGAATGCAGAAAGTGCTTCTGTGGGGCCTCCTTCCGCCATCTCCACGCCCCCAGGCCACCTGGAAGCTGCAGCGGGACCTCCTGGCAAGACTTAGGAGGCTGCACCGCAGCCCGGCCTCCTGCTCCTGGGTTCGCTGCAGACGGGGCGCAGCCCGGGATCCTGGCAGTGCGTGGCGGGGTGTGGGCGCGGCGGGGCTGGTCTACGGCCCCCAGTCATGCTGCCCATTTCTGTTAGAAATGAGGGGTGCCTCAAATGAAGCTGTGCACCCCCCAAGGCCTGGACACACCCAGACCAGCAGCCCCTTCACAAGAACCCCAAAAAGCTTACAGGCAGCCCGAGGGGCGGCCACAGGGTCAGGATGGCGGACAGGCAGCTGTGGCTCAACCCGCAGCTCAAGCCAGATGAGTGGCTACGAGTACCTGGGACTCAGGCCAGGGTTCAAGTCCTGGCTGCCCCCGGAGGGCAGACGGTGACAATGCCACCCTCCTCGCTCTGAGGCTGGCGTTGGCCACGTGGCCTGTGTCTGACCTGAGACATCCTCGCTGCCTTTCCCTTTGACCCGTCTGGGTCCTTGGCACTTTGCTCCGGCCCAGAGAAGGCACAGGCCAGCGAGGCCCTCCCGCTGCGTGACAGCAGACTGCGCCCCGAAGGTGCAGCCCCGGGGGAGGGGGGCGCTCAGGATGCTCGGCCACCCCTGGCTCACTATCCCTCCTTCAGGACCCCCCGGACCAAGGAGGCCCCACTCCCAGCCTCAGCCCGGCCCACCCCGCCCCCCCTCCCAGGACCCTGGCCCGTTTGCCTCTTGGACTAGACGGGTCTCCTGATGGCACCCAGCTCCTTCCGGGGCGGGCACACTGCAGGTCTGGAGCGAAGACCAGTCCTTGTGGGACACAGGCAGCCGGGCAGAGCCCCCAGGGCGCCTGGTACTTGGGTCCTACAGGGGCTGGGCCTGGGCCTCTCGCAGCCCAGGGGACCCGGGCAGCCTCCCATCCAGGAGAACCTCCTCGGAAGACAGCGGGCTGTAAAAATGCCCCAGGGGCAGGCAGGCCCTACGGAGACATCTGCGTCCTGTCCAGGGAGCTATAAATACGAAAAATGCTAATTCCGAGCTGTTTGTCATCGGGGACAGCCACGTCCTCTGTGTGGACAAGGGATGTTTTTCCAGATTTGTGATTTATTGCTCTTTGCAGTTAAATCTAGCTACAGGCGAAACACACAGAGGGGACAGGCTGAAGCCCCGGGGACAGGCCAGTCTGTGGGGGCCAGGACCTGGCTGACACACCAAGGCCAGTGCTGGCCTGGGCTGGCCCGAGGACATGAGCAGCTGGCAGGTGACACGCTGCCCACTTATCAAGGAGGTAAAAGGTCCCCCTGACGTGCAGCCGGGTACTAGAGGGCACCTCTGCCCCCTACTGAGACCGGCCCAGCCTGCCCCCAACCTGCCCCCTGTGCAGAGGAGACCCTTGGCTCCAGGGTCCCCTGTGGTAGGAATGGTAGAGGAGCCAGCCCAAGGGTCGGAGAGCCAGCATCCTGCCCCTTAGCGACTGCTGTGTGGCCCGGGGAGGGTCCCTGACCCTCTCTGAGCTTCAGTTTCCTTCTTCAAAAGAAGGCACTAGACAGTCAGCTCTGGGCTCCCTCAGGTCTAGGGAGGCGACTCGGTCAGGCAGTGGACACAGGGTGACTGGGGCCACCAGGTCCTACAACAGCCCCCCACCCCCCATGACAGTCACTGGCCATGGGGGGCCTCTTTCCCAGAGTTGGGGCTCAGTAGTGAGCCCTGCCCCCACCAGGGAGGGCGGGAAGGGCGGCTGCTCATGGGCAGAGGCCTGCAGTCTCACCCCAGTGCTGTCCTGATGCCCACCTTGCCCCCGGGGCCACCCCTGCGTCCCAGCGTCCAGCGCCCAGGCCCAGGCCCATCAGGAGTCTAGGATCAGGCCTTGACGCCCGACACCTTTAGAGGCAGCCCCCCCAAGCCCCACCCCGCCGGCCTCTGTCAGCCGACTGATCCGGGAGCAGGTTAGGGGCCACGGTAGCCCTGGGGGCTGTGGAGCAAGCTGCCCTCTGCCAACATGGGACTCCACCGTCCAGGGCCGAGGCGTCCACCCCGCCCAAGCCTGCGGGCACTCAGTCTGGTCCCTGCCATCCCAGCTACACCAGGCCCTGTCCACACTCCTGAAGAGCAACCGTGCGAGGCCATGGCTCCCAGCACCCTGGGCAAGGCGCCTGTGGGTCAGCGGCCTCGGGACACCACCACAGGTGGGTGCGTGGGTATCAGGGCACAGGTTCTGGAAGGAAGAAAAGCCGCCATTTACCTAAGGCCAGCATCTGAGGGATGGTGCAGGCCGCAGTAGGCACCAGCCGCAGTGCCGGGCCCTGGCGCGCCTACGCTGGCCGCGGGCCTCTGCTCCAGCAAGGGTGGGCCGGGGGGCCTGCTGGCAGGACCTCATCCCTCTTGGTGAGGTGCTTTCCTGCTCAGCACTCTCAGTGGCTGCCGTGTTTCAGGGCAGGTCACAGACTGGGGTTCACTGGGGCAGGGCCCGATCTCAGGAGACGCTCAGGGACAGGTGCTGGTCCCTGGGGACAGCAAAGGCCTCTGTGCCTCCCTGTCCTATGGAGCCTGAGCTGACTCTGTCTCCCCGGGGTCTCTGGGATATACTAGGAAATGGAAAATGTTGAAGTGACATTATCAGGTGGTGTGTTCCAAATGTCACAAATGCACCCTCCCGGCCTTCACCCGACCCCGGCCAGCTGGGCACTTCTCAGGTGGGGGGACGTGCAGAGAACAGCCACAGCCTCCTCTGTGCTTCCGTCCATGCTCATGGGGCCAGGGAGAAGGGCAGGTTGACGCCGCCCACGCCACAGTGCCCAGGGCTGTGAAGGCAGGCTCACTCTCGTTCAGGTCAGGGTGGGAGGACGGGGGACGGGCCCAGGGCTGGGCTGGCCAGGGTCTGGCCAGGCCTCTGTCCCATGATGAGCCATGCTTCCACTGTACCCTCGATCCAGGCCCGGCAGAGCCTCACGGGGGAGACGGTCAGAGGCTGAGGGCACATTTTAAAGCCTCTACAGCTTGGGGAAGTCCTCCCTGGTGAGACCACCAGGGCCTGGGTGCTCGGTGTCGGCCCAGAGAGCGATGCCTGAGTTCTCCTTCCTCGCTGCTCTGAGGGGCCTGAACCCGGGCAGAGCGCCTGTGGCAGGGGCTCCCTGAGCCAGCCCAAAGAGACAGCCTCCTTCTCCAGGGAGTGCCCTTGCCCGGGGTGCAGCCCCACCTGCAGGACTGTCACGGCTGCAACTGTGGGGTAGGGCACAGGGGACCTCTCGCAGGTGGCTGGGCTGACTCTGGAGCCCCCCGGGGGTCAGGCTCCCGCCTTTCTCCTGAGAGGCCCCAGCACTGCCTGTGCACAAGCGCCTCCACTGCTCACTCTGCAGCCGCCTGCGGGCACCAGCACCAGCTCGCCTGGCCTGGGCACCCCACTCTACCAGTTCCACCTAGCTGGCAGGGTCTGGACCGGGGCTAATTCCTGCACAGCAGGCTGCAGGCTGGGTATCCCCAGATCCACGCCGACGCCCCCGACCTGGAGCAGGACTGCCATGCAGGTCACTGCAGACGTGCTCGGTAAAGTGAGGTTGGCCAGCTTCGGTGGTGCCGAGCACGATGCCTGTGTTCCTTCAGAAAGGGGCTGCGGTGGCCAGACCACGGGATCCCGCGTTGCCGACTGCGCGGCCTGAGAAACACGCCAGTCTCCAGGCACAGGGCGGTGTCCAAAACCCCGAGAGGAGAATGGAGGAGCGGGGCTGTGGCCGGCCGTCCCCTGGGGACCCCCCCCCCCCCCCCCCCCCGCCGGCGGCACACCCCCCCCCCC
>NW_006160070.1:1918106-1919105 GCF_000334495.1 Tupaia belangeri chinensis | reverse complement strand
GGCCCCCCCCCCCGTCTCTCCCTGGTGAGCACACACGCCCTGTAGCAGAACTGAAGAGAGAAAAGAAAGGAAGTTTCTGGGCACACGGAGTATGCCACGCGAACAGGAGGGGCCACCCAGATGACAGTCCAGGGGCCAGTGACCACCAGAAACTGATCCCCTCGGGCCTCAGAGAGCCAGCCCTGCCACCACCTCGGTGAGAGAGCAAAATCCTGGGTCTGAGGCCGTGGTCACTCGGCCCAGGCCGCCCACACCTCATCCCCACCTGGACCTGTCACCCGGGAGAGCGCGGAGACCACAGCCCGGCGCCCGCGGGCCTGGCGCCTTCTGTGACAGAGCATTGGCCTCGCCTGTCTCTGGGTGCACCGCCTGCGGGTGGCCAACGGCATCTCCACTCCCTTCACATCGATGAGGGAACTGAGGCCGAGCGGCCCGAAGGCAGGTGCTGCACCAGAGCCAAGGCGGGTCGCGGCCGCCCAGGGACCCACCCACGCAGGGTCGGGAGGGTCCGAGCAGCTGGGCAGGACCGTGTGGGAGAGCCTGCCTGCGCGGCACACTGCGTGTTGGAGAACCGGGGTTCCCACGCTCCACGCGACACGGCCCCCCCGCCACAGCTCATGACTCCGCCAAGCCCACGGCGCTGTCCGCAGGGACGCCTGCTGTGTCCAAGCACCGCCAGGTGGGTCCAGATGTGCTAGTGGCCACGTGAGAAGTGGGGAGGGGACAGCTGTGATGACCACACACGGAGAGTGCATATTACGGTAAACCTACACAGGGGTTTTCCGGTTTTCTTGTATCAAAATAAACATGTACTTTCATTTACCTGCCCGTGAATTCTGTGGGGTCCTCTTATGCATGCGCGTGTGCCTGTGCACACACATACATCTGTATTATTATTATTCACACATTACATGGAAAGGGAAACGCTCCTACACTGTTGGTGGGAATGTAAATCGGTCCAGCCGCTGCAGAGAACCATACGAAGGGTCCCCAAAGACA
>NW_006160070.1:1913452-1915593 GCF_000334495.1 Tupaia belangeri chinensis | reverse complement strand
AGAGAGAGACAGAGAGACAGAAAGCGAGAAATCACCCCCCAGGGGGGATGGTCACGCCGCAACCCCTTCTCCTCCATTCTCCTCTCGGGATCTTGAGCACGCACGCACACGCACCAGGCGTGAGTTTTAAGCCACCAGGTCCGGGACTCGAACCACGTTTGACTACATGGGAGTCCAGCAACACAGCCATTATGCTAACTGCTGGTCCCGCACATGTACATCTTTAAAGATGAGTCTGTGAGAACCCTCCTGCCTCGGGCAGCGTAGGGCCACGCCCACTCGTTTCAAGGCAGCATCTCCCTGGGCTGCCCAGGCCAGTCTCAAGCATGTGACCTCCTGCCCCCACCTCCCCAAGTCCCAGGATGACAGTACACACCAGCCTTTGGGTGGTATGGGGAATCGAACTCAGGCCTCATGTGGTCCCAGCCTACAGAACTCAGCCCCTTAGCAGCACGCACTTCCACGCTGGGCCTTCACCACACCAGCCCGTGCCTGTGAGATGTCTCTGAGTCCGCACGCGCTAACGCAGACAATGGTACACGAGCTCCTTCTGGCCCTCACAATCAGTGAGTAGCGCAACTGCTGGGCCAGTCGGGACCGCCACGTCCTTCCTCCCTGTGCCCCGGGACCCCAGGGTGGAGGAGCCTCAACTGGGCTCCCGGGCCGGGAACAGGCCCTCTCTGTGTTTCCACCGCGGCTGACAGCGGGGGCCGGGCCGTGGACAGCTGTACAGCTTTGCTAAGGGGACAGTGCTGCCGCAGGCCCACCCTCGGCCCCTCCATGGGACTTGGGGTGGAGGGGCCTGTAAAGTCGGCCAGCCAGCCCCAGTGGGAGGGGCTGGTCCACAGCCGGAGAGGGCAAGGCCGTTGGCCACAGAGACTCCGGCCATAGGCTGACTCTGCTCTGTGACAGATGGGGTGGGTTTTCCATGAGGCCTTCCAGCCGGCACAGAGCAGTCGGCCACCCAGGGGGTGAGGGACGTGCCGGTCTGCTGCCAGGCAGAGGTGTCTGCTGATGCCCTGGAGAGAGAGGAAGGGACTGATGAGAGCCGGCAGCTGGGAAGGGAGCCCCACTCTCCCCTGGGGGGCCTGCCCAGGGCTGCTGGGAAGGCCGATAAGAGCCCTCTGGGGCTGCTTCTTGGAGCAGAACAACAGGAGTCACTGATGGGGAGGAAGGGAGAGGACACTGAAGTCCCAGCCAGGAGCTGCCCGGCAGCCTGACACCTTCCAGAGCCCCAGGAAGGTCAGGGCTCCTCCCCGGGGTCTGGCCATGCCAAAACCCCTGTGCCCACACTGACCGGCGGGTGTGCACGGACAGAACCGATGGGCGTGCGGATGGTTGGGTGAGACCACCGTTCCCATCCCGGCGCAGCCTGCTCTGCTTGGTCAGCCAGAAGCACCTGCAGCCAGAGCCCACCGTGCGCCTTGCCTTCTGGGCTGGCAGTGGGACAGTGGTGGCCCAGACCAGGCCCCACGGGTCCTGGAGCAACCAGGAGAGCCTGGTGGGAGAACAGCACACCCACACCTAATGCCATCCCAGGAAGGGCAGGTGTGAGTGCGCAGCAAGGACCCAGGCCAGACCACAGCCCGGCTCTGGGCAGCCCTGCTGTGTGCCCTCGGGCAGCTCACTGAACCTCTCTGTGCCTCTGTCCCCGAATGCGGCGAGGGATGGATGAGACACCTCAGTGCAAGGGGCCAGGGAGGGGAGGTGGCAAGCGCGGTTCCCATGGCCCTGCTTGATCCCGTGGGGTCGGACATCCCAGGGCTGTCAGTCTGTGGGCTGTCCAGTGGCACCCACATTGGCCTCCCACTTCTTGGGTCCAGGTTACTGGTCTGACACTTGGACAGGTCCTAGATGGGCAGACCTCTCCCTAGGTCATGGTAAAGGGCACTTAGAGGTGAGTCAAGGCGTCACTAGCAGTGACAGTGGGCAGGTCCCAGCGCCTCTTGGACCCTCAGCACGTCCCCCATAAAAGGCAGAACAGTGCCACATGACGGAGCTAGCAGGAGGGGGCCATCTGCGGACCCCGGCACCCATGGTCGTCAGGGCCCCAGCAGCCCTGGGCGCCCGACAAGCCTGTACCACCGAGTCTGCCGCCCTCTCGGCCTCAACTTCAGGGCGGGGCGGTGAGGCGGGGGGCC
>NW_006160070.1:1906316-1913429 GCF_000334495.1 Tupaia belangeri chinensis | reverse complement strand
CGCAGGCCAGGCTTAGTGGGTTCCCAGGGGCAAGCCCCCACCCTGGCCTGGCCCCAGCAGCAGCCACTCTGAGCAGGATGCCGGCCTGTGCGTGAGGCCTGAGTCCCCTGAGCCCTGGCTGTTCCCGCTTTGGCCTCCTCCACCGCCATGGTCCCAGACAGCCGTCCTGTGTGAGGGAGACCCCGTTCCAGGTCACCCTCGATGGTCCTCAGTGTCCACAAGGTCCCCCCGCACACAGCACCATGTGACAGGAAGATCCGGCTCACAGGGCCGGTGCCGGTGCAGATCGTACTCAGGGGCCACGCCCAGGGGCTGCCCTGGGGCCACGTGTGGGGACCAGCAGCCATCTGCTGAAGGATGTCCTGCAGCACGTGGGCTGCCGCTCGGTCACCAGGGCTCGGGGCCTGCTGTGGCTCCAAGGCCAGGCAGCCCCAGCCCAGCCCGCGGGAGGTGGCGGTCACAGACTGGTCAGGGTACTGTCACTAACTCGTTCCCTTTCACACGACTGATTATGCCATGGGGAGCTCCCTTAGTAAAACGGATAAGTGACCTTAGCAAACATCGCGGCCCCTAACTCGGTGCGTGGAGCCCGGCTCCTCGGGGGCACTCGGAACCCCACCCCATCCCCACACACACACACACCCGGGTTCAGAGAGCACTGCAGACTGACCTCACTGCCCCTGCGCAGCAGGCCTGCCACAGTCAGAGCGGAAGGCGTCCCCCGCCCCAACCACCCCCCAGCCCTGCTGGGGCAGCTCCAGGTGGGGAGGCCCTGTGCGGGGCGGGCCACAGCTCCAGGTGGGGAGGCTGTACTGGGACACTCCTGCACCTGCTCCTTCGGGGGCCATGCAAGCTCAGCACTCACGTGACAGCCTCAAGCCTGCACTGAGCAGACGCTCGCAACACGGGCACAGGGCCACCTTCCCTAGGAGCGCTCAGGGAGCCGGGGCTCACACACCCCAGCAAGCCCCAGCCAGCAGCACCCCGCCTGCAGCTGGAGAGCCCTGACGTCCCTCCCGAAGGAGGAAGCTTCTAACTCAGCCTGGGGCTCTCAGAGAAGATGCCCAGGCCCTGAGTCCCTGGGGCCGGTGGCCCTCCTGCACCATGTCCCTCCCGGCGCCAAGGGGGCAGGGCAGGTATTGTGGCCCCTCTCGCCCCCTCCTCATCTCACTACTTTTAGGCCGTAAAATTCTGACCCAGTATTTTCAACTCTTGCTCACAAGAATCTTGGTACTTCTTTGGAGACACCGAGGGCACTGACGGACGTTATGACGTGCGCAAGATCTGAGCTGCGTGCACACCAGACTGCGGCCAAGAGGGCTGGTGACATCTCGGCTGACGCGGCCACCTGCAACAGGCCTGGGGACGCTCCCATCACGGACCTGCTTGTCCCTCTCTGCCCCAACTCTCCCCAAACCAAGGGTCCTGTTATTCTGACGGACAGCAGATCACGGTCCCGCCCCACAGATAAGGAAGTGGAGACGCTCCGGGCAGGGCAGGCAGGAGCTGGGGCTCTGCCATGGCCACCTCTCCCCAGGACACGAGGAAGCAGAAAAACGAGTCCCGGGCTTCCTGGAGGCTGGCGAGGAGGCTCCAAGCACAGGCCCCACCCAACGAATGACCTGGACTCTGTGAGTCCCAGGGCGACCAGCCTCCCTGCCGGCCCCACTCCCAGCCTAACCTGCTCCCGCGACAGGGCACCTTCCCCCTGTAAGCACACGGCCTGGGGTGCAGGCCTCAGAGCAGCCCCACTGTCCAGGAGGAGGCCCATTCCAGAGGTGGGAACATCCTGGCACCCCGGTTGGCCCTGGCCTCTGCCCCACACATGCCTAGTCAGGGGCCGGGCTTGGACTTGCCCACGGACCACCCGACACCCAGGCCAGCTCTCCTTGCATCCCCACCAGAGCCCTGGGAAGACGGTGCATGGCGCAGGCATTAAGGCACAGGACGCCCTGCGGCTCAGGGCTGGGCGGCCCCCCGCCAGCCACGCTCCCAGAACTTCCGAGTTTTCTGGCCAAGGCACGAGCTATCGGCTGAGCCAGGTCAAGGTGGCCGACCACAGTTCGAGTCCCGGACCTGGCAGCTCGCTTTCTCACTTTCCCTCTCCCTCTCATTCTCTCCCTGTCCCTCTCTGGTCAAAGAGCCCGTTGCGTGTGTGACCACACCTGACAACCCGGCTGCCGTTCAGGGGAAGGGACAAGCCCCAGAGACCATCCACACTGGCACCCCACACCCACTGAAGGAGTTGACTGTGGAGGGGCACAGCCACGGGCAAGGGGCTCAAGGACACCATGCCTGGCGAGGAAGCCTGGCCACACCCCCGCAACATTTTGGAAGGCGACTCTCAGATGGAGAGGGTGCAGGGGCGGGGCGCAGGACAGCAGGACGAGGAGGGTAGGGACGCTAAGGCGGGGCTTGATACACACAGGTGGGCAAGTCCTGTCGGCGCTAGGTGGCGCCTGGGAGGTGCACGCAGGCCACCTCTGTGCCACACGACAGCTGCATGTGCGTCTACACTATCGAGGAAAATTTCAGTAAAAACCAAAGACAAGTGTTTCTCTTGAAAACCAAAGTTCAGGGTGCCCTTTTAATTTTTTTGAGAGATTTTTGCTATAGGGCACGTGTGCTCACCAGAAAGAGAGACAGAAAGCGAGAAATCACCCCCCAGCGGGGATGGCCACGCCGCAATCCCTTCTCCTCCATTCCCCTCTCGGGATCTTGGGCACGCACGCACACGCGCCCGGTGTGAGTTTACGCCACCAGGTCGGGGACTGGAACCACGATCGGCTACATGGGAGTCCAGTGACATAGCCACTACGCCAACTGCTGGTCCCTGCTATGAAGGAATTTTTAAAATAGGTGCCTGAGGCCAAGTCCACGTGGAGGGTAGTGGGGGCACCTCATCCTTTCCCTCACCAAGAAACGCCAGGCCCCTCCTCCACCCTCCCAAGTGCCCAGGCGAGGTCCACGCCTCCTCCCCTGCCCACACAGTCAGGCCCTCCCCAGAAGGTCACCAGGAGCCTGTCCACACGGGCAGGGGTGGGGGGTGGGGCCCGTCAGCCCAGAAGGCCCCCCTCCAGGGCCTGCGAGCCCTGCCTCCCGCCTGCCCCCACACTCTGGCCATCTGCTCGGCCGTGCACTCAGGGTCCGCGAGTGTCACTCACAGTGGCCTAAGTCTGGTGCTGGCCCTGGCCCCTTGTCGTCCCCAATGCCTGGCTCAGCAGGGACTCGGCAGCCTGGGAACACCCTGAGACCCAGCCGTCTGGGCCATCCAGACCCCGACATGCAAGGCAGATCCAAGGCCCAGCGGCAGGTCCACCCGCAGAACACCTGCCGCCTGAGGGGAAGGCTTGGGGAGATCGGGTGAGCTTTGGGATCCCCACTGCTGAGCTGGGGCAGGGATGGCCCAGCCAAGAAACCCAGGCGGACGGGACAGCCCAGGCGAGCTAACTGTATAAGCAGCTCAGGGTCCCCAGGAGGCTGTCCCCCACTTCCCTCCTGTCCCCCTGCCCCAGCCACGACAGCGGACATCGGAACGCAGGTGGGGCTCTCGCTGGATCCTGGCTGTGGTGCGGCCACGCAGTAATTACGGGAACAATTCCATCTCTATGTGGCTCCCACCCAACCCGTTTTGCCACTTTCTTGGAGATGGCAGAACCCGTCCGGCAGCTTCAGCTTCGGGCAGGCTCTGCCTCCATTCTGCTCCCGGCTGGGAGAACCGAAAACCCGTCAAGCGGGTTTGGCCAAAATCATGTCTCATCGCCTCTGCAAGTTCACACACCGCTCACTCTGTCCCTGTGGGAGCAGGAGCAGTCGGGGCTCAGCAGGGAGGTCGGCGGGGTCGAGGCCTGCGAGGAGGAGCCGTGTAAGTACCCCAGTAGATCTGAGGGCTGCAGGCAGCTTGGGGTGGATTGGCGGGGTCGCTGGGTCAGAGGGCACTCTCCACGAAAGCTGGCACAGCTCGGGCTCTGGGGGAGGCAGGGAGGCAAGGAGGCACCCGCAGCTCCCCTTGCAGCCAGGCAGGAGGCCACAGCCACCTGCTCTGGGACGGAGTAGGGTCAGCAGGCCTCAAGGACAGAGTTGACACTGTGCCCAGGGAGAGGATGCGGTCTGCAGAGGGTTCCAGACACCGGGAAGGGGCTGGGGCTGCTCATTCATGGCCCAGAGCCTCCTGGGAGCCAGCACAGACCCCCCCAGCCCAGCACCAGGCATGGGACAAGCTACCCTCAGTCCCGAGTCTGGGGAGACCGAGACCCCAGCCAGGCCTCAGGGAGGTGCATGCAAGGGCGAGGGCGGGCAGCGGGCAGCGGGCAGCGGGCAGCGGGCAGGTCAGGTGCCCTTCCCATCCTGAGGAGTCGGGTTGCGCCCAGCCCACTGTTACCTGAGCTGCCAAGTAGGCAGCACTTTGGCCTCTGAGCTCACACCTGTTCCTCTGTGCCCCCGCGGGCACATGGACGCACATGCACATGTGCACCTGCATGCACCCGGTCCATGGCCGTGGGGGCACGAACACGCATGCTCACGTGCACCCGCATGAGCCCTGTCCATGGCCGTGGGGGCACACGGACGCACGTACACACATGCACCTGCATGTGTGCTGTCCATGGCCATGAGGGTACACAAACATGCATGCTCACATGTACCTGCATGCACCCTATCCGTGGCCGTGGGGGCACGAACACGCATGCTCACGTGCACCTGCATGTGTGCTGTCCGTGGCCTTGGGGGCACACAAACACACATATACACGTGCACCTGCATGTGTGCTGTCCGTGGCTGTGGGGGCACACGAATACACATACACACGTGCACCTGCATGCGTGCTGTCCGTGGCCAGTGGCCCCACTTACACAGCACAGGGGGACAGCTGAGGCAGCACGGATGTTACCTTGTCAGAGTGTGCACTAGCGTCTGCTCCCTGAGAGAGGGTGTCGCTGCTGTCCCCACATGTGGGCCTAGATATCACACACGTGTGTATGTCTGTGTGGGGCTGTGTGTCGGGAGAACACCAGAAGCCACCCTGGCAGGGGCATCTCTCTGGACTCAACTGAGTGGTTCAGAGGCCTCGTGGGTGTCCCTCTATGTCACTTACCACCTGGATAGTGGGTGGTAACTGTGCGCAGCCGACTCCTCTGTGAGCTCTGCCCCCTCATGCAGAACCGTCCGGGATAGCACGGCCCAGCGGGGCCCTGTGCTCCGAGCTCGGTAGGCAAAGGCAGGCACAGGGCACAGGCGGCTCCACCCAGGCTGACCCGTCACCTGTCACGGCAGGTGGGCGTCGGTGCGCCCGCTATGTGCCAGGAGCCCTGATGAGCCCAGGCGACCTGGGGCAGCCTCGGCACCACCACCTGTCTTATGGGTGGGACACCGAGTCCCAGCAGGCAGGAGCCTGGGCAGTCGTGGTGGGAGAGGCTGAGCCAGCACCGCACGCCTGCAGGGAAGGCCCAGGCAGACCCGGCCCGCACCACTCACCTCAGGCCTGCCTCGAGCCTGGGTGCCAACATCTGGGCAGTGGGATGGGGCCCTGATCACACATGGGCCCGGCTGGCCAGCGTGAGGCGCTCCGTGAAGGCCTACTGCCCACCTTGGATAGGCCCTGGCAGCACGGTCTCTGGGTTGCCCCTACTGTGGTCCCTGCTGTCTCTGCAGACAGGTGGGCACTCAGCAGACAGACAAGTAGGCTGATGGCTCAGTCTCAGAGAAGGTGCAGGATCAGGGGCTGCTGGAGGGAAAGTGGCCAGGGTCTACAGAGCAGCGTCCTGGACAGCCATCCATGGTGCCCCAGGAGAGGCCAGCAGGGAGCCAGTGACATTCTCGTGCCTCGTGTTCGGATGGCAGAGGAGCCCAGGGCCTGGCTGCCCCAGAGACCAGGACTCGGGCCTGGCCACCAGCCCACGGCAGGGCAAGGATGGTGCCACCACGGGCTCTGCCCCTCGGGCAGTCGGTGCCCAGACCCACCAGAGCCCACGATGGGGCCACGGTGACCTTGCCCGTGCACAGGGTCAGACACACCGCACCAGGGCACAGGCCTCAAGGGGCCGAGGGGAGCCCCACTGTGCGACGCTCCAGAGACAAGTGTGTGGACGTCATTTGGAGAGCATTTGGGACATCCGTCTTCCTGTACACCTTCCTTAAAGGCAGTGGGCTCGAATCCGTCTCACGGGGATCCAGGGGCAATTCCACAGAGCAGCTAGGAGGAGGCCACATGCAGAGCCATCTGTATGCACGGAGGGTGCCTGGCCTGGGACACACCCTACCTGGCAGGAGCTTTGAGGCAGCCTGGCTTGGAGGTGGGGTCTGTCAGGACCCCAGCGGAGGGAACGCTCAGGGACTTAAAGCCACTTGCCCTGGCGGCACGGAGGGTAAGGACAGAAGGGGCGGTGCCACGCTGCTCCCTGGAGGCCTGTGCCACCAGCCCTCCGGCCAGCTCACTGTCCTCACCACCCTTCAGGAGCGAGACCCCACTGCAGCCCAGGCGTGGGTGTCTCCTCTCCCCCTGGGCCCTGTCCAGGGGGAGGTCTCACAGCATCCCTGTCCTCAGCTGGCCCAGGGCCCTGCAGGGCAGGTGGGGCCTGCCTGCTCGGAGTCACTTCCTGGAAAGGACAGGAGGTGGCCCTCAGGCCCCTCACGGAGGGCTCCCCGCTGAGCTCGGGAGGGGCAGAACCACTCACGGGTGCCCTGTTCAGTGTAGGGCTTTCAGGGTGCCGCTGGCACTGCAGGCCCAGGCGCCAGGAGCAGGGAGCCTTTGGCAGGAGGCGGGGAGGCCGGCATCCCCAAAGCCCAGCCTGCCCTCACACTGGCCGTGATGTGAGCAAGCGCCTACCCTGCCATGTCCTTGCTGGGAGCGAGGCCTAGGTTGAGGGCTGTCTGTGGAGGCACAGCTCGCACCCTGCACCCACCTGTAGGCGTCAGGACAGAGGCCGAGGAATGACCCGCCCTGCCCTCCTGCCCCCTCCTTCCCGGGGGGGCTCCTCACCGGCAGACTGTCCACCTGGATGTCCGGAGGGCCAATGGGTACCCCAGCCTGCACAGCCTCCAGTCTCCCACAGTCTTGCTCCCCCACCCCAGCCCACCTACAGTAGTCCCTGCACCCCCGCCACCCGGCCGTGCCCC
>NW_006160070.1:1903298-1903543 GCF_000334495.1 Tupaia belangeri chinensis | reverse complement strand
CCCCCAGCATGCACAGCCTCCAGTCTCCCACAGTCTTGCTCCCCCACCCCAGCCCACCTACAGTAGTCCCTGCACCCCCGCCACCCGGCCGTGCTCTGCAAGCCCCACAAACCCAGACCAGCAGCCAGGCCCTGCCAGTGCGCTTGGCAACCCAGATCCCTTCTGCACATGCCAACTCCTCCCCCAAAGTGCAGGGGCTTGGAGGCTCCACCGGAGGGCAGGAGGCGGGGGGCAGGTGCCCCAGC
>NW_006160070.1:1893235-1903267 GCF_000334495.1 Tupaia belangeri chinensis | reverse complement strand
GGGGGGGGACCAGAGCCCAATAGGCTGGCCCTGTGCCCAAGTCTCGTGTGTGCATGTCTCCTGCCACCTGGGGCGTCACCAAGGCCTGGCAGCCTGGCCCAGCGCTGGAGAGGGACACTTCCAGCAGGATGGGCCTGGGGGGCTCTGATTCCCCTGTCCACGCTGGCCCTGCCAGCGGTGGGGTGCTCCCTGCTGTCCTCTGGGGCCCTGGAGGGGAGCCGTGGGAGGCAACGGCACAGGAACACCACTAAGGCTGACAGCTTCCTCGCAGGTGCTGGCCTGGCTGCACGCAGGGACTGGGGGCAGGACAGCTGTCGACGGGTCTGGGTGGGGTCTCAGGCACTACAGCTCAGGCCCTCCTGGCCCCTCCACAGTTGACCTTCCGGGAGCCTGGGCGTGGGTGAGCCAAACACACCAGGGTCACGGGGGGGCTAGAGGTAGCTGCAGCAGCCATGCAGGTGGGGCCCGGCGGCTCCTGGGCGCTCGGTGTGATGGCCATGGCAGGTTCTGACCCAGGTGTGTGCAGAGGGCAGGACAGAGCCCCTGCAGGAGCCGGGAGACCTCGCCATCTCCAGCCCACGTGCCAGTCCGGCAGGTCCCTAGGACACCTTGGCTGGGCTGGCAGTGCCTTCCTCCTGGCGGGACCTGGGGAGGAGGCTGCGCTCCGAAGGAGCACAGGCAGCTGGTAGAGTCCACACGCACGGCGTTGTTCAACTGAGGTGGGCCCAGAGCAGGGCACCGACACCTCAGACACCCTCAGCACCTGCGCAGCCCGGGACACTCACGGAGCACACGCGCCGCACACACAGGACACCCACGGAGCACACGCGCCGCACTCACGGAACACCCACGGAGCGCACACAGCACACACACTGGACACCCACAGAGCGCACACGCCACACACACGGGACACCCACGGAGCACACACAGCACACACACAGGACACCCACGGAGTGCACGCGCCACACACACAGGACACCCACGGAGCACACACAACACACACACAGGACACCCACAGAGCACATGCAGCGCACTCATGGAACATGCGGAGCACATGCACCACACTCACGGGACACTGGTACCCCCTAGGCCCTGCAAGTGGGCAGGCAGGGAGGGAGCCTGGGGCCTGCAGCCTCTGCGTGGGAGCCAGGGCTGGTGTGTGTGTGTGTATCCACGTCTGCATGTGTACCTGTGTATATGCATGTACCTATGTTAGTGTGTGTGTCTATGTGTGTCCACATGTGTCTGTTTTATGTGTGTGGTGTATGTGTGACTAGTATCCGTGTGTGCCAAGTGGTAGATCCGTGTTGCTGAGGGGGCGTGTATCTATGTGCATGACTGTGCGTCTGCACATATGCATGCCTGTCGTGGTGCCTGTTCACATGTGCACGTGTGTAAAGGGGCTGGGCTGCTGGGGGCCTAGCAGGCAGTGATGTGGGAGGACGGTGCTCCCGGGAGGGACCTGGGACAAGGGGCTGATGGGAGGGGCCGGCGCTGACCCCGGCTGGGCACCAGCCAGTGGCATGGGACCAGGGCCCACCAGGTTGCACCAAGGTCTGACCGCAGCTCCTGGTTTGTCTGTCCCTCCACTGAGGTCCACGGGGCAGGGCTGACGTGGGGCTGGTGCCCAGCACAGGCGAACTGGATACCTCAGGGACGATGGGTTAGCTAAAAGGCACCAGAAGCCCCCTCACAGACCCCCAAGTCCCGTCCCTGGGCAGCCAGCACCTTGACCTCCAGCCCGCTGACCTGGAGATGGACCATGCAGCGCTCTCCACGCCTGACCGCGGGGCTCCGGGTCCTCTGGCCCTGCCAGCCCATGTGGTACGGCACAGACAGGGCTGCGCGCCAGTCGAGGTTCAGCCCTGCCCAGCAGAGCTCTCTCCCACCTCCCCCACAGGCAGTCTGACACCTGCAGCCCAGCCTGGGGTGCGGGCCAGAGCCATGGAGAGCTTCCTGGAGTCCCTGAACAGGCTGAAGGACATTCATGAGAAGGAGGTTCTGGGTGAGTGGCTGGGGACAGACGGGCCAGGGTGCCACCTCCAATCCCCAGCAAATCCAGGGACCGTCTTTCAGCCCCGGAAGGAGAGCCCTGACCCAGGACCCAAAGCTGCAAGGGACTGGATGCCCAGCCTGGCCCAGAGTGGCCACAAGGGCTGCCCTCCCACAGAGGTGTCCTTGGACCACTGCTCCGGAGTACGGCCCCCAGGTAGGGGCACGGCCCGAGCATACCCATCAGCTCTCCCCCATGGCCACCTACAAGGTGTGCAGCCCACATCAGGCAAGAACAAACCGCCAAGAGCAGACCCGCTTCAGCCCATGGCCCTCGACCCCTGTCTTGAAATGTGGTGTCTGCTCCAGGGACAGGCGTGCCAGCTCCCCAGCCATGGCCCCACACCTGGAGGGAGCCTGCAGCTTCCTGGCACCCAGACAGTGGGCTGCATGGGCATGCGTCTCTCCTCGGCCAGCCCAGGCTACTTGCAGAGATGAGGTCGGAGGGTGTCCAAGGGGGTCCACCCCTACACTAATTGAATCCCTGTCCTTACCAGATGGCCGGTCCCTCCCTGACTCGGGGTTCGACAATCCCAGGCAGATACTGGGTCAGAGGCCCCAGGGGAGGGGAGACCCTGGGAGCCAGACAGGCGGGCGGGGTCTGGGAGGACCGCCCATGGCTCTGTACAGGCCTACATGGGGAGTCTACAGGAGGGTTGGGCCTGACCCCCAGCCCCTCCCTCTGCCCTCTGCCAGGCCTGCAGAACAAGCTTCTGGACCTGAATTCGGAGAGATGCCGGTGAGTCCGACTGGCCCAGCCAGTGAGAGACAGCAAAGAGCTCCTCCCCACGGGCCAGACCGCCCCTTGATCCCTGAAACAAAGAGCACCAGCTCTGCCACCATCCCATGATGCAGAAAGGGACCCTGCGGCACAGCGTGGGTGGGAGACAAGCCCTGAGCGAGTCACAGAGCCCGTGGTGGAGCCAGGCCTAGGCAGGGCGGTGGCTCGGGGCGCCATGGGCCTGCACCGGAACAGCCGTTAGGGGCGCAGGCTCAGGCAGGGCCTTGCTGGGCTCGACTCCCAGGGCAGGTCCCGCAGTGAGGCCCACCGAGCAGGACCAGCAGGTAGGGTACAGAGCCCTCAGGACAGCAAGCAGAGCGCAAAGCAGCCCCCTCACCTGCCCCGCTCTTTCCTGCCGCAGAGACGCCCAGAGACTGGAGGAGCTGTCAGCCAAGAACCGCCAGCTCAGGGAGCAGCAGAAGGCACTGAAGGAGAACCTGAGGGTGCTGGAGAACAGGTGGCCGGGGCTGGGGGCCTCCCAGGGGTCCAGGTTGGCTTCGCCACCGCCATGCGTCTCAGGGCCTTTAGTAAATGCATTGTCAAGGCTCCTTCCCAAACAGCTGAATACGGCCCACAGGGTGGGTACAGGCCTGGAACCCCACAGGACAGTTTGAGAAGCAATTGGGCAGTGTGGGCCCATAAGTGGCAATAGGGCAGAATGGGCCTGAGGGCCTCAGTGTCTCCCCTCCGAGCATCTCTGCCCCCTGCACCACAGGCTGCGGGCTGGCCTCTGTGACCACTGCATGGTGACCCAGGAGCTGGCCAGGAAGAGGCAACAGGAGTTTGAAGGCTCTCACCTGCAAAGCCTGCAACGCATCTTCACCCTCAGTGAGCCCCCCACTGCTGACCAGGTCCCCCCTCCTGCAGGACCCAAGGTCCCCCACCACCAACCCAGCCCTCTCCTGCAGGACCAGGCCCCCCACTGTGGGCTCAGTCCCCTCCTTCAGGACTAGGACCCCAACCACTGACCCAGCTCCCCTCCTGCAGGACCAGAGTGTCCCTCAACCACCGCTCCAGTACCCCTCCTTCAGGACCAAGGCCCCCCACCACCAATCTGGCCCCCCAACCACTGGCCCCGTCCTCCTCCTGCAGGACCAGAGTGCTCCCCAGCTGCCGGCTCAGTCCTCCTCCTGCAGGACCAGGGCCCAGGCCTGCTCAGCCCCACAGGCTCATAGGAAGGAGGGAGGCTGGAGCCCTGCCCAATGCAGGCACCCTGCTGTATAAACAATTGGTCCAAAGTCCCAGCTGGCCCTGGTGCACCCCCACAGCATTTGGGCTGGGGTGCCCTCATGACAAAGAGGAGGCCTGCAGGGTCCGCAGCCCCCTGGTCTTACTGATGACAAAGGATGACCCCTGACCCGTAGAGGGAGCCCCGGGTCCTTCCCTTCTCCATGCTGACGCTGGTGTTTACCTAACGATGCCCACCATCCAGTCCTGTGGGTCTCCGTGCGTGTGGGCCTCATGCTAGCGCTGTGAGAGAGTGAGACGGGAGGGGCCTCCCTACAGCCGTGGGGACCTGCCCCTCCCTGGCTGCTTCCCTAATCCGTCCTTTTGCAGCCACAGAGATGAACGGGCTGAAGGAGGAGAATGAGGCCTTGAGGGAGGAGGTGCAGCGGCTTCGAGGCCTGGGGTGAGTGGGGGGGTGGCCGCCCAGACGCCTGATGCCCACAACTGCCTATGGGCCGCCCCACCCACCACCCCTGCCATCACAGGAGTGTCAGCAGAGCTGTGGCGTCCAGGCCCAGATCTCCCCACCCTCCCTCACCCTCCCCATCTCTGCCTCCTCTCCAGGGACAAGCCTAGGCCCCTGGCCAGGGAGGGTACCTCAGACCCCCCTTCGCCCCTGCTGCTCCCCTCCCCCGGCAGCTGGAAGGCCACCACTGAGAAGCCCCCAGGAGGCCACATGGAGGCCGAGGAAGATCACCTAGGTGCAGGCCCATGAGGAGGTGCCATGGGATGGGAGAGCTGGGAGTCAGGCACCCCCTGAGCACTCCCCGAGCCCTCCTGCTTGCTTCCCCTCCTTCAGGAAAGCCAGCGGGCCACAGGATGTCACCAGTGGCCAGGAGCTCCCCAGGGGCCCACCTGCCTGAGGCCCGGGCCCCAGACCTGGTGAGGGCAAGGGACCCAGAGCCTCCGCCCCTGCCAGGCCAGCCTCACACCACGCCGAGGGTGCCTGTGCTGAGTTCTGGGGGGCGCGGGTGGAGACGGGCCTCAGAATGGGAGGGCAGCCTGCCGCGGTCGCACAGCGAGCCGGGCAGCACAGGGCCAGGCCGGCCACAGCTCACTGGTCCTCCTGGGGCAGAGCCCGCAGCGCATTGCCAACCAGCTGCACGGGACCATCGCTGTGCTGCGCCCCGGAGCCACCAATGGGACACCGCCACCCTCCACAAGCAGCCCGCCCAGCTCATCCGAGCGCAGCCTCCCCCTGGACAGGTGAGGCCCACCAGGAGGGCTTTGCAAGCTCCTTCCTCAGGGGCTGGCCCACCTCTATGGTGGGACGCCAGCAGCCGTGAAAGTCCCTCTGATCCTCCAGGACAGCCCCCAGCCTCTTCAGC
This sequence comes from Tupaia belangeri chinensis, assembly GCF_000334495.1. Classification (NCBI taxonomy): domain Eukaryota; kingdom Metazoa; phylum Chordata; class Mammalia; order Scandentia; family Tupaiidae; genus Tupaia; species Tupaia belangeri. The sequence continues at coordinate 1,897,879 of NW_006160070.1, read as the reverse complement.
TTAGGTTTTTCTGGGCACCCTGTCCAAAGTACAGTCCCATCACGGACATGGGCTGGGTGACCAGGCCTGGGGACCCATGGAGACAGCAGATGAGGCTTCATCCTTCTGTCTGCAAGGGGGCGAGACAGGGTTGTCTGGCCACCTACCCAGGAAAAGGCCCAGGTCCCAAACCCCACACGCTGGGAGCCACCCTCCCCTCCACCTGCCAAGTCTCTCTCCTCACCTGAGACGCGGGGCTCAGCTGGAGGTCTCCACTAACCGGGGGAATCCCTGGTCTTCCCCCGAAGCTTTCTGCGAGCACCGCGGGCCTCCACCGTGACCTACGAGTCCCTGAAGCGCTCTCTTCCAGCAGACCGTCTCTGCCTACTGAACCGCCACCTGCCCCTGCACCTCCGGGGCACCCCCAGCAGCTCCCGGGCCCAGAGCCTGAAGGCCGGAGAGGCAGAGTTCTGGGAGGAGCCTATAGGCCTGCTGGGCCTGCGGGACCCCCGGCTGGAGGGGGCACTGTTCCTGGCCCAGCAGCAGCTGCGAGTGTGGGCAGGCAGTGCCAGGCCGAGGGGCGGCCAGCCCAGGGAGACGCCGCCCTCCTCGCCCATTGGCTCAGACTCAGAGGGCCCTGAGAGCGAGGTGGCCAGGGCAGGTCTGTCCACGGTGGCCCTGCCAGGAGTGCGGCCTCCACCACCCACGGGCCCAGGCAGCCCCCGGAGGAAGGAGCCCACGGCCACGCAGGCCTGTGTCCCAGACAAGCCCCTGGACCTCTCAGAACGGACCCGCGGCCGGGCTACTCCCAGGCCTGCCGGCTGGCCTGGCTCACTCAGCCCAACTATTGCCCAAGTCCCCAGCCCAGAGCCCCGAGTCCCATCTGGACCACCCACTCGCAGACCCCAGGCACTCAGCAATGGGACCAGGGGCACCAGAGCATCAGAGCCAGAGGAGACCCCCAGTCCCCAGGTAAGGGCCTGGCCTTGGACTCCACGCCCCGCCCCCTGCCTAATTCACACTAAACAGGAGGCCACCGGCCTTCCAGCTGGGTCCTGGGCTGGGTCCTGGGCTGAGATGGGGGCAGGGAGTTCCCCCGATAAACGGCCACTTCCTTGTCTCCCCCAGGAGCCCGTACATGCCCCAGGGCCTCGCCCCAGCCTGCCCTCCCCAGGTGGGACAGGAGAAGAGGCCAGAGGGAGGCCAGAGCATCTCTCCCACCCACAGAGACCTGACACTGCCGGCCACCCAGGTACAATGAGCACTAAGCTCAGGAGAAGCAGCAGGACCCCAGAGGGAAGTACCGCCAGGGTGGGCTGGCTGGCCACCGCCTGGGCTAGTGCCTCCCTCTGCAGACACAACGGGGCCGAGGCCCAGTCAGCGAGGAAAGAGCACCCACCACAGGGCCGGTAGCAGGTGGTGGGCCCCACCACACAGGACCCTGACGGGGCCGTTGGAGTCGGCCTAGGTTCGCGTCCCAGCGGGTGCCCTAGGGCAGGTTCCCCGGCCCTGCAGTGTGTCCATCTCGTCTGCAGGGGGGTTTCTGCCTCTAGTCTGGTGAGCTCAGGAGATTCCTGGGCCCCCAGCCTGCCTGACCACACCTGCGTCCTCCAGAGCCCAGCAAGGCCGATGTACCGAGGCCGGAGCCGGACGAGCCGGACGAGTCAGACACCTCAGACAGCGAGGTGAGTCCCGGCCAGCCTCGGGCTGGGTGGCATGGCCACCCGGGCTGACTGAGCCTTCACTCTTGCCCAGGTGGGCCTGAGTGCCGAGGCAGGCGCCGAGTCAAGCGTGCCGGGGCAGAGGCCGCGCTGCTTCTGCAGCACAGAGCATGGGCAGGGCCTCCAGCAGAAGCGGAAGCGGGCCTCCAGCCTGAGGGGCAGAGGTAGGGCCACCCAGGCATGGGGGCAGGGGGCTGGACCTGCATCGCCCACCACCTCCCCTGATGGCCCTCCAGCCTCTGCTGAGCAGACCCCTAAGAGGAGGGCACCCAGGGCCTGCAGCCTCCTCGCCAGGGCAGCCTGGGTCAGAGCCTTCAGTGGGAGCTAGTGTCGCTTTGAGGGGGCCCACAGGGCACTGCCATGCCTGACCTCAGTCCACGTCCACCACCCACAGCCTCCAAGAGGCTGCCCCAAGGGAGCAGGAGACCGAGGGAGGCCCTAACTGCAGCTGAGTGGCCCGCGAGCCCTGGGTCTGCAGAGGACAGCAGCCCCTCGCCCCAGCACCGTAGCTGCCAGGAGACCTAGAAGGCCAGCCTGAGGACACCAACCTGCCCAGAGGGGGCTCTTCACCCAACTGACCACCACCAAGGCAGGCCACACCACCAAGCCGCACACAGCCTGCGGGGCTGTTCCGGCCACTTCCCAAAGGGTGGGGAGGCCCAGGTGGGTCTCTGGCCAGCACTTGTTTCTGCACCTGACACGTGGCCAAGCGGACCTGTGGCTGTCCTAGGCCCAGCACCTGCTCCCCTGGGCACAGCAGGACAAGAGGAGGGCACGGGGCGCAGACTCCAGCTGAGCACCCCCTCCCCGCTGCGCATAGGCTCCGCCCCTCCTCCAGGGTCAGGGCCAGCCCGACCAGACCACGCAGCCCTTTGCCAGCAGCTCATCCTGCACCCAGGGGCACGGGCTCTGTGCGACGGTCTTGGGCGCCCCCTCCTGGACTCTGCAGAGCATCCAGGAATGAGCCCTGGGAGAACAAGCATGAAGGCAAGGTGTGCGGAGGAGGGAAGGGCCCGGGTCACCGCAGGGGCAGGAGCCCTGCCCAAGGTTCCAGGCTGAGGCTGAGACTGCTCCCTTGTAGGAAGGCGGAACCAAACCAGCCTAGGGCTCCAGTGTTGAGCCTTAAAGGGACTGCGCGCCCCCCCTCAGGGGCCATGGAGAACAGCGACAGTGCATGCAGAGCCCCTCCTCACGGACACTCTCCTGAGCCCTGGCCCTGGACTGCCATGGACCCAACAACCCTCGGGATGGCCCCAGGCCAACTCCCTGGATCCCCTGGGAGCAGGGATCTGGGGTGAGCCTTCGAGTCCAGTTAAGAAGCTCCCAGAGGAGCGACCAGCAGATGGCATAATGGTTACGTCACTGGACTCCCGTGTAGTCGACGCCATTCAGTCCCAGACCCAGTGACTTCAAACTCATCCTAGGCACGTGTGCATGCATGCCCAAGATCGCAAGAGAATGGAGAAGGGACATTTCTCGCTTTCTGTCTCTCTGTCTCTCTGGCGAGCACATGTGCCTTATAGCAAAAATCTCCCCCTTAAAAAAAATAAAAGCAGCAGCAACAGCAGCGGCGGCGGTGGCGGTCTCTCTGGCAAGTCGGCATGAAGTCGGCATGAAGTCGGCATTCTCAGGCAGAGCAGGGCCACGGGGAGTGGGGGCAGAGGGCCAGTAACAGCAGCTCGGGTGCCCTGGCAGCGAGGTGGAGAGTCGAGGAAGGTGGCCTCAGAACCCAAATTTCAGTTCTGAGGGATGAACAGAAGTGTACCACACAGGCAAAGGTGTTCTGAAAGTTTAGGATCGAGGATTAGCTAGAAAAGTGGGGGATACGGACAGGTGTCCAGAGGGAACACCCAGGGATCCCCCAGCCCTGTCCCCCGGCCCCTACTCACCTCTGAGGCTGCATGTCCGAGCTAAAACCGGTGGGTGGGTTCCTGCGTGGAGCTGAGCAGGCCCTGGGACGTGGGGACGCTGGCAGGCAGCCCAGGGAGGCCAGCAGGGAAGCACCCTCAACGCCAGGGCAGAGCCTATCAGGGGCTTCTGCTTCCACACCACCAGCCATCTCCGCCAGCAGCCCCAACCTCAGCGCCCCACACAGGAGGGGCTCCAAAGGCGTCGGGCCTTCCCAGCCACCTCTACTATGGCCTCGCCATGGCTGGCCCTCGTGGAGCCAGCTTCATCCTGACAGTCCCCGACGTCATTGCATATATCAGCAAAACCACACAGAACACTGAGTAGAGCAGGTGGTGGCCCAGAGGCCCCCACCAAGACAGGGGCCTCCTTTCCAGACAGCCTCCTGGGTCTCCAGGGGCCGCTCCCGAGCACGAGACCACCAGCACTCTGTAGTCAGGGGACCTGGAAACAGAGGAAGCAGAGCTAGGCACGGCCAGGCTCACAGTCATTTTGCTGCCAAGGTGTGGCCAGGACTGCTCCTGGGACTGGGCTGCCACTGCAGCAGGTGCTTTCTCTCCTTGACATTTGGTCTTGTCTTCAGGCCGTGAGGGAAGTCAGGTGACACTGCTGGCCCTTCCAGGAGCCAAGGGGTCCTCGACAGGATTTGGGCATAGCGCTGTGTGTGTCAGAGAACTATCCAGACAGGAGGGCTGGGCAGGTCTGCACAGAGCCTGGAAGAGGAAGTGCACCGGGCTTCACCCACGCTGCCCATCCTGAGGCTAAACATGTGCGCCAGATGGAGGCTGACCACGAACGTCGCAGCCCAGCGGGGGAAAGAGACGCGGGCGTCCCGCAGCTCTGGCTACCAAGGCGGAGGCTCGAACTCGCGACCCCGCGTCCGCCCTGTTCTGGGCCGGGCTCCGCGGGGCGGGGCGGGGCAGGCGGGGCGGCGCGAAGTTCCGGGTTCCAGGGTCCGAGCGGAACGGCCTCTAAGACCCAGGGGAGTACCCCCAGCACAACGCCAGCCCGCCAGTCGCGCTGGCCCATGGGCGCG
>NW_006160070.1:1892192-1892853 GCF_000334495.1 Tupaia belangeri chinensis | reverse complement strand
CGGGGGCACGGCCCTGGGCGGGCGGGGGCGACCATCGCGAGGATGGAGCCTGGGGCGACCCGGACTGGCCAGCCCAGAACTCTGGGCGCAGGGCGGCCTGGCAGCCATCAGCCAGGGCAAGGAGCTCGGGGTCACCTGGGGCTCCGCCAGCCCAGGACACTGGGGCTGGGGCGACCCGAGGGCCCATCGGCCCAGGACATGGGCTTTGGGGTGACCTGGGGCTCTGGCAGCCCCAGACTGAGGGTGGTGGACTTGGCAGTTCTGTCCTCTCGGCCTCTTTGGTGCGCTGGACATGGGCCTCGGGGTGCCCTTGGCCTCTGGCGGGCCCCAGACTCAGAGCCCGGGAGGCCCTGGTCACACCCCTTCCTGCCCCTGGTGATCGCTGTCCTGGACACGGGGACCCCCAGACACCTCTCCCATGTCCTCCCGTGTTCTCTGGGCTGGGCAACCCCTCCACGTCCCCTTCCTCAGGACCCCGGCTTGCCGGGCCAGCCCTCCCATCTCCCGTCCCTTGCAGCCGGCCCCTGGTGCCCCACCGGCCCAGCCGCTGCCCTGCTGACCCCATCCCTGAGGGCTGCATGCCTGGGCCGCCACACCCCAGGTATGCAGTTACACCCCCGCCCCAGCGCTGTGTCAGGGACACCCCTCTGCCCACCGCGCA
>NW_006160070.1:1879588-1891946 GCF_000334495.1 Tupaia belangeri chinensis | reverse complement strand
GTTCCGGGAGCCGCTGCTCCCGGGTCATCGGCTGCCCCAGCCGAGCGGCCGGGCCAGCTCAGGAGGTCCGTGCTCAGGGTGGGTCCGGGTGCGGCGCTGTCGGAGGGCCTGCAGCTTCTCACCCAGAGCTGCTCTGGAGGCCCAGGGACAGCCTCTCCTCACGTGGTGCCCTCATGCTCCATGGGCGACAGCGCTCGGGCACGGCTGGCATCACACCCGCGTGTTTCTGAAGAGGGCGTGTGCCAAGGCCCGGCCCCAGGGCAGGCGTGGTGTGTCGGGGTACCCTTTGGTCCTCCTGCTGCACCCTCCACTGTGGGCCTGCACGACCCCCTCAGATGACTCTCATGGGCTCTGCTGCTGAGCTCACAGTGGGACCTCACACCCACGGAACACCCCCTCCATGGCAGCTGGCCCCCAGGGTGGGTGCTCCCCAGGGCAGGGCTCGAGTGGTGGTTTGACCCATGTTCTCTGGCCCTGGTGGGCGGGATCTCTCTGGCCGCAGTCCCGCTCTGGGACCTGAGCTTTGTGTTATGCACCACCTCCCCAAGGTTGGTGTGGCCGGTGGGACCGGTGGCAGAGGCTCTGGCTGTGACCCCGAGGGCTCCCTTCTCTGCTGCTGTGGAGTCTGCTCGGAGTAGCCTTTCCACTCAGCAAGCGAGTCCTCGGAACCCTCCTTTCCGGGAGCTCGGAGCACGGGGTTACTTTAGTCTTGGGCGCTGTGGTGGCTCGAGACACCCGGGAACAAGCTGGCCAGGCTTCCCTGCTGGGGGTGAAGCAGGGTCCAGGTGCCTGCCTGGAGCCGCCTCGCCACAGCCCTCCTCCGTGACCCCTTGGCGCGCTCTCCTCCCCAGATGGCCGCACACGAGCCCCAACACCGGATGGTGCCTTGCAACACACACTCACCCCGTCCCGGAATGAACGGAAGTCCAGGGTCTCGACCTGGCGGGCAGCTCCCCACCCACACCCTGGGCAGGACCTCTCTTGCCTCTGGCTGCTCCAAGCAGCCCTTGGCCCGTGGCCACATCAGTCTGTCCTCTGCCTGGCTCTGTCCCTTCACATAGTGTCTTCTCCTGAGATGAGGACACCAGTCACTAGACTAGGGCTCCCTGTGACCACTCCTTAACCTGATCACATCCACCAGGACTCTGTTTCCAACTAAGGTCCGATCCCAGCTGCAGAGAGCTGGGGGGACAGCGCAGCGGCAGAGCTGACGAGGGCACGCAGGCCACCCAGCAAGAAAACGACCTGCAGATGGCAGGAGAGGAGGGCCTTGCGGAGAGCTGGGTGCAGTCAGACGCAAGAGGCATCCCAGAGGTGCGCGCAGAGACCCTCCAGATTCGAGAGGGCGTGTGCGGAGATGCCTCGAGGTCAGACCGGGCCGTAGTTGCAGGGATGTGCTGCCGTCCTGCCTAGGAGCACATTCGGGACCCAGGGGGGCCGCCCCAGATCTGCCAGTTCTGTCCAGAGTCCAGCTTGTTCCCCACCCTGGCTGGGGGTTTCTTACTGTCTTGTCGGAAACTGGACAGGTGGTGGCACCAGGAGGCCTGGCCGAGCCCCCGCCCTGGGCCCTGCATGGGCTCCTTTCATCACATGAAGCTGCCAGGCCACGGGCTCCGTGCTGGGCGTGCTCTGCTCCTCAGAGGTCGGGCACAGGTGCCAAGACCGCCCACCGCAGTGTGCCCCGGGAGTCTACAGCATGCCAGGCTCTGTGCTCAGGTTGGGGACGGAGCACTGGGCCACCACGGGCCACAGCCCAGCTTTCCTGGCACGGACTGTGTGCATGTCATCAGTGCCGGGGTTTGTCAGCCCTGGGCAGCGTGTGATCCCTCCGGGAGGGCTCCAGCCTACCCTCGGGTCACTGACCCCACTCAGAGGGCTACTTCCACCTTGGAGAGGCTAGGGGACCCTGAGAGCGACTGAAGTCTGCGGGCCGCCTCGCTCGGCTTTGGCATCTTGGGGCTCCCAGAGGCAGCTGTGTCCCAGGGAAAGGAGTTCATCCAAGGCCATTTCTCCTGTCTTGGGCCAGGCGGTGACCAGGAGTGGCCGCTCCACCACAGGTGTCACACCCACTCAAGGAGGGCAGTTCAGAGGCTGGGGTGGCAGCAGGGCAGCTGAGTGGGGGTCTTGCCCTCTGGGGACTGTCATTCCCAAAATCTGGTGTGGCTGGCCTTGGCTGTCGTGGCGGGAAGGGACCCCAAGGATTGGGGCGGCACGGCAGACAGAGGGTCCCAGGGGCAGGGACTTGATCGGCCAAATGCCCAGGGTACGGGTGCATAGTCACCAAGGTGGCAGAAAGCCCAGAGTTAGTTCTGTGTGGTTGGTTTGCTTGTTTTCAGCATTTTTTAAAAACTTGCCAGAGGGCTCTGGGGGGGAGGGGAGGGGCTAGTACCCCCAGCAGGCATGGTTAGTTCTGTGTGGTTGGTTTGCTTGTTTTCAGCATTTTTTAAAAACTTGCCAGAGGGCTCTGGGGGGGAGTACCCCCAGAGGCATGGTCACCCGTGGCCTCTCCACCTCTGTCCCTGGGCGTCTTGAGCACACCTGCACACTGTGTTTCTATGGTACCAGGGCTGGGACTCCAACCGCGGTCAGCTTGGTGGGACCTGGAGCCCCGAGCGCGGGGCGGTGGGCAGCCTTCGGCATCCTCTTCGAGGCGGTACAGGGCCTGTGTTAGGAGACAGGCCTGAGGCCTGCAGCATGAGGCTGAGTCACAGCCAGGTGCCAGACTGCTCATAAGCTCCGCCCCTCCCGGGTCACCCACACCCTGCGCGCTGGTGTCACCCCAGGCAGAGCCTGCCCTGTGCACCTCGGGTCCTGCTGTGCGGTTTCCACGTGCTCCCTCCGACTGTCCAGCCTCCCGGGGGCCAGCGCAGAGCACATAGAGTGTGTGCGACCCAGGAGTGTGGTCCGCACCGGGCTCCCAGCCCACCTCCCAGGGCGGCCAGCCACAGACACCCGCTGCCCTGTCTGCTGGCTAGTCGGTCTTCCCCGGCGCTGCTTCGCGGGATGACGGTCCCAGGTGTGCGTCTTGCTTCTGGGGAAGGGCCTTCCACAGACTCCCACCAGCTGGGGGAGGAGGCAGTGGCCTCCCTGGTCTGGCCAGCCTGGGTCTCCAGCCTGTGTGCTGGCACCCTGAGCTGTGTCGTCACAGTCTTGGGACCCAAACCTGAGAAACGCACCCTGGAACAGGTCAGGCTCAGCGGCTGAGGACCTGGGGCCAGAGCAGCCTGCGTCCAGCTGCCGCGGGCAGGGACAGGGCTCCACCAGGCTCAGGCCCCCACCCCAGCAGTGGCGATCGGGATAGCAGTGAAGTGCTCGCTCCCCGGTTCCCACCTGGAGGTGAGGTCAGGACACCACCGGCCTTCGTGGTCACGAGGAGCGTGTTTACAGGGGAAGGAGTCCCCCAGGAGAGGTCTGCAAACCCCGCTGGGACAGAGTGAGAGGTGGCGTGGAGGACGTGTTGTCCTGTAGTGCCCAGGAGACTGCAGGGGGCTCGAGCTGGCAGCGCTGGTCAGAGTCCACCGCAGCTCTGCCAGACCCTGGGCCAGAGGCCAGCTGGGGCTGCCAGGGAGCCCAGGCACTGCTGCCCGGTAGGCCACCAAGGGGCCCAGCTTCTGCTGGCACCTCCATGGGCCCTGCTAATGAGGCCCCAGGTGTGGGAGCCGCCCGCCATCACTTGGGTAATTGCCCAAGGGACTGAGCCTTGAGAACACACATGGGGACGGGAGGACGCAGGCACCACTGCAGGGTCCACCCCCACCTCCCCACCTCGGCCAGCCACCTTCCCTGGCACCCTCAGGGCAGAGCCTGCCCACCACCACCTTGCAGGGTTCGTGCTCACAGGCCTCCCCGCAGCCTGGGGTCTGCCGGCCATGCCCTCGGCCTGCCCCTCTTCACCACCCCAGGCACCTCCCTCTCCCTCTAGTTGGCAGCCCAACCAAGCAGGGTGGAGGAGTGCCCAGCCCTCTCAGGAGAGGGTCAACTTGGATTTACTTGAGGGCTTGATTCCAGTTTGTTCTCAGCAAACTCTTGTCAGCTTTGCTTTTATTATAATAGACTGAGATTTCTTTGTAAGCAAAAAAAACAAAGCAAAAACACACCAAGTGTCTGTGTGATGGCCTTAGCACACACAAGACCGCACTGGAGACCTCCGTGCCACCTGCCAGGGAGTGCCATTGCTGTGTCTGCTGCCGGTGTGGGCGGTGGCCATGACATGCTCGGGGCAGGACCCCATCCGACCTGTGACGTGGAGCTAGGTGGAGCACGGCGCCCAGCACCAGCCCTCAGTCGTGAGCCTCGGTACCTGCCCCAGAGTCCAGGCCGGGCCTCGATGAGACGGCTGCTGGTGACAGCAGTTCGGAGCACACCCACTCACTGCTCGAGGCCAACCTGCACCCAGTAAGCCGCATGGGGACCTACGCTAGCTCCCTGTCCCCGCCTCGCAGCTAGGCTCTGAGGCCGCAGCCAGGTGAGACACGCAGCAGCTCTGCCCTGTGTGGCCCTCCCGGCGCCAGGGCTGGGTGCTCGGCCCACATTGGGTGTGCAGAAGCCCACCCGCGGCCCTGCAGGCGAGCCCCTTCTACGTTGCCACCATGACTTAATCACGGGGCATCCAGGGCTGTGCCAGCCCCACTGATCCTTGGACCGAGTCAGCCCCAGCGGCTATGACAAAAGCCACAGGCCAGGTGGCCTGAGCCGCGCACATGTGCCTCCCTGTTCTGGGCCGTGCCAGTCTGGCCCCTCCAGAGGCCCTTCTCGGCCTGGTGACACGTCCCCTGTGCACTCATGCGGCCATGCCTGTGTGCGTGTTACTGTCGTGGCCTTCTGGGAAGGACTCCGGTCCTGGTCCAGTTGGCCCAGCCCAGTGACCTCCGTTTGCCTTCACTGCCTTTGTGAAGACACCAACACCCAAAGTCCCATTCTGAGGCGCCCCCAGTAGCACAGCGACAGCATCGAGAGTGTTTGTCATGGGTGCCCTCGGGTCTGCGGAGGATGTCACTGAGGCCCAAGGGGCAGAGGCTCAGCCCACGCGGTGGCCGCAGGCTCCATGGGTCTTGCTGCCACGGGCCGCTGTCCCTTCTGACTCAAGCACATGCATGTTTCCCCAGGGGCTGGGCCCAGGCTGCACTGAGGCCGAGCTGTGTGCAGAGCGGGCACCTCTCCGCCTCCTGCTGCTAGCCAGGTCTCCGCAGGACCCACCTTGGTGTGTCCGAGAGTGGGCAGGACACCTGGCTTGGGCAGCGTGGGCGTCTGTCATGTTGTGAACGCGTAGGAACCAGGGGTATGCTCAGGTGGGCCCCTGCCCTCAGTAGCTTCAGGGTGCAGGGGCTTCTCACAGCTGTGCACCAGAGGGCGTGACGGGAGCTTCAGAGCGGGGACTGCCAGTGGAGCAGACACCGGGAGCAGATGCTCAGCAGATTCCCACCTGGGAATCCCTGTCCCCAGCTCACCACAGGACCCTGAAGAAAAGTGGTTCACAAGGCCATGTCTGTTCCACGGTGGCAGCCCCAGGGACCTCAAGGCTCACCTTACACCAGCCTGGAGCATCTCTCCAGGTTCCAAAAGGGCCTTTGATCTTGCATTCACCCCTCCCGTCTGGTGGGTCTGTGGCGGCCCCATTTCCCTAGGGAGCTTCTGCAGCTGCGGAGTGGACGCTGGGACGCTCCCCTGAGTGACTCACACATGCGAGTCTCTGTGTCAGAACTGTGATCCTCAGCGTGGCCCCTCGGCTCCCTGCAGAGCAGAGGGTGCTGGCCAGGAGGGAGCCCTCCAGGAAGTCAGCCAGGCCTTCATTGAGCAAATGCCTGACCAACTTCCTGCTTGTGGGAAAGGCCGGGGGACTCCGAGGCCCAGCAGGAGGGGTGTGAGGCATCAGGTTCTATGCGGGCCCACCCCAGCCCCCTGCCAGTCAGGACTCTGTCCTGGCACGTCCCTGGGACGTCAGTCGAGCAGGGGTGAGATATGGGCACTGCAGACTAGCAGAGCCTGCAGCAGTGAGCAGCCGACCACCACCCGCGCCAGGGCCCTCTGTGCACCGCTACCAGTGGGAACCCTGCCAGGGGCCTTGCACAGCCTGGGGGCACTTGGCTCTGGGCAGGAGAGGATGGGCGGCCAGGTCAGCGACTTCCGTGAGGTGTCCTGGGCGTCGCCTAGTACGCTCTGAGGAGTGCATGACTGGCCCGAGCGAACGGACTGCCGGGAAGCGCAGCGCCCTCTGCACCTGGGCTGCAGAGCTGGCCTTCTGGGCCCGCGGGGCTCCTGGGTCTCTGCTGTCCGCCCAGGAGCAGGGGTTGGGGCCGAACCCAGCCTTGGAGTTGGCAGGCCTCCTGCCTTTGCAGTGTGACCTTGGCGTGACAGCAGTGCTTGTCCCTCCCGGAGCCTGCCCCAGTAGCTGTGCTGTCAGCATCTTGCCAACGATGCCCACCGACTAGGTCAGCAATGACACAGCGACCTCGGCGCTGACAGCCCAGAGCTGCAGCTTGCAGGGCTTCTGCATTCTTGGGGTGGCAGCTCCCCCAGGCCCGGTCCTGACCCCCTGAGTGCCAAGTGTCAGGGCCATGGCAGGGAGGTGGTGTCTGCCATCCTGGGCACCTGCATTCCACAGGGGGCAGCAGCCCGTGGGCGGTGAGGCAGGGGCGAGTGCCAGGAGCAGGCCTGTCTTGGGAAGCAAGGGCTGGCACCGTGCTCTGGGCACCCAGGCTCGCACCTGCCTGTGGCCTAGCGGAGCGGACGCGCTGGCGGGGGCCCTCTGGACCACAGTATGTGGAGCTGGATGCTCCTGGGCGAGCAGGGCAGTGGCCGGTGGCCATGCTTGCCCTTAATGAGTGGGAAGGGCCACCCCCACATCCTCACTGCCTCCACCTCCAGCCGCACCCCAAGCCTTGGCCCATGTAGAGGCCGCCCAGCCCTGTCAGCATGCACGGCAGTGCTGCTCTGAGACCCCGTGTCCCCTACAGGAGGAGAGTCACATCCCAGCGCTGCTCCCTGGAGTTTCTGGAAGACGCTGCGGTCTGTGCCTCTGCACAGAGGTAGGCACCACCGCCTGCCCCGAGCCCGGCCCTGCACGCGGGCCAGCGAGGCTCTGGAGTGCCTGGAGTCAGTCCTGTGTGCACTTTCTGCCTCCCAGGACCAAGCACACGTCCGGGTCACCGCGACACACGGGTCTGAAGAAGACGCACTTCATCAAGAACATGCGGCAGTACGACACCAAGAACAGCAGGTACCGCCCGCCTGCCCAGCCCTCATCCCTCCAGGCGGGCCCCGTGGGCCCACGGCCATGGGCTTTCTCTGGATGCCTGGTGAGGAGCCGGGTGGACTCGAACCTGCAGCGAGAGCACTGGAGGGACAGGAGCACCAGGGAGGGGCGTGGGGCTGAACTGACACCCATGTGTAGAGCAGCAGCGTCCGGCTCAATCCTGGGAGGGAGCCACGGAGGCTGTCCCCCTGGCCCTTCCCACTGGAGGCCCCGCCACAGTGGTGATGGTGGGCATGGACAGGCTGGCCTGCTGCAGCTCCCGGGCAGCCCCCGGTTCTGTCCTGTTCCTCCCGTCACCCCCCTGGGGGATCGAGGCCAGGTGCTGGCCATAGGGCCATAGGACTCTCCAGGTGGCATGGCTCTGGAGGAAGACTGGGCACTCAGGATGGTGTCAATCCCCCAAGACCAGCCCTGCAGATGTGCCCTGCCCTCTGCCTCTAGGGAAGTCTGGCCTTTCCTGATCAACCAGGGTCCTAACGTGAGGCCTCCAGCCTCGTCACCGGCCAGGGAAGAGTCCTGGTGTCAAGGGAGGGACAGTGTCCTGCACCTCTGAGGGGTCCATCCGCGTGCTGGGCAGGCCTGTGGGCACTGACCACCCAGTTCCTGGGGTCCCAAGAGTCCCTTGGGACGGCGTGGGCGGCCCCAGCAGACGCAGCAGGAAGAGCTGCCCCGGAGACATCACGCCGTGCCCCGCAGGATCGTGCTCATCTGTGCCAAGCGGTCGCTGTGCGCTGCCTTCTCGGTCCTGCCCTACGGAGATGGCCTGCGAGTCGGGTGAGCGCCCAGCCTCAAGCCCTCCCCCCACGAGAGTCCTGAGCTCCCTGCAGCCTGCGGGTGCCACCTCGCCCCCGCGGGGTATGCGGGTCAGTCCTGTGTGCACTTCGGAGGGCGGGCTGCCGGTGCGGGCAGAGGGCCACAGCCCATGTCTGTGCCTCGCAGTGACCTGCGTGTGGACAGCCAGAAGCAGCGGCACCCGTCTGGCGGCGTCTCCGTCTCTTCCGAGATGGTCTTTGAGTTGGAAGGTGTCGAGCTGGGAGCAGATGGGAAGGCAAGAAGCCTTGGTCGCTGACGGCCAGCATGGTGGGGCTGGGTGCTGGCCTGTGCCCATGGACGAGCACGGGCTGGACCAAGGGTGGAAGCAGTCACGCTGCACTGTGATGGGGGCTGGGAGGCCACTGCAGCCGCCTCAACCGCGAGCGAGCCGTGCCCAGCCACAGTCAGCCCTGTCTGTGGGGTGGGCCCGTGCAGCCACTTGGTCCCCCGTCTGTGCTGCTCTGAGGTCAGGGGCCTTTGGGTGGGGGAGCAGGGTACATGCTGCAGCTCCCAGGTGAAGGTGGTGGAGGTGGTGTCCTGGGAGGGGGGCCCTACCTCCTGGGGAGCGATCGGCGTCGGGCCCAAGGACTGCCGAGCACCTTACCGGGTGGTCCACTGCCTCACACAGGGGCACAAGCACATGTGTCTGGGCCTCCTTGCGGGGTGTAGGCAGAGCTGGCTGTGCCCTCTTGGCCCTGGGAGGCAGGGCTGAGCATGCTGTGCCATCCAGGTGGTGTCCTACGCCAAGTTCCTGTACCCAACCAACGCTCTGCTCGCGTCAAAGGGCGACAGCCACGGCCCGCCTCCCCAGCCTCGGCCCAGCGTCCCCCGGACTCTGCCTGGGGCAAGACACAAACCTGCCCCCACGAAGTCGGTGCCAGCCAGTACAGAGCTAGGTAACCCACAGGCCTTTACAGTGGCACGGAGCTGGTGACCCGCACCATACCTATGCACGGTGTTGGCTAGGCTGCGACAGCTACAGGGCCTCACCAGTGCCCAGGGAGGGCCACAGGGTGGCCTCCCTCCCTAGGAAGCAAGAACAGCCCTGGGCTTTGCCGTGGAGAGAGACCACGTCCATGGGCCAGTTCTGGGGGGCCTCCCTACAGACCCCTTCCTCCCTGGGACCCCACCCTACTTGTGCGGCTGCAATGCCCAGCCTCCCCCAACTCCCTTCGGTCTACACTGGGTCTGATGGCAGGGCACCTCTGCCTGCAGGGAGCGACGTGGGAGACACCCTGGAATACAACCCCAACCTCCTGGACGACCCGCAGTGGCCCTGCGGCAAGCACAAGCGTGTCCTCATCTTTGCCTCGTACATGGTGAGCACTGGGAGTCTGCTCACCGACCACTGCCACAGCTCAGGGCATGCGGGTGTCAGACACACCAGAGTAGCCACCCAGGGTACCCCGGCTCTGGGCGCGGGGTCGGGGGAAGGGTAGCAGACACGGACGGGCAGCCCCAGCACTCAGAGCTGGGCCTCCTCCCCGAGGACACCAGGCCCTGCTGTCCAGCTCTGAGCCGTCGGCTCTCAGGTCAGTGCCCCTCGGAGCCGCCGCCGCAGGCCAGGCACTGGAGTGGTGCACAGGGCCAGCCCAGCCCGCCTGGCTTGTTGCAGACGACGGTGATTGAGTACGTGAAGCCTTCCGACCTCAAGAAAGACATGAACGAGACCTTCAGGGAGAAGTTCCCGCACATCAGACTGACGCTGAGCAAGATCCGCAGGTGAGGGCAGGCGCTGGCCTGTGCAGCGCGGAGGCGGCCTCTCATCCACCCCCTGGCCTTCACGGGGTTCCCACTGGCCTTTTCTGGCAGATACACCAGAACTGGACAGATCTGGGGGCCCGCCCAGTCTGCAGCTCCGCCTGCCCTGCCAGGACCCTCGCTAGCCCAGGGTCTTTTATTTTAACTTTTACTGTAGGGGCATATGGGGCCAAAGTGAGAGAACCACCCGGAGGACTGGCCATGCCGCAGTCCCTTCTCTTCTCCCCTTGGGCTTTTGGGCATGCACACACATAGCCCAGGGGTTTTCAAGCCCCCAGGTCTAAGATGAACCACGCCATCAGCCGCAGGGGGCCCAGAGCCTTCACCACGACATCACCTGGCTGGAACGGCCCAAGATCTTTTTAAAGCCCAGGGTGGGCAAGAGTCAGACCACCTCCCTCTGAGCCCAGCCCCTGCCTGTGTTCCGTCTCCACCTTGCTCAGAGTGGCCCTGGGGCTCCCCAACCTTATGCCGCCCTCTGCTCCACTGACGAGCCCCATCAGCAGACAGGGCATGGAACCCGGAGGCAGCCTGTCAGTGGGGAAAAGAGCTGCCCTGAGCTCAGCAGCAGGGCCGTCAGCCCTGTGGCCACCGCCCTGGAGCCTGTCGTGCTGACACTAGCAAATGAGACCTCCATGCACACCCCTCCTTGACCCTGCTGTCTCCTCCAGCCTTTTAGGTCCCTTGTCCAAGCCATCCCGATCTCGGAGCCCTGCCAGCACCCCGGTGGCGTGGGTCACCCTCTGGGTGGAGGGGAGCTGCCGCAGGAGTCCAGACCAGGGGTGGGTGAGGGCCGAGGGCACAGGTGACCGCGGGAGGGTGGCCGCATCTTCCGCCCCAGCGCTCTGCACCCTCCGCCCGCAGCCTGAAGCGGGAGATGCGGAACCTGTCGGAGGAGTGCAGCCTGGAGCCCGTGGCGGTGTCCATGGCCTACGTGTACTTCGAGAAGCTCGTCCTGCAGGGCAAGCTCAACAAGCAGAACCGCAAGCTGTGTGCCGGTGCCTGCGTGCTGCTGGCCGCCAAGATCAGCGGCGACCTGCGCAAGCACGACGTGAAGCAGCTCATCGATGTGAGTCCCCGCAGGCCCGTGAGCGTGGCTGGCCCGCCCCCGGGAGCCCACCTGACCCCTCTGCTTCCCTGCAGAAGCTGGAGGAGAGGTTCCGGCTCAACAGGCGAGACCTGATCGGCTTCGAGCTCACGGTGCTCGTGGCTCTGGAGCTGGCTCTGTACCTTCCTGAGGCCCAGGTGTCACCGCACTACAGACGCCTCACCCAGCAGCCGTAGGCACCCCACCCAGGTCCGTCTGTCACAGGCCGCTGGTGCCTGAGGGCACCTGCCAAGGCTGTGGGCCTGGCCTGAGTCACCGGGCAGGGCGCAGCTCCACTGCTCCGGGGAGGGAGGGATGTGGCTTGCGTTCTGAAGGGCAGCACACCTCCTAGGGCATTTTCTGGGCAGCCCGGGCTCTTCCAGCAACAGGATGGGGAGTCCTACCCATGTGGCCTCCTGTCTCCCTCGGCCTCGCCTCGCGCACCTTCACAGCCTCAGTTGTCCACGCAACGTGCCGTGGGTCACCAGGCCAGCTGGCCTCCAGCGTCTGGGTGTGGAAAGGCCGCGCCGAGGACCCCACCTCTCCCTGCCTCCCACGCGGTGCTCCAAGGCTGCTCCACCTGCCTCCCTCCTGCTGCAGGGCCCTTCAGATCTACATTCCACTCCCCACTCTGGGTCTCAAGCATCCTGTCACTGTGACACCCTGACGTCCCCCAGCCCCCCCTGCCTTGCACCAGGACGACCCACTTACCCACCCCCAGGCCTCACACGGCCATCGCTCCTGAGCAGGACAAGCAGGGTAGCAAGGTGCTGCGGTTTGCCACCTGGGTCCCAAGGAATGGGCTGAGCGCAGCCCAAGGCTGACGGGAATCCCGAGGGAGCAGCCACCCCAGCACACGCCAGCCTCAGGCCAGTTAGTGGCTTCCCTCCCAGGCTGGACAGATGGCCCGCCCAACTTAGCCCAGGTGCCTGAAGTCCCAGCACGATTCCGTGGGGTCTGGTGCTGCAGCCCATAGCCCATGGTGGCTCTGAACTGACTGCTGAGGACTTCACACCAGGTAGTCCCTGCTGGCCTTTCTGTCTAGGCCACCAACCTTCCTTGTCATTGGCAGACGCTCTGGGATACCCCATCCCCATTCACGTCATCCATGCAGACTGGTGCTTCTGCCACAGGGGCTGCTGGCCTTGTGATGGCGCCCCGGCTCCAGCAGGAGGGACAGCCGTTTCTCTTCCCTAACCCTCCCGGCCGAGACCGTGTGGGATGGACGCCAGACCCTGGCCTTGCTCAGCACACAGCTGTCTGTTCAAGCCAAGGGCAGGCCCTCCAGCCCAACACTTGCGGTAAGGGCAGCACTCAACTGTGATGCAGCTGCATGCCCAGCGACCATCCCCCGGGAGGCACCGTCCCAAAAGCCTGCCTGGCTCCCCACCATGTGCACCTTGTATGTTGCTGTTGGGGCAAATGCCAGCCCCTGGCCACCTGCA
>NW_006160070.1:1878883-1879274 GCF_000334495.1 Tupaia belangeri chinensis | reverse complement strand
TGTCTGGCCTTAGGATGTCCCCCCGCCCGAGTGTGCTTCCCACGTCTGAAGTAAACTTGGTTTTGCATCAAATTCAGTCCCAGTTTTGTTCTCTGAGCAGCCTGTCCCATCCCGTGACCGGTCCCCTCTGGCGGGGAACAGGCGCAGCACCAGCCAGCACACGTGGAGAAGTTTTTACTGTTTATTTAGGACAAGTCTCAGCCCGGCCTGAGGGTCCTCGCCCTCAGAAGTTCCTGCAAGAGGAGAGAGAGGTCAGAGCCCTGACTGGGGACCCCGTCCCTGTCCCCGTCCCTGTCCCTGTCCCCGCCCCGGCCTCTTACTTGGAGACGATGCAGTCAGCCTTGGCCAGCCGGAGAATGGAGTCATCGGATTCCCCCTTGAAGACAGTCCC
>NW_006160070.1:1877442-1878415 GCF_000334495.1 Tupaia belangeri chinensis | reverse complement strand
CTGCCACAGGGGCGGCTGGCCTTGTGATGGCGCCCCGGCTCCAGCAGGAGGGACAGCCGTTTCTCTTCCCTAACCCTCCCGGCCGAGACCGTGTGGGATGGACGCCAGACCCTGGCCTTGCTCAGCACACAGCTGTCTGTTCAAGCCAAGGGCAGGCCCTCCAGCCCAACACTTGCGGTAAGGGCAGCACTCAACTGTGATGCAGCTGCATGCCCAGCGACCATCCCCCGGGAGGCACCGTCCCAAAAGCCTGCCTGGCTCCCCACCATGTGCACCTTGTATGTTGCTGTTGGGGCAAATGCCAGCCCCTGGCCACATGCAGCCCTCCCACGTGGCTAAGATGTGTAGGCTGCCACCATGTGGTATTAGTTCCTGCAACAAAGCCAACGTCTCAGCCAGACCACAGCCTGAACCTGGAGAGCCTAGTGTCCCATCGGCACTTCAAGAGGGCCTGGCTCTGCTGTGACTGCACACAACCAGAGCTGGTGCCACACCTGGGCACTGTCTGGCCTTAGGATGTGCCCCCGCCCGAGTGTGCTTCCCACGTCTGAAGTAAACTTGGTTTTGCATCAAATTCAGTCCCAGTTTTGTTCTCTGAGCAGCCTGTCCCATCCCGTGACCGGTCCCCTCTGGCGGGGAACAGGCGCAGCACCAGCCAGCACACGTGGAGAAGTTTTTACTGTTTATTTAGGACAAGTCTCAGCCCGGCCTGAGGGTCCTCGCCCTCAGAAGTTCCTGCAAGAGGAGAGAGAGGTCAGAGCCCTGACTGGGGACCCCGTCCCTGTCCCCGTCCCTGTCCCTGTCCCCGCCCCGGCCTCTTACTTGGAGACGATGCAGTCAGCCTTGGCCAGCCGGAGAATGGAGTCATCGGATTCCCCCTTGAAGACAGTCACCCTGAGCACACCTTGCTGCCGGCCCCCCAGCGCCCCCCTGCACCCGGGGGGCAGCCAGCCGCCCGCCCACTGGGCCCCGG
>NW_006160070.1:1867691-1876779 GCF_000334495.1 Tupaia belangeri chinensis | reverse complement strand
CGTGCCTCCCGTCGTCTGCTCGTCCGGGCCCGGCGAGGGAACCGCGGCCCCGGGCATACTGGCCGTGGGCCCCTTCGGAGCCGGCCCCGAGGACGAAGATGACCCGTGGGCCCGGCCGGGTCAGCGAGGAGCGCAGCGAAGCCCCGCGCGCTGACCTCCCTGCAGCCCTGGCCCACTGCCTCGGGGATTCCGTCTCCCCAGGGAGGGCAGACCGGCCCGCCCGCCCACCGCCAAGGGGCCACCCAGGCCAGAGCCATGGGGCCTTCCGCAAACAGCAGGTGTCACCTTCCTGACCGGCCAGGGAGATGTCACACCTGACCAGGCCCCTCTGTCCAGCTCGCTGCCCGCCCTGAGCCGCTTGTTCTGGGTCATCCGCGACCTGGTGCTAGCGGATGGGAGAGTGTCGAGCTGCGTTGTGAAGTCTTTAGTTCTTTGGGTCCAGCTCACTAAAACTAGAGGTCTGTCCGTAGGCGCAAAATGAAACCGCAACCAGGAATGAAGTAGGTAGAAAAGAAGGTTTAATAGGGAAGAAAGGAAAGTACACCCAAAAGACTCAGGCGGGCAGCTTGCCAGGTGGCAGCCGGGCTAGGTACTGGTTAACGTTGCTTTTATTACCAGAGGTCTATTACATTATGCATGTCCTTCCTTTGAGTTGGAATCTGGCCTTTTCTACTGCACTTGCGTACTCTTCTCACAGGTAGAGTGAGGACTTTCATTACCTAACTGCACGTCCAGTGTGAGCCAGGTTTTTTTGGGGTTTTTTTGGAGAGGTTTTTGCTATAGGGTGTGTACATTCACCAGACGGACAGAGACAGACAGAAAGCGAGAAATCACCCCCCAGGGGGAATGGCCACGCCACAATCCCTTCTCCATTCTCCTCTCTGGATCTTGGGCATGCATGCACATGCGCCCAGTGAGAGGTTAAGCCACCGCGTCTGGAACTCGAACCGCGGTCGACTACGTGGGAGTCCAGCGACATAGCCATTAAGCTAACTGCTGGTCCCGTGAGCCAGGTTTTAATTAGACTTCCTAATTAGTTTATCACCCTAGTGGGGATTTAGGGCGTTGACCAAAATGCCCTTTTGCTTTATTTATTTATTTATTTTTTGAAGAGGTTTTCAAAGAGGTTTTCACTATAGGGCGCATGCGATCACCAGATGGACAGAGAGACAGAAAGTGAGAAATCACCCCCCAGGGGGATGGCCACGCAGCAATCCCTTCTCCATTCTCTCTGGATCTTGCGTGCACATGCACACACGCCCAGCATGAGTTTTAAGCCACCGGGTCCAGTACGCAAACCACTGTCGACTACATGGAGTCCAGTGACAGCCATTATGCTATGGTCCCCCCTTTTTGCTTTTTTCTTAGGGCTGCCCACTTATGACTAACTGCCTACCACACTGGGAGCGCCCTGGGCTGGAACAGAAGCTGCTTGCCCAGTGGCATGTGCTGAGTGAGCTTGCCCATGAGTCCTCCCATCCTGGCCAGGCAGCACTGTCACTGACCGGGGTTGCACCTGGGCCTGGCTGGAGCTGATGTGAAGACCCCGCATGTCCGGAGACCCCGTGAGCAGCATGCGCACTGCTGCTCCCACTGCACCCAGCAGCCAGGCGCAGAAGCTCACTCAGTGGTCACGTGGGCCCCTGGAGCCCCCCCCATGTGTGCACAGCTGGCCTGCCCGCCTGCCTCTGTGGGGACCGGCCCTCCAGGGCCTGGTGAAAGTCTGTGGGGTTACGAAGGAAAGGTGGTACAAAAAGGGGGACTGGTGGAGCTGGGCCCAAGGCAGCGGGGGTGATCGAAGGTCCAGGTGGACGTTTCCCAAGGCGGGAGAGCCATCCTGAGACGTCACAGGAGACAGTACAGCATCACCTGCACTGCAAATACCATTCACAAGGTGTCCGTCCGTAGGAAGGTCTGGCCTCTGACGGGGGTAATTATCACGACCACATGCCGTCCTGGTCTTACCCAGCAGTCATAAAAAGACCCAAATGATCTGTTTCCACGTGACTTGGCTGCACCCTCCTCCCAAGGAACAGCTCAACGTCAGTACAGAGACGGTCATCTCTAGCACCCGGCAAGGTAGATCACGCTGTCTGGTACCCGGGGAGAGGTGCCAGGCGTAGAGGAGGCGGGACAATGCCCCAGCATGAAAAAGTAGTCATGGGAATCCTCTGGAACCAGGACAGCTGTTAGACCAGCAGGCCAGGACCTTGTAACAGTTTCAAGATAGCATATTTAGCTTTGCGCAGTGGCAGTATCGTAGCCAATGAGGTTTATCCGAGGCACGATTATTGCTAATTGAAAGATAGCATATTTCACTTCGTTTTTTTAAGGTTTTTGCCTTAGGGCATGTGTGCTCCTGGGCAGAAAGAGATGGTGAAACGGAAAGTGAGAAATCACCCCCAATGGGGAGGATGGCCACTCTGCCATCCCGTCCCCATTCTAGGATCTGGGGCACGCACACACATGCACCCAGCAGGGTTTTCAAGCCGCCAGGTCCTGCACTTGAACCACGGTCGGCCATGTTTGTGCTGTTACACCATCTGCTGGCCCCAACATAGCAGATTTCATTTGACCAAAAGCTTCAGTAGGGAAGTGGGAGTTGGAAAGTTCCTGGCCCAGCCGTGTGGTGCAGTAGTAAGATGAGTGCCCTGTGAGGCATGTAGTCAGTCACAGGTTCAAATCCCAGAGTCCGCCTGAGGACACACAGTCGGGTCTCACCTGGCCAGCAGTGTAGTTTGAGTTCTGGACCTGGCAGCTTGAAAAACACACCAGGAGCCGACAGATAGTGTGGTTAAAATGCTAGACTCCCACATGGCTGACCACGGTTCAAGTCCTGGGCTCAGTGGCTTGGACATTACACTGGCGTGTGTGTGCCCAAAGCCCAGGAGGAAAAGGGGATGGTTTCTCACTCTGTCTCGTACACATCCCATATGACAAAAACCTAAGAACAAACAAAACCCACACCAGGTGCGTGTGTGTCATGCCCAAATCCTGAGAGGAGAATGGAGAAGGAACTGCAGTGTGGTCATACCCCCCGGGAGCTACTTTCATATTCTGATCCCACCCACCCACCCCCCAACGTCTGTACCCTATAGCAAAAATGAAAGCCGCTGGGCCAGCCTGTGGTCTGGTGGTTACGGGAGCTGGAATCCACACGACTGATTGCAATTCAAATCCAGCTACAGATGCTTAAGCCCAACAGACACTGTGTGTGCCCAAAATCTCAACCAGAGGGAGAGTTGGGGAAATGGCTTGGCCGCACCCCGTTGAGGAATGCTTCTCTTTGTCTCTGGCAATTATGTGTGCCCTCTGGCGATAAAATATTTTGCAATTATATGAACATGATGAGTGACAGTCGACTTCACCCTAACCGTGTTAAACGTGAATAAGGTGATCGCTGAGTTGATGAGCAGAGATTGTGCAGCGAGATGGAAAGACTGCTGCCTGCGAGGCGCACTTCACTGTGAAGACAGTCGCTGAGAGGTAGGGTGGAGCTGCCCGGGCGCGGCGCAGCGGGGCAGGATCCGGTGTGCAGTGCCGCCCGGCTCTGGGCCTTGCCCTGCAGTCTACGCTGCCCGTGCACACTCGCCCCAGGGCCTCGCAGACCGGACGATGGAGGAGAAAGGGCTGCAGCCTGGCCAATCCATTGGGGGTACTTTTTCTCTCTCTCAAAAGAAAAACGAACCAGCAGATGGCACAGTGATTCAGGCACTGCGCTCCCGTATAGTTGACTCTGGTTCTAGTCCCAGACCTGGTGGCTTGAAACCCACACCTAGCACTTGTGCTTGCGTCCCCAAAATCCCAGGACAAAAGTGGAGGAGGGATTGTGGCATGGCTATCTCTCTGGGAGAGATAATTTCTCACTGTCTGTCTCTGTCTGGCGAGCACATGTACCCTATAGCAAAAATCTCTCTAAAATAAATTAATTAAACTTAGGGGCCAGCAGGCGGCTTGGTGGCTATGGTACTGGACTCCCACACAGCCGACGCAGTCCAAGTTCCAGACCTGGCAGCTCGTAAGTCACACCGGACACACACAGGCATACCTAAAATCCTGAAGGGATGAAGAGAAGGGATTATGCTCCCCCCCCCGGGGGGGGAGTGATTTCTCTTCTCTCTGCCTCTCTGGTAAAAACCTAGAAAAGAAAAGAAAAGAAAAGAAAAGAAAAGAAAAGAAAAGAAAAGAAAAGAAAAGAAAAGAAAAGAAAAGAAAAGAAAAGAAAAGAAAAGAAAAGAAAAGAAAAGAAAAGAAAAGAAAAGAAAAGAAAAGAAAAGAAAAGAAAAGAAAAGAAAAGAAAAGAAAAGAAAAGAAAAGAAAAGAAAAGAAAAGAAAAGAAAAGAAAAGAAAAGAAAAGAAAAGAAAAGAAAAGAAAAGAAAAGAAAAGAAAAGAGAAAAGAAAAGAAAAGAAAGGAAGAAAGAAGAAAAAGAAAAGAAAAGTAAGCGTAAGAGGTATAGACCAGGGGCCAACAGTTAGGGGAGCTGGCCCCCACCGGCTCACCAAGCTGTCTGAGTTCCAGCTCTAAGAGCTTGAGAAACACACCAGGCACATGTGTGTGCACCCCAAATCCTGACAGGGTGGAGAAGTGGAGGAGGGGTGGGGTGCTTGTTCCCTCTCCCTCTCTCTGGGGAGTGTGCACCCTCCGACCAAAAAAAGGGGGAGAGGGCCTAAAAAAGATGAGAGCGACTAGCAGGTGGCATAATGGCTACGTCACTGGGCTCCGAGATTTGAGTCCCGGACTCGGTGGCTTAAAACTCACGCCGGGCACCTGTGTGTGCGTGCTTGCCCAAAATCCCCAGAGGAGAATGGTGGAGAAGGGGTTGCAGCGGGGCCATCCCCCCCGGGCCGGTTGCTCGCTTCCTGTGTCTCCCGGGCCTCCTGTGAACACACACGCCCTATAACAAACATCTAAAAAAAAGATTAGAAATGAAACCTATAAAATCAAATACAAACACAGCAGTATCACTGGAACCAAAAGCTATCTTTTTGAGAAAAATTCAACAAAATAATAAAGCTATAATCTGACCGATTAGGAATAGAAAAGAAGATACAGATTGCCACACTCTAGGGAGCAGCCGGCCGACAGGCACCAGCCACCTCCCCCGTGACGCGGTCTCTGCCGATGAGACAGAACCTCTGTCGCGCTGCGGGGCAGTGGGAATTGAAGGGAGCTGGGGGTCAGAGAAGGCCAGGGTGAGTCCACAGGGGAGTCCCACTGGAGCTTAGGGACCTTCACCTTCGCCACAGGGAATGGAGTGGTATGTCGTTATGAGAATTGATGGTGACCACGGGTGTAGTAAGTGCAGGTTACTCAGCTGTGGTCAAGGTCATGGCTGTAGCCGCTCGAATTATTCAGCTTCTCGAGTCTGACCGTGCCGCCATTGTGCTGTACCCGCTGCCTTGAAGGGACAGATGTTGACTACAGAGCCCAGAGGACAAAGAGGGTCTAAATCCTCAGACCAGGCCTGCCTTCTTCAGGCTGTCCGAGAAACTCAACCCCCGTACAGCCATACACGGGCAAAATGTCAGGGACTTCTAGACTCTGGCGTGATGTTTCAGTACTAGCCAACAAGCACTCGCCAGAAACTGGCCCTGTGGATTTACTTGTTCTACATTGGAAGGGATAGGATTTGTTAATTCACCAACAAAGAGTTCTGCTATTTTCACTTGGACAGATGAGGAAGGTCACAGGGGACAGTTTCAGCCTTGTTTTGAATTCATGGGGACGAGATGTACTTCAAAAAATGGTATTGCTATGTAACTCTTCACCCGTGACACAGATAGTGCTAGGCCAGGGTCTTCTACCATTTCGGGGACGGGAAAGACAGCCCAGGCTCAACGAGCCCATATAGCAACATTTCAAAATCCGGACAATGAAGGACTGGAGTCCTCAGATACAAATTCAGATAGGGCCTTGGCAGACCCCCACCATGAGGGCTGCTGCTCCAATAACGGCTTTCAGAGGAGCCTGAGCAGTGGCCCCTAACTGGGGAAAGAATTGAGGCAGCTAGACAGCTCGTTTGAGAACAGCTCAAACCAGGGCACAGCAAGCCTTCTGCTAGTCCCACAACGCTCCTACTTTTGGCATTCATTACATATTTGGAAAATGGAGGTTGTCACAAGATTTACTAAAGGTCAGTGCCACTCTGCCGCAATGAGCCCACTACGGCCTGGCCTCCCTAGTCCTACAGCCGTTCTCCACTTTCATTCCACTGTGTGAGACCTTAAAGACTTTCTGCACGACCCCATCACCCTAAAGATGGCCGGCCTTGTCTTTCTCTGTGCCCTTCGCTGACCACAGAGAGCCTTTAGCTGGGTACCAATGGGAAGTTTCGCCTCGGGGCATATCCGACAGTCCCACTTTATGTCAGAATTTTGTTGGGAAATGCTTCTAGGGATAAGACAACAATATCTTGGGACTAGCAGTTGGCGTAATGGCCATGTCGCTGGACTCCCATGTAGCTGACCGCGGTTTGAGTCCCGGACCCGGTGGCTTAAACTCATACCGGGAGTGCGTGTGTGCCCAAGATCCCGAGAGGAGAATGGAGGAGAAGGGATTATGGCGTGGCCATCCCCCCTGGGGGTTGATTTCTCGCTTTCTGTCTCTCTGTCTTTCCGGTGAGCGCAAGCACCCTGTAGCAAAAACCTCTCCAAAAAAAAAAAAAAGATGAGGAAAGCGGATGGTGGCCCAGCTTACACTAATAAAGATGTCAACAAGTGGCGACACCTTCCAGTTCTTCATGCCACAGGCGCTCCTTACAGTCCTCATGATCAAGCGATAGTCGAAAAGGCAACCAGCAATTAAAAACACAATTAGAAAAAGGAAAAGGGGAGACAGGGTAGCCCCGTAACTTCTCACCTCAAAGTCTCCCTTGCCTTATGTACGAAATTGAGTCAGATGCTCCAGTCGCCAGTATGGTGACAAACCAAGCGGCTGACCAAGAGACGAGAACGATTAGACCAGAGAGCCCGGATTACGGCGTCCCTGTCACTTCTGGCCACGGTAAGTATGCTGACTACCCAGTCTGCAGGTTCATCCGGAGAAAACGCCGCTCTGCGGCTATCCCGCTCCACGGACTCGAACTAGAAGACGGGGAGATCTAGGGAGCGGCCGGCCTGACAGGCACCAGCCACCTCTCCCATGACGCGGTCTCTGCTGACGAGACAGAACCTCTGTCGCGCTGCGGGAATTGAAGGGAGCCGAGGGTCAGAGACGGCCAGGGGAGACGTGTTTAGGACCAGGGACGTGAGAGGCTCCGCAGCCACTATAGGGAGCACCTGGTCTTGCTGTATGAACGAACACAGTGGGACAGCTCAGGCCATGGCTTTCTCCCTCAGAGACGCCCGTCCGCACTCCGGCTTTCTCTGCCTGTCAGTCTGTCTGTCTGCTCTTGCTCGGTTCGCCTCCTGCTCCCAGTTGGGGCTCCATGTCCCTCCACCTTGCAGGCCAAGGCAAGAGAGGAGCCAGCAGGTTATGTGGTGGCTAAGGTTCTCGATTCCCACATTGTCGACCACAGTTCGAGCCCAGTCCAGCAATTTGAAAATCACACCAGGCACATGTGCATGTGTGTCCAAAATCCCAGGAGGAGAAGAGGAGGAGGGATTGTGGTGTGGCCATCCTCCCTGGAAGGTGGTTTCTCACTCTCCCTCTCTGTCTCTGGCAAGCACATGCACCCTATAACAAAAAAGTTTTTCTAAAAAAATGAGAGCGGGCCCCTCCTATAGCCCTAGTAATTGAGGAACTCAGATCCTACCTGGCCAACTGTGGTTCAAATCCCAGCCCCAGCAGCTTGAAAAACATGCTGGCCAGTGCCCCTGTGTTGTCCCAAATCTCAGCAGGACAGAGAAGTGGAGAAGGGATTGTGGCATGGCCCTGCCCCGTGGCGGGTGCCTCTGCCCTCACTCTCTCCAGCAAGCACACATACCCTCTGGCAAAACTTTTCCTTTCAAAAAGACGAGTACATGGGAGATGCCCCACAATGTGGTCACAGCGGATGCGTATTACAGCTGTGACGAGCTGCAGGATGCGTCCACGAGAACGGCTAAAGGAGGAGGGCTGGCCTTGGGGGCTGGAAGGCGGCACGGCGGCACACGGGGGCTCTGCAAAGCAGTCCCACCTGGGAAGGCTCCAGTGCAAGCCCAGAGCCCTCCCAGTGCAGGCATGTGCCCGGCAGTCACCACGCCGAGCGCAGCGTTTGGGTGGCTGGCCCCGACTTCACCCCAGCAGGAGTGCAGGACTATAGCCCCTCAGGGGACAGTCTAGCAGCATCTGCAGGAGTTACACAGTCCCGCCGTCTGACCAGCAACCCTGCTCACAGTGTACACCTGCAGGGTGTGAAAACGTGTGTCCACGTGTAGGCCTGCACTGGGCGGTCACAGAGCTCTGTCCGTAGTAGGCAGAAACAGACTCACAAGTCCCTCGGCAGGTGGCAGAGAGAACAAACGTGGCACAATGAACCACGGCAGGCCAGCCTGTGGCATGGGATTAGGGGAGATGGGTCCACATGGCCGTCTATGAGGTTCGAGTCCTGAACGCAGCAGCTTGAAAAATACGCTAAGTGCATGTGCGAGCCCAAAACTCCTAACGAGAAATGGAGAAAGGAGGATGCAGCGTGACTGTTCCTCATGGGGGGCTTTTCGACTTTCTCTCTCCGTCTCTCCCAACAACACATGCACCCTCTAGCAAGTGAAAAAAGAGAATCTCAGACTCTGAAGCACAGGACAGAAATGAGCACCGCTCTGCACAAAACCCTAGACTCTGAAAAGGAGCCACAGCCCCCGCCCCGCGCCAGCAGGCCCCTTGGGATGCGTGAGCCCCAGCAGCGGAGCCTGGGACAGCAGTGGAATACCCTGCACCCCTGCCAGCGGCCACTGTGGGGCAGCCTCGAGCCGCCTGGGGCAGGGCAAGGGCATGGGCTCGCCTGTCTCCTCCCTGCAGCCTGGATGACGCCCTCTCCTCAGGCCCTCTGCCCTCACTGTTCGCAGGGTGGTCTCTGCTGAGAAAGGGAGGGGGTCAGGAGGGAAGGAGCTGCGGGGGCCGGGAGACCTGGCGCCCAGGACCCTGCAGGACGAGCTCCGCAGAATCCC
>NW_006160070.1:1865170-1867674 GCF_000334495.1 Tupaia belangeri chinensis | reverse complement strand
CCCCCCACACAGAGGGATCCCCGTCAGGGTCCCGAGTGCACCCCAGGACTTGCCGACTCCCGCTTCTGCCCCGCTTATCCCCCAAGTGTTCTCTGCAACCTGGATTGCCCGTGTCACTATCACCATCACCATCGTCATCACTGCCACCAGTGTCACGGCCACCACCCCATCAGTGTCACCACCATCCCCACCACCAGCATCACTGTACCACCAGTGTCACGGCCACCACCCCATCAGTGTCACCACCATCCCCACCCTCACTGTCACCAACAGTTATGACCACGTCATCACGATCACTGTCATCGCCACTGTCACCGGCACCACCAGAAGCTGCACCTAGCCCCGTCTCTCGCCTGTCCCGACCGCAGCTGTCCAGGCCGGCGTCTGTGAGCCTCAGCCCTGCCAGCTCCCCAGCATCATCCCGGGGGCCCACCCGCCCACAGGAGGAGGCTCTCCGTGGCAGCATAGCCCGAAGCCTCCCTCCTCCTGCCCACAGTGAGTTCTGGGCCAAGCGGGGCGGGGCCAGCCTAGTGCATTGTGCACGGACGGAACCGGCCCAGAACAAGGAAATCCTTCCCGGGGCGGGTGTCGGTGAGCCGTGGGTCAGGGCCAGGGCCGTGTCCCAGGGGCCTGGCAGGAGCTGCAGCCCAGCCTTGCCCTGAGGCTGCTCCTGGTGAAGGCTCTGGCCAGCCCCCGCGGGGCTCGCCGTGGGGGAGCCTCTGGTCTCTGAGGGAAGCAGTGGGACCCCTTCTCGAGGACAGCCCCAGCCAGCGCACATCTTCCAGCTCGGACTCGAGTTAGGCCCAGGCTCAGGAGTGTGGGACTATCCATCATCAGCCCCCAGCCTCCAGAGCCCAGGGAAGCCGAGGAGTGCCCCCCCTTCTGTCCCACCAGCCGTGCCCCACTGTCGCCCGGGTCAGTGGCCCCAGAGTCCTTCATTCCGGCATCTCCTTCACTGTCTGTGACAGGTGGTCCTGACACATCCAGGCGCCATCTTCCACAGCAGAGTACGCAGACCTTCAGAGCTCCCCAAAGGGGCCCCTGCCCATGGGGCCCATCTCCCAGGAGGCTCCCGTGTCCCTCCCCCCAGGGCCAGCGAGTACCCCAGCCTGGCCACGCAGTGGCAGCCAGGACCCTTTGCCACCTGTTGGGAGTGTGCGGGTCCCGCAGAGTCTCTGAAAGCAAACACACCCACGAACGACCCAACCCTGTCCCCATGTCCCTCCCCCACTGGGGTCTTGTCAGGGGGCAGCCTGTGTGGGGCCTGCCGTGTCCACAGGGGGTGGGGTAGACAGAGGGAGAGGGAGACCCCTTGTACCTATTCTCAGTGCACACAGGCCTCGGACGGGTCCTGGGGCTCTGGTTCCTCTTGTCCCTGGAGGGACGGGCAGCAGTCTGATTGGGCTGTGGGGCGCCACAGGAGTGGGGACGCCAGCCCTAGCAGTGCTGGGCACATTTGTTGGGAGGTCCCATCTCCTAGGGAACCGGGAGTGGGGCCAGCACCTCTGGGAGGCCACGTGGGGGCCTGCCCACCAGCCTGGACGAGGCTGCAGAGAGCCCAGGGCAGCCTGTGGGCAGGGACAGTTACTGGCCCATCTCACAGAGCGGAGGACGGAGGTCATGGGAGGGGACGCTGTTCTGTAGTCACAGAACTAGGGGCAGGGCCTGGGCCACAGGCAGCCCAAGGGGCGCGTGGGCTGCAGGCCCAGGCGAGTTCAAAGATGACCCTGCACCCTCGTGAGCCCAGCTGTGGGCTGGGGCGCCTCAGCAGCTTCCCTGGGCCCTGGCTCAACGACAGTGCCTGCCCAGCCCCGTCTGAGCACCTGGCTGGTGGGGTGTGTCAGCAGCTGCAAGGCAAAGCGTGCCCAAGGCAAAGGCTTGGCCAAACCCAGGTGGAAAGTGCTGGCATCCGGATTCCTGCCCCGCGAGTCTGCCTGGGCTTGTCTCCAGCAGCCTGGCATCCCAGCTCCAACACGGCCCACCTGCCTGGCTCTGAGGTCCCTGGGTGTCCTGCCGGGCCCTGCGACAGCAGGGGACTGGTGTGACAGTCAGCCTGCTCCCAGCCGCACTTGTGCTGGGTGGCAGGCGAGGGGACAGCAGGGACCCTGCACTTGCCTGCCGCTGTCCTGGCTTCGGGAGCTGGGAGCCAAAGCCCTGCTGGAACCTTCCATCAGCTCAGACCCTCACGGAGCACCAGCCAGGCCTGGGCCACATGTGAGGGGCTCGGAAGCCACAGCCCACGGCAGGCCAGACCCCCTCGGCACTCGTGGGACAGCTGGACACACCCGGGGGTGGCACTGGGGGCAGGGCTACGGGCCCCTTGCGGGTGGAGGCCATGGGGGCGGGAGGTCAGGGCTGGCCGCTTTGGTTGTCACGAGCGAGCGGAAATGAGATGGCCCCGAGGTGGCCGCCCCACGTACAGGCCACAGGGTGGGGAGGCAGCGTCAGAGGTGCATGCTCGGTGGGCCTGGGGCACTCCAGGGCCAGACCCCCAGCAGCTTCTA
>NW_006160070.1:1861930-1865139 GCF_000334495.1 Tupaia belangeri chinensis | reverse complement strand
GGCATTCCTCCATCTGGGCGGGCAGGGCGGGCTAGGGGTGGGGGCCCTGGGGGTGCATTCCCAGGGAGATAGAGGCCCAGAGCACCCTGGTAACCCCTGGCCAGGCTCTGGCAAGTGCGGATGGGTGCTGGGGCTGGGGGCCTGGCTGAGGGCACTCGGACACCTCTCAGGGCCGGAGGGCACCTTGCAGTGAAGGTCGGGCTTGCCAGCCCAGGGCGGGGGCCGGGCAGCGAGCACAGTCCGTCCGAGTCCAGGCAGCGCCAGCCCGGGGAGAGCTACTCCCAGCATTCCTGATGCTCAGTGTTCCTGACTGGGACGTAGGGGACAGGGCAGGGCCCACACCAGCACGGCCGAGGCCCAGGCGGCTCCACACGGTGGGCATCTCGCACACCTGTGGAGGTGGAGGCCAACGACCAAGGCAGGTGTGAAGGAGGGGACGGGCATGAGTCCCTGGTGCTAAGGCGACGGGGCTGGCCTCTCCCAGGTCCCACGCCAGCAGAGGAAGAGACGCGAGGGGGTCAGCAGCGACTGCACCCACCTGGCCCTGCCTGCCAGGAGGCTCTGAGAACTGGTCCTCCCTCCCACCCCCGGCTTCCCCACTCACTCCTGGGCCCTGTACTCTCACGGGAACCCGACCGGGCTGTGGGACGCCCACTCACCTGCGAGGAGCCTGGGCTCCCAGTAGACCCCACAGCCACCGAGGCGGGCAGGGACCTTCCCAGACTCTGTGTTTACATTCCCCCGGGAAATGTTTCCCCAGAGGAGCCGCAGGACAAATATTTTGTTAATGTTGAATCATGCGGCAAGCAGAGGCCTGGAACTGAGCCCCTACCGCCCTCCCCCTGCACTCGAGCAGGGCCCAGCTGGGCCGGGTCACCTCCTCACCTGGCCGCCCTTCCAGCCTGGCGCCAGTGGCCGGGCCCACATAACCCCGCTTCTGCGAACTGAGCCCCCCGGGGCATCAGGCGGCATAGATCAAAGCACCTGGGGGTCACTTGGTGGTTTGGAGCACCAGGGACCCTGGGGTTCCCCAGCCAGGTCAGCTATGGGATGCGGGCAGGGGTGAGACCACTGCCAGATGGATGTGGTCAGGCCCCAGACTCGCCCAGTAGCAGAGCCCAGCGGGCCTGGCAGGGGCAGGAGGGTCGGCCACTGCGCTGGGAGGAGCCAGCCTCATGGTCAGGGTCGGGCATCCCGCTCCCCACACGGCCTGCTGCTCTCTGTACCCGGGGCAGGGTGGGTGCAGAGATGGCTGTGTGGAAGGACCCTGCCTCTGAGCCTGAAGGGGCAGCCCGCCCCGAGCTGCCTGCTGCTGGCCACAGGTGGCCTCTGCCTGCACCTCTCAGGCTCGTGGAGGTGCGGGGCCAGGACATGGTGGAGAAGACTCTTGTGTGGCTGGCCCACGTCTCCCTCTGGCCCTGGTCCTCATGGGCAGCGGCGGTGATGCCTGCTGCCTGCAGTCTCCCTCCTGGCAGCTACTCACGCATGTGGGCGCTCCGCGGTGCCGCACCACCTCGCGCCCTGCACATGGTCCCAGGCCGCAGCTTCTCCTGTGCCTGCTGTTGTCTGACTTCCCATTCTGCTTGGAGCCGCAGAGGGAGTGCCACGCTGGGACCTCAGGAGGCCCAGAACAACCCTGGGTAGCCCGCTCCGCCTGTGCCTTATCCCGGCGTTGGGGCTCCCTCTGCAGGCCAAGCCCTGGGCAGAGGCAGGAGCGAGGGAGACTGCAGGTCTCTGGGGACAGGTCTCGGGGGCCCAGGAAGCCAGGAGAGAGCTGAGGGTTTCCAGCCAGGCAACAGGACAATGCGCCTTAGAAAAGCCACCCCACATGACAGTGTGGGGCTCCTCGGGGGGGAGAGTGGCACTGGAGTGGCCCATCCCAGTTGGGGGCCACTGGTCAGATGGGTCCTGGTGTCTGATGCTACCCACCAGCCCTGAGTGTCCAGGCCACTGGGCTCCCACGGACCCCACCCCTAGGCCCCCTGTACCTCCATGTGGGTAGGGCCTGGGGCTGCACCCTGGCACAGAGCTGCAGCCTGGCACGGAGCTGCAGCAGGGGAGAGGCAAGCAGGACCCCGCCAGCTTGGGGAGATGTGGGCTGACTACAGTGGGACGGGCAGGTGCTGCCCAGCCTGCTGTCCCCGGAATGGTAAGGGGCTTAACCACAGCAGCCTGGCCTGGCACCTCCTGTGCCCCTGGACACATAGCTGCAGACCCTGCAGGCACCTGCCTCATCCGCCCATTAAGGTCCACAGCCCCTCCTCGCGCCTCGTTTCCTCCCCTGAAAGTGGGAACTGGGGACCGGCAGATGGTTATGTCATTAGACTCCCACATAGGTGACCATAGTTGGAGTCCCGAACCCGGCGGCTTTAAACTCATGCTGGGCATGTGTGTGTGCGTGCCCAAAATCCCAAGAGGAGACTGGAGGAGAAGGGGTTGCAGTGTGGCCATCCGCCCTGGGAGGTGATTTCTCTTTCTGTTTCTCTCTGTGTCTTGGGTGAATGCACGTGCCCTATAGCAAAAATCTCTTTCTCAATAAATAAATAAATAAATGGACCGGTGACTCCATGGCTGCCCATGAGACTGCCTGCATGCAGCACGTGGTGGGGGCTGGTGGGTCCCCCTCCCCATATCCTACTTTGCTCCCAGTGTCCGGTTCAGGGAGATTTGCAAACATGGGCCCCTCGAGGGAGGCCAAGGGTGGGCGTGCATGCAGGGATGGTGGCCAGCTGACAGTTGTTGCCTCCCAGGAGAGGTGACCTTGGAGTCCCAGGGTCCCGTGACAGCTGCAGAGCCGAGGCCTGTCAGCATGGGAGCCCAGCGTCTGTGCCCCACCCAACCCCACCCTCCGGGCAGCTCTGGCCACAGGTTCCTGGGCGGGCCCACTGCTGCTGCCCAGGAAAAAAGCCCTTTCTCCAATGGCCCAGAGACAGCAGGGCTCGGGCAGGGGGTGGCCCGGCAGGTGGAGGAAAAGGACAGAGACTGAGAGAGAGACCGAGAGAGAGGGCAGCTGGACAGTGAGAAAAGCGGAGGGAGGAGCGAGTGGGAGGTGAGGGCCTGCGAGGCGAGGTTAGGGTTAGAGCGGGGCCACAGCTGGGGCAGCTGGCGGGGAGGACAGTGGTCCGTGGGTGGGTGTCGGCATGTCTAGGGACCATCTGGGTGGTGCCGGAAGGCACAGGTGACACATGGCTGGGGGTCCCCCCCGGCCC
>NW_006160070.1:1855958-1860582 GCF_000334495.1 Tupaia belangeri chinensis | reverse complement strand
ATGTCTAGGGCCCATGTGGGTGGTGCCGGAAGGCACAGGTGGCCCATGGCTGCTGCTCCCGCCGGCCCAGAACTCCAGTGTGCATGAGGGAGCCCGCTTGTCCAGGATGAGACACCTTGGGAGCTACAGGTGCCGCCTCCTCCAGGGAAGTCCTCCCAGCCCGAGCCCTAAAGCAGGCAGGGGAGCTGGTGGCGGTGGCCCCCTCTACGGGACTGCCGGCCCAGGAGGCAGGGTTGGGCACACCGGAAGCTTGGGCTCACAGCCCCTTGCCCTTCCAGGGTGCAGTCCTGGCCCTGTCCCAACTCTGGCTCTGCCCACTGGACCTTCCTCGGGGACCAGATTCCTCCTGGGCTTCGCCTCCCGGCCATATAAGGCTGTCTGTGGGCACCTCTCGGAGAAGCTCAGCGCCCGCACCCCGCCCGCCCACTGTGGGAACCAGAGCTTGGCGGGGAAGCAGCTGAGGGAGCCTCGTTGGGAGAGAGTGGGCCACAGTGAGCCAGCCCGAGGGCTGAGCTTGGGGTCCCTGGGTGTGCTGGGAGGCCAGGTCCCATGTCCCCACCCCCTTCCCTGCAGGTCTGAGCCTGGGGCTCCCAGGAGTGCCAGCCAGGGGCAAGGAGCAGGGAGCCCTGGGGGAGGGGAGCAACATTAAGCAGACAGCTGACACCGCTGAGAAAGGCAGGCACCCAGGCTTGGAGAGGACAGCCGTGCATGGGGTGCCCTCATCTGCTCCCCACAGGCCTGGGGGCAGGAGGACGAGACCCCCAACTTCATACCCCAGCGCGGTGTGGGCGCCCTAGGCCTCAGCTCTGGGAGCTGGCCCGCCCCTTCCTCCAACCTCTGTGGGGTGGGGGTGGGGTCACAGGGTCCTAGGGTCCCAGGGCCTCTCACTGATCCCCTTCCAGAAGGCTGGTGGGTCTGGGCCAGGCTCTGGGAGTACTGCCTGAAGCTGAGGGTGGGGGCCTGTGTCTGGGGCTGAGGGGAGGCCTCTGAGTGGGACAGGGTGGGGGTGATGCTCTCCCTGCACCCCCCCGCTCCCAGGGCTCGCTGGACAGAGAGGGCCACAGGCCCTCTGGGGCAGCTTCTCTGAGCTCCCAGGCTGCAGGGTGCTTGCAGGCTGGGCCGGGCCTGTGCAGGCGACCAAGGGACCCTGCCGTCCACATCTCTGCCTGCGCTGTGCCAGCTGCTGTGGGGGCAGGGGACTCAGGCCCAAGGAAGTAGGCTCAGACCTCCAGGGCCAAGTCTAGGAGGGGGTCTGAGAGCCTAGGGCCACAGTGGGGGTATGGCTTGGAAAAGGAGGGGAACCCCTCCTCCCCCCCAAGCTGGGGAGAGAACGGGCAAGACTCCTCCTTTCCAGGATCAGGCCTGGCAGCCAGCAGGCTTCCAGGGATAGCCCTGACAGCAGTGACCACCCAGCTCAAGCCAGACCCCACAAAGAGGCACCCCAACATCAGCCAAGGGGCAGAGGCCACCACACTCAGCTAGAGCACCATGGCCAGGGGAGTAGGGCGTCCATGGTGGAGCCTGGACTCTGGCCTACTGGTCCTCATGCTGGACACCTCGGAGCACCCTGAGGGCTCTGAGTGTCCCAGGGTCTGCCTGTCCAGACACCAGGCCGAGCCATGCCTGGGCCTCAGCTACGAGGACTGTGAGCCAGTGGTGGAGTGGAGCCTCTGGGAACCCCTGTGGAGAGCCCAGACCGAGGGGACAGACCCTTGCAGAGGGCCAGCACACCTAAGCCTGGCCACACCTCCGTCTGGAGGCCCTGGCGCACACAGCCCAGGAATGGCCTGTGCCAGCCCTGGACCTGTGCAGTAGCCACTGCCTTCAGACCACTGGCCAGGTGGCTAGTCTTCTCCAGCCCCAGTCCTCCTTGGTGAAAAATGAGATCGTGAACACCTGAGCATGCCAGGGCTGGCGGCCCGAGAGCCAGACACAAGCCACAGTGCAGGCAGGCAAAGCTCCTGGGAGGGCCTCGGCCAGCAGCCATGGGCCGAAGCCTCTGCCCTTTAAGCATCAACCAGGGCCTGGTCTCCACGGCTTTCTAGAACCAGATGTCCCAGTGGCCACCTGGAGCCAGCGGCCGTCCTCAGGCCAGCCATGCCCCGACGGCCCTTTGCCGGTCCGTCTGGAGGTTGGAGATGGGCGGCAGCCCTTACGGGGTGGCCTGGGAGGCTCCTGGCTGCTCAGGGTCTTCTTGGGGCAGCCTAGTTGCTCTGAGGCAGGTCTTGCCCCTGAGCTCCAGTCCCCAGGCTCAAGGCTCGGGGCCAGCTTTCAGGGCCACGCAGGGCTCCTGGCTGGGCAGTGCGACAGAGGTCCCCAAGCACTCGGTCCCACAGGGCCTATGATTCCTTGTGGGACATCTCCCAGCTGTGTGTCCCCGGCGCTGGCAGGTCCACATGCTTGCCAGAACCGGCCGTGGCCGCCCCGGCCTCTCTGCCCACTGCTCGCCGGAAGGCGTTGGAGCAGACTGAGAGAGGGAAGGCGTGCTGCATGGCCCAGAACGCGGCGTCGACCTGCCCCCAGCCGCCTCCACCAAGCTCAGCCCGGGGGCCCACAGGGCAGGAGTGGGGGTGCTCAGCTGAGGGCCAGGGCCAGGAGTGCACCTTCTCCTCTCGGGCTACCGCTGACCTCCAAGGCTCCACTCCAGGCTCCTATCTCTCTAGCAGTGGACGAGGAGGGCTCTGGCCTCAGGCGGACCATGCAGGACAGCCCCTCACCACACTGGGACCCTTCTGTGGATTCCAGACAGGACTCCCTGGGGCCGTCTGGTTTGCTGGGAGGTGGGGAACTACACTAGGGGCTGGTGTTGGGGGGGAGGTGCCGGATAGACATGGCCAGCTGTTTTCATTGTCAGAGGGTGCCTTCACCCCCCCAGAGAGTGAGACAGGAGAAAGCACCCCTGCTGGGGTGTGGTCACGCCACAGCCCCCTCTGTTTCCCCATCCCGTCGGAATCTGTGGCATGCTCAAAGGTGCACACATGTACACGTGCCTGGCGTGTTCTTCAAGCCAGGCTGGGATTCCATCCAGCCGGCTGTGTGGAGTCCGGCTCCCTAACCAGTAAGTCACGGGCCAGCCCGTGCGCTCACCTGGCCCCGGCCTCAGTCTCCCCATTTGTAAATAGAAAACATGCCAGGCTGCCGAGGGCTCAGAGCCTGGGGGGATGAGACAAGGCCGCAGGGGCGTGGCAGGGCTCTGCGTGCAGTCTGGCCACCCCGTGGCCACCTTCCCCTCCCCACCTCCTCACCCCTCCTCTGTTGGTGCTCCAGGGGCAGCCTGGCCCTAACCTGCCCTGCTAGCTGACTCAGCGCCTTCTCAGGTAGCCGCCCCTCCTCCCTGGTCCGCACCCAGGGACCCGGAGTCCAGCTGGTCTGTGGGTAGGAGGGTTCTCAGCCTCTAGCCCAACTGTGGGGGCCAGGGCCCATGTGGTGGGGAGAGCCTCTGGCCAGCAGGGAGGTAGTGGCGGTGACAGGAGCTCGCCCCTGCCTCAGCTGTCCCAGCGGGATCATGAGCCAGCTCCTGGGGCCCCCAGGCCAATCCGGATTCCTGGAGCGCTCAGCATGCCCATCCCCCTGCGACCCCTCCCCCTCCAGGGCATCTCCAGCTCCCACCAGCTTCAAGGGAGAGCTAACAGTGAGGTCACAGGTGGGGCTGGGGAGAGAGCCCAGCCCCATCTCCAAAGAGAAGCCGCCCCCTCTGGACCCGCAGCACAAGGAGGGTGGGCGGTGATGCCACCCGAGCAGAACAGCCGTGGGCTCGGGACCCACAGGAACTGCCAGCCAGCACCGCACGAACTCCTCCACCCAGCGAGATGTGAGCTCCCTGGCCCATGCGGGACCATGGTCTAGCTGGCCTGGCTCAAATACCAGGGGAGCTGCCAGCCCAGATGCAGCCCGGGGCTTCCCTCTGTCTATTCTGCCCTGTTCTGCTCGGAGCCTGGGACTCAGGAGTGGAGGGGGGGGAGCCTCAGAGCACCTCTAGGTCCTGGGCTGTTCGCTCACTGTCTCTTGGCAGGGCAGGGCCCACGGTGGGCTCAGCGTGCCCTGGGCAGAGGTGCAGCACACACAGGTGCTCATGGCTGCCGGACACAGCCCGGCTCCTTTCGGGGCCAACTGGCCCAGGGTCAACAGTCCCCATCCCTGAGGGGCATGCTGGCCCAGTCCTCCTGCCTGTTCTCTGACTGGACAGGATCTTCGAGACCAGCTAGGCAGGCAGAAGCCAGGTCAGGCTGAACTTGACCTGGGGGCCACACCGGGTCTCGGGTCCCTTGCAGATGGAGGGCCTTCCTGGGTGGCCATGGCCACCAGCTGCAGGCAGAAGGCACCTTTCTGCATACCACCAGGACACAGCGATACGGGGGTCGCGGGGCCACCAGGTCACCCAGAGGTGTCCCAGTCAGGCAAACTAGGGGAGCAGCAGGGAGGAGTGGCCAGAGCACTGGGAATGGAGGCCCCCACCGGAGAGCTCGAGGGTCCTACCTGGGCCCCAGTACCACCCTGGGGAGGGGGGAGGCGGTGCAGCGCATTCCTACGTCCTGGCTGCGAGCCAGCAGGTGCTCCTTCCGGGAGTCGGCCCGGCCCAGGTCGGAAGGGTTAAGGCCTCCCAGCTGCCCCTCCCCCCCCCCCC
>NW_006160070.1:1854729-1855289 GCF_000334495.1 Tupaia belangeri chinensis | reverse complement strand
GCGAGGCAGGCAAAAGCCAGGTCAGGCTGAACTTGACCTGGGGGCCACACCGGGTCTCGGGTCCCTTGCAGATGGAGGGCCTTCCTGGGTGGCCATGGCCACCAGCTGCAGGCAGAAGGCACCTTTCTGCATACCACCAGGACACAGCGATACGGGGGTCGCGGGGCCACCAGGTCACCCAGAGGTGTCCCAGTCAGGCAAACTAGGGGAGCAGCAGGGAGGAGTGGCCAGAGCACTGGGAATGGAGGCCCCCACCGGAGAGCTCGAGGGTCCTACCTGGGCCCCAGTACCACCCTGGGGAGGGGGGAGGCGGTGCAGCGCATTCCTACGTCCTGGCTGCGAGCCAGCAGGTGCTCCTTCCGGGAGTCGGCCCGGCCCAGGTCGGAAGGGTTAAGGCCTCCCAGCTGCCCCTCCCCCCGCCTCCCCTTCAGCCCCTTTCCCAGGGCGCCGGGCTCCCTCCCGGGCGGGCCGGGGCGGGGCCTGACGTCCGCGGGCGGAGCGAGCCCGGTTGGCCCCAGACTCGCCCGGCTCCCGACGCGCCCGCGTCCCTGGAGCGCGGA
>NW_006160070.1:1851017-1854661 GCF_000334495.1 Tupaia belangeri chinensis | reverse complement strand
CCTACTTCAACCTGGCTGAGGGCGCCCGCATCTCCGCGTCCGCGACCTGCGGTGAGGAGGCCTCCGCGCACGGCCGCACGCGCCCCACGGAAGACCTCTACTGCAAGTTGGTGGGGGGCCCCGTGGCCGGCGGGGACCCCAACCAGACTATCCAGGTGAGCGCGGGGCTGGGCGGGGACTGGGGACCGTCGCGAGGCATTGGGACCCTGGTGCCGGGACGGGTTGGACTGGGACTCCGGAACTCCGTCTCGACTCCTGGCGGGGGCCACCGAGAGTCCAGGTGCCCTGGAACTATTTCGGGGGACCAAGAGGAGCCACCTCGGTTACTTGGGCTCCGCCGGGAAGCCGCGTCCCTACAGCGCGGATCGAACGCGCGGCCGCGACTCCAGTCCAGTCCGGTGGGTCCGCCGGAAGGGGAGCTGATGCCCTGTGCCTGGCGGCCCCTTGTCCCGTCCGGAGAGAGGCGGGACTTGGCCCTGGGCTGCAGGCCGCCTGCGGGGAGGGGACGGTGGCTCCTCCTTCCCTCGGGACAGGCTGGAACCTGCTGGCCTCGGGATGGGGGTGGAACTGCCAGGCATCCCTGCTCCCCCTGTTGGGGACAGCCATCCAGGGCTCCCACTGCCCACGCAGAGGGGGACGGCGGAGGAGTCAAACAGTGGAGTCCAGGATGGGCGCAGCAGGGTGCTCCCGGGCTCCAGTCTCCCTGAGGGGGTGGTGGGGACAGGCCCTGAGCCTGTAGGCTCACTGGCTTAGGGATGGGCCCTGAACCTGCAGGCTCACTGGCTTAGGGAGCCTTAAGCACTGACTCCTGGCCAGAAAAACAGGGTCTCCAGGTCCTCCGCCCTGAGACGGGGGCTGGGGCCACTTAGGGGCAGCCTTTTCCAGGCTGGCCTCCACCCGCCCCACCTGAGGGCCCCTGTAACCTGAGCCTCCTCTGGCTCCTCACCTGCGGCAGGAGAATGGGCCCTGCCACTTGCCCACTCTGACCTCTGGCCCTCTGTGGCGAGGAAGGAGCTCCTTCCAGAGGGCCCAGTTCCTGGACTCCGAGGTCACATTCAGGCGGTGAAACCGAGACCGGGAAGGTGCGGACCCTGCTGGAGGGCCTACGGCCAGGACAAAACTCAGGCCTGGGAGCCTCTTGTCTCCAGACCTGCCCCCCCGGGGGCCTGCCCCTCCTAAGGGTCACCCTCTCCGAGCTGCGGTGACCTTTCCAGTGCTTAGGCCTGGAGCCAGAGGCCTGCTCGTGCCCTCCTCCGCCTCTCCTTAGCTGTGGGCCCCTCTCTGAGCCCCAAACTCAGCTGCGAAGCAGGCACTGAGACGAGCCTGGCCGAGGTCCCACCGTGCGGCTCGGCAGGCGTGGCCATGGCACTCCGAGCTGGCCCCGCTGAGCGCCCTCGGCCCTGCCTCGCCAGATAGTGTCAGCGAACGAGGCCCACTGCCTGCTCTCGCTCATTCCCCTCTTCCCGGGCTCTGGGCGTGACAGGGGCCAGCTGGTGGCCATGTGACCTCGGAGGCCACCTTCCCCAGGCTCACGGCAGCTGGGTGGAGCCAGGTGGCACAGGAGG
This sequence comes from Tupaia belangeri chinensis, assembly GCF_000334495.1. NCBI lineage: Eukaryota > Metazoa > Chordata > Mammalia > Scandentia > Tupaiidae > Tupaia > Tupaia belangeri. The sequence continues at coordinate 1,853,096 of NW_006160070.1, read as the reverse complement.
TGCTGCGGGGTGAAGCCCGGAGCCCATCCTCTGCAGGAAGGAGGGTGGCCACCGAGACTCCGGGCACAGGGTCCAGGCAGTGCAGGCCCCGGCTGCAGGCTGACTGCCTATAGGAGCGTCCCCAATGAGGACCTGGGGTGAGACCTGCCGGGTACCTGGATGCGGGAATAAGTGGGTGGCCGGAGCAGGTGGGGCACCTGGGGTCTGGTCCTCACAGCCTTAGGTACCCATCGGAGATTCCAAGCTGGCCCAACTTGGGAGGTTAGGCCAGGCTGCCTCGGCAGCCACTGTGACTCATCAGAGGGGAAGTCCTTGTCACCCCCCACACTTCCTAGCTGTTTTCCTGGCAGGACCCTCTGCACTGGGGGTGGGGGGATCTGGTTTCCCCAGAGTTGTCTGTCCCCGACTCCAGCAGACCCCAGACACCCTGGGACTGAGCCGAGCTTCCCTGGGCTCCCGACAGGACCCTCGCCCTGCCTGGCTGGGGCTCACTGGTCTGAGAGGCGTGGCACCAGCAGGCAGCCTTCCCTGGAAGGTCTGGCCATGTTCAGAGGGCCTGCCCACCCCTCAGAGCAGGCCCCTTGGTCTCTTGCTCTGCTTACTCCCTGGGGTCTCCCAGTTTGGGGCCCACACAGATGGTGCCACACCTCGGCGTGCACTGGTCCCTGGGGGCAGCTCTGGGCAGTGGGCTGGGTGGTGCACGAGTGTGGGCAGGGCGAGGGCTGAGATGGGGGCTGCTCAGACACAGACACCACAGGAGGCCTGGGAGCCCCCTTTGTCCATGGGGCCCCTGGTCTCCCTGTAGCTGCTGGGCCTGGGAGTGGGCTGGGACTGCGGTGAGGCCGGGGTGCGGGGACAGCCCTTCCCAGGCCCTAGGACTTCAGTCAGTGCCGCTTTTGTGTGCTGGAGGGTCTTCCCTGGGACGGGGGCCCATCTGTGTCTACAGCCAGGCCAGCCCTGCCCCCCACAGGCCCTGCTCCTCCCCCACCAGGGACTGATGGCTGCTTTCTCTGTCCCTGGGACAGGCCCAGCAGGTGGCTGGACCGTGACAGAAGCAGCTGCCCAGCCTGTGTGTGCCGTGAACCCTCCGGGAGGCAGAGGCAGGTGCCCAGTTGCCCTGCTCTGCATGGGCACCCTGTGCCCCACGGCTGCTGGCCCTTGGTTGCATTCCAGGTCTCGGCAGCCCCAGAGCTGGGAGGGCCAGGCCTCACCTGTTGCTGCCCGCACCTGCTTCTGGGGCCCGTCCCGGGGCTGCTGGCAGCTTGACTGTCTCTGGAGACATCCCTGCTCTGGTGGCTGTGGGCACAGGCCAGGGGGCAATTCTGTCTGCGTACTCCCTCAGTGCCCAGCCCGCGGGGACTGGAGAGAGGGGCATGCCCACCCGCCTCCTGCCTCTTCTTGCCACCTCTCTCTGGCAGCATTGGCCCCTGTGCCGGAGGCTTTTTGCTGTGTTCTGTTTTTGCCAGGGGCACACCCCTGCCCCTGCAGGTCTCATGTGCCACCTCCTCAAAGATGCCCACCTTCACTTTCTCACCAAGGGGAGGCCCTCCCTCTCCGTTTCCTCTGCAACACGCCAGGCCACGTCCCACCTAGCCACACCCTGATCACGTTGGTTCTGCAAGTGAATCAGTGGTGGCGAGACCCCTGTGGGTCCAAGCTGGGGTGGAGGCCAGCACAGTGGGGTCCTGGGCTCCTCTGGCAGGGCCGAGGGGTCCCCAGCTCTCCTCGCCATCTGAGCCCAGGTCCCCTGCAGGGCCAGTACTGTGACGTCTGCACAGCTGCCAGCAGCAACAAGGCACACCCCGCAAGCAACGCCATCGACGGCACCGAGCGCTGGTGGCAGAGTCCGCCGCTGTCCCGCGGCCTGGAGTTCAACGAGGTCAACGTCACTCTGGACCTGGGCCAGGTACAGTCCCCATGTGGTCTCCCACAGCCACCACGTGGCTCACCTGGCAGGCCCAGCACAGGCCAGGGCGTTCTTGCGACAGGTGTGGGGGCTGAGTGGGGCTCCCAGAGACCACCAAGGGTGGGGTGCAGCCGCTGAGTGTGTGGCCTGGGGGCAGCAGGCGGCAGGGCGGG
>NW_006160070.1:1845293-1850994 GCF_000334495.1 Tupaia belangeri chinensis | reverse complement strand
CAGGAATGCAGAGGCCCCTGCTGAAGTGGACATTCCTGGAATACCTGTGCTGAGGGCCCCCCAGCTCTGGGCCCACCTAGGCCTCCCAGGGGCGCTTCACATAGATAAGAGACCCTCTGCTGCCTGGCCTGGCGACCAAGGGCTGGGGCCGCAGTTTCGCTCCCGGGCTAGGCCAGTTCGCTCAGGCTGTGGGGCCAGGCCCCCGTACCTGGCCTGGGGGCCGCCTTCACATGGGCAGTGAGGTGGTGGAGAAGGCCCACCCAGAAGCAGCCAGCACACCAGTGGGGCCACAGGGCACCCTCTCGAGCCCACCCTGAGCCCAGGGGCCGGGTGGCAGGCAGTGGGTCTGAGCCTACAGGGACCCGCTCCTGCCCGCAGCCTGGCCCGGAGGCTGGCGGCCTGGGGTCGATGGTGCTCGCCGCTTCCCTTCACCTGCCTGGTTCTCACGCTCCCCCATCCCTGGGCCTGGAGGACCTCAGGAGGCCCCCAGCTCCTGCACAGCACAGCAGCCGTGGCTGTGCAGGCCCGAGGAACTGGCTGGCCAGCTACCCTGGAGTGCTGAGAGGCAGGTGGACTTTGGGTGGGCCGAGGGAGGCGGGCAGCTCTGAGCCAGGAGCACGGTCTGCACGGTCTACACAGCCTGCCTCTGGGCCCTGCGCAGCCTCGGGCTCCACATCTGGGAGTGCTCACTAGCTTTTAGACTGCCCTGGGCCAGGAAGAGTGTCACTGTGAGCATCCCGCCACCCACCTCGCTTGTGCCCACCGTGAAGTGGCACAGGAAGGACAGGCCTTTTCCTTCTGTGCGGGCAGAGCCCAGCCACCCAGGCACCAGCCATTCAGCCACCGGCCACCTAGTCACCAGCCACCCAGCCACCTGCCACCCGGCCACCGGCCTCCAGCCACACAGCCCGCCTGCAGCACCTCCTGCCCAACTGCTTTCTCTCTGCCCATTCTCCCTCCCTCCCTCGTGTCCTCCGTCACTGTCCGTGTGGCATCCACAGGCTCCATCTTGGGTCTTAGCATGGGCTGGGGTCCCCAGGGTGGCTGTGGTGGGGCAGGGAGCACTCTGGGTTGGGGGCAGAGGGACCCGGTTTCCAGCTCTGTGGGTGAGGAGTGTCCTCGTGTGGCCTGGCAGGTCTTGGGGGGCGCCAGTCCTGGGGTGGGGCTGAAGCCCCCGGCAGGAAGCCAGGCTGGCTGTGGGGCGGGGCGGGGGTCTGGGCACCTCCCCCCCTGCAGTGAGCTCTGTTCTGGGTTTGGAGCGGATGCCCTGGAAGGGGAGCAGCTGGCACTGGGAGCCAGGAGGGCTTCCTGCCCTGCTGGGCTGTGGAGGGCGGGACAGGCTGCTTCTGGCTCTGGGTTCACACCCTGGGGGTGGGGCCGAGGGAGGCCAGCCCTGTGCCGTATGTCTGTCTGTCCAGATGGCCGCCTGGCTCTTGCCAATCCTCTCTTCAGGGTGGGCCTGGAGAGAGGCCCAGGGCTGGTCTCTGGCAGCCCACTGCGGCCCTCCAGGTCTGGGTTTCTTTTTTTTTTCCCCTCAAGAATTATTTTATTGGGACCAGCAGCTGGTGCAATGGCTATGTCACTGGACTCCCATTTAGTTGACCATGGTTCGAGTCCTGGACCCGGTGGCTTAAACTCACACTGGGCGCGTGTGCGTGCATGCCCAAGATCCTGAGGGGAGAATGGAGGAGAAGGGATTGTGGCGTGGCCATTCTCCCTGGCAGGTCATTTCTCACTTTCTGTCTCTTTGTCTTTCTGGCGAGTGCACACGCCCTATAGCAAAAACCTTTCAAAAAAAAAAAAAGAATTCTTTATTTAACTTTATTTATTCATTTATTTTAATTTGACCAGAGAGGGACAGAGAGAGAAAGCAAGCTGCCAGGCCTGGGACTCGAACCACAGTTGGCCATGTGGGAGTCCAGTGCTCTTAACTATCACGCCATTTGCCGGCCCCCAGGGCTGGGTTTCTGCATATCTGTGTCCTCTGGAAGCTTCTGGAGCCCTTGACTGCCCAGGTTCAGGCCAAAGGGCAGGCGGGCCCTGACTCGGGCCACCCACCACCAGGGTCAGTCGCAGGGTCCCAGGTCCGCTGCCTCCTCCCCGAAACGCCAACCCAGCCAGCCCAGACAGGCAGTGTGAGTTGGAGCTGGGCGGGCAGTGGGGCAGGGGCCCTATGGCAGCCCCCGTCTCCCCAGGTCAGGCTTCAGCAAAGGTGTGCTAGGCCCCCTTTTCCAGGTGTGCGGGCTCCGACCAGCACCTGACCTGCAGGAGGGCAGACAGGGAGAGCCAGGTAGGGTCACGTGGGAGTCCAGGTACGGGGGCCACCGGGGAGGCCTTCAGGGCGTGGGCTGGGGTATGAGGGGGTGCGGGCAGCTAGCCCCCTGCAGGTGGAGGTGCCGAGGAGGGGCCAGCATGGAGTGACCAAGGTCCTGGGGCTGCCTCCTGGAGGCCATCGCCTTGGTCACAGCAGGCTGTCTGACTGGTGCCCCGGGGCTCGGTGTCCTCTGCAGCTTGCGGTTGCATGTCCGGTGGTCCTGACACTCTGGCCACCTGTCGGTCAGGATGCCCTGCAGGCCTGCCCTGCCCCGACTTTGGCCCTGGGCGCTCCCTGGCAGGCCTCCTGCTGCCACTGGCCTACTTGATGACGAGGTTACTGCTGCTGGTCTGGCTCCCCAGCCTGACTGGGCACTCGGCCAGGTGGCCAGTGCCCCGGGATGGTCAGCGGGTAGCTGGGCAGGACAGGAAGTGTGGCTATGGCCAGGCTCCAGTTACAGAGCCTCGCTCCGGGACAGGTGCGGGGGCCGGGCCGGATGTGGCCCTATGGGAGCTGCAGCTGGGGCCCCAGGGACGCCCCTACTCCGGTCCCACGGTCATGCCTTAGGGCCTCTCTCTGGCACAGGGTGGCCAGTGAGCCCTGCCCAGCTGTGCTCTTCCACTGTCATCCTTGCCCTCAGCAGCTGCATGCAGCCCCCAAGCCCTGGCTCACTGTGGGCATGGGGACGCCCCTCACCTCATAGCGAACCCCCAAGCCCTGGCGGCCCCAAGAGGCTCCCTGTTTCCATCTGTTAAGCAAACCTCACTGCCCCGGTCTCTGACAGCACCGTCAGCACAGACTAAACTGTTTGGGTTTCTGCCTGTGGGGCCCCCACTCCACTTCCTGTAACCCCAGGCTGACCATCTGGTTTGACCTGGGCTGGGCTGCAGGGAGGAGGGGGGCAGGAGCCCCAGGCTGGAGTGGATTGGGGTGTGGGGGCCACATGGGCACCACCTAGCTGGGACCCCATGCCCTTTTCTCCACGGGGCCCTTCAGGCCTGCCTGCCTCTGCCCTCCCCAAGCCTGCCCCCTGCCTGGCACCCCCAGCTATGGGGCTCCGGGGCTCCCATCTGTCCCCAGTGAATCTGCTCTCAGTTTCTCCCGGGTGCTAGGCTTGCCATGGGTTCCCAGCTTCCCATCAGCATCCCAGCTTCTCAGCCTGCCAACTCCCAGAGCAGGTCCCCTGTGGCCTGGCTCCTGGCTCCCTGTCCCACGGTGTGGAGGGTCCTGTTTATTTACTTAGCAGGGTGCCCGTTCAGACATGCCCGCCCTGGCCTGGTGTTTACCAGGCTTTCGAGGTGGGGTCCCTACTGAGGGGAGGACGCGTTTGCAGAGCGGACCTCCTTGGAGGCTGGGCCAGGCCCACTCAGCACATGAGCTCCAAGGCTGACCCTGACGTCTGGAGAGGTCAGGTGGAAGCCAGGAGCCCTGCTGGCCCCATGCTTGGAGCTAGGGGGTGGTCAGGGCTGTAGCCTGGATGCTGGGGACAGAAGGGCTTCCTAGGGGTTGCCTAGGCCCCTGCCCAGCCCCCAGAGTTGGCACAAGGCCCTTCTTCCTGCTGGGTCAGGGCTGAGTCACAGAACGGTGTGATTCATGCTGTTGGGAGGATGGGACTGGGCCCCCGTCTCCTAGGATAGGCTGTGTGGATGGGCAGGACAGAGCTGGGTGGGCACAGGGTAGAGCCGACGTCCTGCCCCGGAGGTTCACCTGTAGCCACCCTGGGGATGTGGTGTTCAAGTCCAGGAGACTACTGGCCAGCAGAGCCCCCCTGCGCCCCTGCCAACCCCACGGCCTGGACAGACCCTCCCGGCTCTTCCCTCTGGTCCCTACCACATCGCCCCCTGGTCCCTGCCTTCGGAACACCAGATCTGTAATGTGGCCTCGGCAGCATCTGCTGTGGCCTCCTTCCGCCAGTCTAGGGCCTGTGGGCCCCTCCCTTCTCTGGCCCTCGGAACCCCCACATCGGGGTGGAAGGCTCTGCACCCAGGTGGCCCTCTTCGTACCTCTTCCCGCTCCATGCCCCAGAGCCTGGAGCCCACCTGCCCACCTGCCCAGCCTCCAGCCTGGACTCTGGCTTCCTGTCATCCCGCCAGGCAGAGATCACCGGGCAGAGCCCTGGTCCAAGGTCAGGCCTGGGGCCAGGGGCCGAGAGGCTGGTCTGGCTGTTGCCCTGCAGAAGTGCCTGCCCTGAAATAGCCAGATTTTTAAAAATAACCCAGGGCTTTTGTTTGGCTTTTGCTTTAGAAGCATTTTTTCCCTGCTGCGCAGAGCTGGGGGGATGTGGAAAGGTCAGGCCCTGTGGGCGTGACCAGCAGGGGGTGGAGGGCTGCATCCAGGGAGGCCAGGGGTCCGGGCCCGCTCCTGTGTCCCCGAGGGAGCAGGACCGGGGCAGGGAGCCCGGAGTCACCACCCCGCCAGGGTACGCTTCGGGGACGGATGGCCGGTCGGATAGAGGGCGGGCCTTTCAGCACAGCCCATGTGGGGGCGGAAGTTTCCGTGCCCCCCACCCTGCCCATCAGTGGCATCGAGTCAATATTTGTGCAAGTGCTCTCAGCTGGGAAAAATGCAGCCGCCCCTGGGGACGGGGCGTGCAGCCTGGGGGCCGTGCTGGGAAAAGCAGGGCAAGTGCCAGGGGCTCTGTCCTGGGAGCCATGAGGGGGCACAGGCGCTGCCGCTCCCGAGACCCCTCCCTGCCGAGCCCCCAGGCTCGCTGTCCCTGCCACAGGCCTGGCTGGGCCCATGGACCTCAGAGGCCAAGTTGTGGGGCTGGTCCCTGAGTGACGCCATGGCCAGGCAGGGCCACGCCCTGCTGTACCCACGGGGACATGGCAGCGGTGGTTAGGCTGCACCCTACCACGGCCGTAGGGAAGGCACCCCTGTAATGCCGGCGTCTGGGGGACAGGCCGCCGGATGGGCACTATAGGTCCTGGGTCCTCGCCCCACTGGAGGCTGGGCAAGCCGTGCTTCCCCGGGGCTGCAGCATGGGGGTCCCTGCGGGACAGCTCAGCTACCTCGGGCCGACCCCAGCTAAGGTGGGTGGGGTGCTGTGACTCTCACACGGCCCGGGCCCAGGCTCAGTGACGGTCTCAACCACACTGGGCAGCCCCTGCTGTGGCACATCCTCTGGAGCAGAGGCTGCCGGGAGGGCATCTGCCGCCTGGGTCTGGCATCACCCTCAGAGGGCAGGGCTGATCCCCGTGGGTCCCTCCAGTGTGGGGCATGGGTTTTGAGCCCCCAGGGCCTCCTGCAGGTCGATGAGGATGCAGGTTGTGCTGCAAGCCCGCCTCTGCCTTCGGGGCCACCTGCCTCATTGAGCACATGGCCACGTGGTGCCTGCCTGCCACTCTCGCTACCATGGAACCCAACCGCACTGAGCACAGAGACCCA
>NW_006160070.1:1844915-1845271 GCF_000334495.1 Tupaia belangeri chinensis | reverse complement strand
GCCGCCCCGCCTGCCAGCCTCCGGAGAGGGGACGTGGTGGGAGGGACCCCCGGCAGCTCCTGAGGTTGGGGAGCCTCCCCAGCAGGTGGGCAGCACAGGGCCTGAGCCACAGCTGGGGTGGCGGTGGCGCCCGAGGTATACCCGGGCCCTGACTGGCACTGGGGCCTCTGCTCCAGCCCTCGTGTTTCCTGGTACAGCCTCTGGTCACTGAGGCCCCAGGCTGGGACAGAGGACATGGCTCAGGGTGTGTGGGCACCTCCCATGGGCTGCTTCTGTGGCGGATAAAGCTGTGAGGGTGCCCGGCCCACCAGCAGCTGCTCTGTGGGCACCTGGAGATCCCTGGGCATCGGCTACGT
>NW_006160070.1:1843168-1844901 GCF_000334495.1 Tupaia belangeri chinensis | reverse complement strand
CCCCTGGGCGTCGGCTCGTTCCCCAGCCACCGCAGCCAACAGGTGCCCGAGTCTGTCCTGTTTAACTGTGGGCCTGTGAGCATGGCACGCTCCCTGGGCCACAGGCTTGGGGACCCCCTCCATCGGGGAGGTGAGACTGGGGCCGCTCAGGCCTGGCACCTGGAGGAGGGGTCAGCAGGACAGGGGAGGAGAGCCAGGGCAGTTGCGGGGGACTGGCCTGTTGGGGGGGACAGTCCTGGGGTGTCCAGGGCCAAGAGCCGCTCCCCGCCCAGTCCCCTGACCCCTATGCCTGCTTATAGCCACAAAGCCTGTGTCCCCGGCTCCAGGACAGGAGCAGGCAGGGGGGAGCCATGGCCAAGACACCCCAGTACAGGCAGGGCCCCGGGAAGGCCGGCTGCTGGTTGCCAACCCCATGTCCCGTGCAGGCCGGCACCGACAGCTGCCCATAGCCGCCTCCCTGCCCGCAGGTGTTCCACGTGGCATATGTGCTCATCAAGTTCGCCAACTCCCCTCGGCCGGACCTCTGGGTGCTGGAGCGGTCCACGGACTTTGGCCACACCTACCAGCCATGGCAGTTCTTCGCCTGTGAGTCTCCGGGAGCTGGTGCCATGGGCATGGGGCCCTGGGGAGCAGCCGCCGTGGCCACGCTTGCTCGAGGTCTCAGCGCCAAGCTGTGCCTCGAGTTAGTGCTCCGGGCCGCGGGTGACCTGAGCAGCCCGCAGGGGTTCCCGGGTGCAGCCCTGACGTCAGTACTGCTGTCCCGGGGCCGGTGGGCCAGGGTGCCGGCCGCCGCCTGGCTCCCCTGGGCAGTTGGTGTGTGGTGGGCCTGGGGACTCTCGCTTCCCTGCCTGCCAGCATCCAGAGCCAGCGCCCTGGCACCCCAGGGCCAGCTCGCTGTAGCCATGTGGCCCTGACCAGTCACACTGGCAGGATTGGGACATTTGATCAGGGGCCTGGTCCCTCGCCCAAACCCCCCGGCCTGTGAGTGGGGACAGGTGATTCTGTAGCCGGCGCTGTCAGGCATGAGGGTGGTCATCCTGGGGGGCACTGTTCTCTCAAGGTGCGGGGAGGGGGTGGCCCGGGTGAACCACACGGTGTGGTGTGTGCCTGTCTAGCCTCTGCCTTCAGCGCCGCTGCAGGCTGCTGCCACTCCTATGTGAGGAATGAGGCTCTGTCAAGTCGGAGCGTGGGTGAGCACGGCCAGGCCCTGAGGCCGTCCCAGGGCTCGAGCCCTCATCTTGGGCCCCCTTCCACAGCTTCCAAGAGGGACTGTCTTGAGCGATTCGGGCCCCAGACGCTGGAGCGCATCACACAGGACGACGCCGTGGTCTGCGGCACCGAGCACTCACGCATCGTGCCCCTGGAGAATGGCGAGGTGGACCGGGCGTGGGAGGTGGGCCCTCGAGCGCCGAACGCCGGTGGCCACGCCAAGGCTCACCCCAGTTCTGCCTGCAGATCGTGGTCTCCCTGGTGAATGGGCGGCCGGGGGCCATGAACTTCTCCTACTCGCCGCTGCTGCGCGACTTCACCAAAGCCACCAACATCCGCCTGCGGTTTCTGCGCACCAACACGCTGCTGGGCCACCTCATGGGCAAGGCGCTGCGCGACCCCACCGTCACGCGCCGGGTGAGCGGCCCTCCGCCAGGGCGTGGTCCGGAAGGGTAGTGTGGCAGCCTCGGCTCACGGCCCTGCTACAGCGTGGCCGGGCGGGGTGGTGGCGGCCAGCTCACGCC
>NW_006160070.1:1838789-1842979 GCF_000334495.1 Tupaia belangeri chinensis | reverse complement strand
GCTGCGTCTGCCATGGCCACGCGGACATCTGTGATGCCAGAGACCCTGCGGACCCTTTCAGGTGCGGCCTGCGGCTCTGCCCCTGTCACTCGCAGCCACGTCCCCAGCTCCCTGTGACCTGTGCTGAATGTCAGCACGTGGGCCCTGGTTGGCCTCATGGGTGGTGCCCTGTCTAGGGTTGGGGGTGGTCTGGCCTGAGGAGGGACTGGTGACAGGGATCAGCACCCTGAGGCGGCTTGCTGTGTCTCCAGCGATGGCCAGGTGTCACCTGCCCACGCGGCCTCATGCCTTGGGTGCCCGCTCCTCTCAGCCTTCCCTCAGAACACAAAGCGCACTCCCGGCTGCCCCCACAGTCAAGGAGAGGCTGGGCGGGGGCACAGCTGACCCCCAGCTGACATGGCCGTGTCCCCGAAGCTGGGGACGGGGACCCACCTCTCACCGAGGAGGCTCCACCCCCTGGGAACCCTGTGCCCGGGCCCCACCAGGGTCTGCAGCCAGGTTGGGCCAGGGATCCGCATGTCCCCGGCCGCCACAGGTGTTTACTGAGGGCAGGTCCCGGGGGCCTCCAGGTGCGCTGTGAGGCCTCCTCTCGCTGCTAGCCTGGCCATGGCTCTCCCGCCTCATAGCAGCCATGGCCCGCCCCCCGCCCCAGCTCTGCCAGACCCTGTCCCACACAGGGGTAGGTGGGCCCCCTTGTTCTGAGCGAGGCCGCCAGGAGCCTGCAGAGCAACTTGTCAGTGCTGTCGGGCCGCGCTCTGGGGTCACGAAGCAGAGCCAGGGCTGAGCAGAGGTGCCGGAGCCACGCGGGGCGGTCACGAGGCTCCACCAGTAGGCCCAGTGTACTCTTCCATGTCCACAGCCCCCATGGTGTGCCCGGGTCTCAGCCTGCTCCTTCCCTCTGCTGTGGTCTAAGGGCCCAGCCCACACCCCCAGTGCATGGGTAGCAGATGAAGCCCACAGGGGATGGGGCTCACACCATTCCCACGGTTAGGGCCGAGCCCTGAGTCGTTCAGATGGGGTGGCCAGAGCGGCCTGGGAAGAGAGGAGGCCCCAGGCCAGAGCTTGGTCTTGCCGGACGAGAGGCATTGCCCTTCCCCGCACACACTCACTTATGCCTGGGCATGGGGACTGAGCTCAGCCACCTGCAGGCTGTGGGGTGGCGCCAGCGCCCCCTGCTGTCCTGGGGGCGGTCTCCAGGGCTGGCTCACCCCCGCACCCCCTCGCCCTGCAGGCCGATGTCCCCGTCCTGGCTCTGCTGGTCGCAGAATTAACCTTTCGTTTTTAAGGGCCAGGCCGGACTTACCCACATGCAAAGCGATTCTGGTGCCCAGGAGCGCCAACCCCTGTCCGCGTGATCCTTTGGCCTGTAGTTCTTGCTGTTTGAGAGCATCCACTGTCAGGTGGCTTGGTGACATCCGTGAGCATCTGTCATCATGTGGCTTGATGATGCTGTGGAGGTCGGAGTCTCCTTCTGGATATTTCTGTGATTTTAAGGCCCTTGGTGTTTCGTAGCTTCATTCTGATATGTCAAAGATCGTTCTTATTTTGTTGCTTAGGACTTAACGCCTTTTAAATCAGAACTCATGCCATATTGGACACTTGTTCTTTTTTTTTTTTTTTTTTTGAGAGATTTTTGCTATAGGGTGCATGTGCTTGCTGGAGAAACAGAGAGCGGGAAAGTGAGAAATCACCCTCCAGGGGAGATGGCCGCACGATAATCCCTTTTCCATTCTCCTGTTGGGAATTTGGGCATGCACACACATGCACCTGGTGTGAGTTTTAAGTCACCTGGTCCAGGACTCAAAACGTCAACTACGTGGGAGTCCCGTGACGTAACCATTACGCATCCACTCATCCTCTGACCACTCACTCTGGCTGGGTATCAGCTGTTCCTCCCTCTCCACCTCTTTTCTCCTGGAATTCCCACCGCACTTGGCCAGGAGCGTGCTGGGCGCGGTCTCCTCTGGTCTGACTTTGGAAGGGTAGCTCCTTCAGCCCCTCCTCTACTTCCCCGAGTCTCTCTTCTGTGTTTGAGCTGCAGTTCAGTCCATCCATGGAGTCTTCCATTTCAAGATTTCGGTTTCCACTCCCAGGGTTCTGATTTTGCATGCCTGCCTGCTCATGGCATTAGGTCTCAGACTCGTGTGTTCGTGGCCATCTCACATGTCCTCAGTGTCCACCAGGCTGCTCCACTCTGATGTGCTCAGGGTCCGCCCTGCTGTGTGTCTGTCAGCTCAGTGGTATGCTTCTTTGTAAGGGGTCTTCACCAGAGCTTTATCCTCCGCCCTGCTGTGTGTCTGTCAGCTCAGTGGCATGCTAATTTGTAAGGGGTCTTCACCAGAGCTTTATCAGCACATCCAGTGCCCTGGGCCTGCGAGGATGCCTCTGGGCGGATAGTGAGAACTTTCGCTATCCGCCTTGGGTGTCACTGCCTGGCACCACTTTCTAAATTAATTTCTTGTCATGGGGATGCCCTATCCAGGTTGAGAATGAAACACTTGCTCAGGCCCTCGGTAGCAGACCTGGGCCGGGGGAAGAGGGTCACAGGCAGAGGTCTGTGTTTGTTCCCTGTGCTGCGGGGCAGTTTCCACCCGGCTCCTCTGCTCTGCCGTAGCCATCCCAGACACCTCTGGGTCTTGAGGGGAAGCAGTGCTGACTCCCCGCAGACCCTGCTGGGCACGGGAGTAGCGCTGGGTGACCAGAGGATCTAGTCTCTGGCCTGCATGGACTGCCTCCTTGGTGGGGGAGGGGTCCACCCCCTCCCGTGTGAGCCCTGCCCCTGGCTGGGCTGGTGAGGGCCGTGGGGTAGAGGTCGCCGTGGGGGCTCTGGTGAATCCACAGCAGGAGGTGGTTACCACCTCAGCCCTCAGCTCCCGAGCAGCGGCCCCCACCCACGGGACAGCAGGCAGCACTCCAGCCCCCGTCTGGTGTCTGCCCTGCTGGAAGAGTAAGCCAGTCTTGGCCCCTTGCCCCTTGGGTGATGCCCTGAATTCATGGGGGACTGCTGAGCAGGGCTGCCTCTGGGGGGTCCTCGCCATGGGTGAAGGGCCAGCCCAAAGGACCCAGGGCTGCAGATGAGGGCACTGACCTCTCACGCCCACCCAGACCCCCGTCCATGAAGGTGAGGGACGGTGGTGAGACCCTCTCCTCTGCCCTTGTCCACCTGCTTTGTGCCATGAGGCTGAGGAGCTGGGTCTGGCAAGTGCTGGCGCTCTCCGGGCTCCAACCAGCAGCACTGGCAGCCGGCCACCACCGACAGTGCCAACGAGTGCCAACGTGAGTGCCCTGCACACGCGTGTGCTGCTAACGCCAGCGCGCCCCCACCCGCACACGCGTGTGCTGCTAATGCCAGCGCGCCCCCATCCATACACGTGTGTGTGAGCGGCAGTATGTCTGCCCACGTGTGTGTGCCGCGTGTACCAGCGTGACCTCCACATGCGTGCACTGTGTCAGTGGGCACGCCCACCCTCACGTCTGTGCCACTAGTGGCAGCAGGAGTGTCGCCCGTGCTCCCCACGGCTCAGGGGCCGTGCCGGGTGCTGACTGCCAAGCCTCTCTGCAGCCTGCAACTGCCATGGCCATGCCCACGACTGTTACTACGACCCCGAGGTGGCCCAGCGCAACGCCAGCCAGAACCAGGACAACGTCTTCCAGGGCGGGGGCGTCTGCATCGACTGCCAGGTGGGCCCGGCGGGTCCAGGGCGGGTTGGCGCCAGGCGCGGGCAGGGCCGGGGTGCCTGTGCTCAGCAGCCCTGCCCCGCAGCACCACACCACCGGCGTGAACTGTGAACGCTGCCTGCCCGGCTTCTACCGCGCCCCGGACCACCCTCTGCACTCGCCCCATGTCTGTCGCCGTGAGTGGGCCCAGCTGGGCGGGGTCTCCCCGGGCCTGGGCCGCCGGGGGGTGTCCGAGTCCCCGGGGTGGTCCCATCACGCAGAGCCGCCCAGTTGGGGGCAGGGACCCCTGTCTCACAGCCCTGGGACTCCCTGCCTCCGCCCCTACCCTGCCCAGGCTGCAGCTGCGAGTCGGACTTCACCGACGGCACCTGTGAGGACCTGACTGGCCACTGCTACTGCCGGCCCAACTTCACGGGGGAGCGCTGTGATGCGTGTGCCGAGGGCTTCGCTGGCTTCCCGCACTGCCACCGTGAGCCTGTGGGCAGCCGGGGGGGGGGGGGGGGGGGGGCCCA
>NW_006160070.1:1835373-1835705 GCF_000334495.1 Tupaia belangeri chinensis | reverse complement strand
GGGTGGGGGGGTGGGGGCGGCGGGCAGACCTGGGACGTGTGCTCTCGCTTCCCCCAGCTGTGTCTGCGTTCTTCCCCAATGGCACCAGGGAGCAGGTGCTACCGGCCGGACAGATTGTGAGTAAGTGTCTCCCAGGTCCAGTGCCCGGCCTACACGGGGACGCCACCGGGGCTGGAAGCCTTGCACGGGGGAGGGCTGTCGTCCGGTGGCCGCCTCTGGTTATTTCTTTTCACGTGAATGACGTCTGTTCTCGCCAGAAAGCCTGCAGAAGCAGGCCAGCAGGGAGCCCTCCGCGCCGTCTCACAGCCCCTGCGTCCCGGCTGTGTCCACGG
>NW_006160070.1:1828578-1833933 GCF_000334495.1 Tupaia belangeri chinensis | reverse complement strand
GCCTTGCACGGGGGGGGGCTGTCGTCCGGGGGCCGCCTCTGGTTATTTCTTTTCACGTGAAGGACGGCTGTGCTCGCCAGAAAGCCTGCAGAAGCAGGCCAGCAGGGAGCCCTCCGCGCCGTCTCACAGCCCCTGCGTCCCGGCTGTGTCCACGGGCAGGCGTGGGGGGGGGGGGGGGGCCCCCCCCCCTCCTGCCCCCGCCACCCATCCTTGGAACGTCAGGGTCTTTCCTCTGAAAAATAACAGTAGCAATGACGCCACGGTGGACGCCCTTGCAGCTGGGGCTCTGTGAAGTCAGCAGCTTCCTGGAAGAAGGCTCTGGGCCCCGAGAGCAGCGTGACTGGGACTTCCTTGGTCAGAGATGGCCAAGCTGCTCCTGCAGGACGAAGCAGCCTGGGCCGCCGTGGCCTGTTGGTCCCACATGACTGACTGCGGGGTTCAGGTCCTGGCCGCAGCTCGAAACATGCCAGGCCCTTGTTCACGCGTGCCCCCAAATCCCTCCAGGCAGGAGAACGGAGGAAGGGACTGTGGCGTGAGCACGCCTTACTGGGTGCTGCTTCCCCCCCTGCCTTTCTCTGGCAAACCTCCTGCAGCCTGTACCTGCCGTGACTGCCCACGGCCCGAGGTGGCCCTCGAGCAAGTGAGACAAACCTGAAAAAGTAAAAACAGCAGCCTGCCAGGTGCAGTCGTGTGCGCTCATCCACCAATCACACTGTCAGTCAGCTTGATTGGCAGACATTCCCTCCCACGCAGCCCCCGTCCCCGTCCCGTCTGGGACCGGGCACGCTGTCCAGCTGGCGGTGTGCTTGCCCGTCTGCAGACCCTCCCTGTCCACAGCAGGGCCGTGGCAGGCCTTCGATCGTCTGCAGGCGTTGCCGTGGCCCGTGGTAAGGTGGCCTCTTGGCTTCCAACAGCTTCTGGTATGGATCACCGGCTGCCTGCGCTCTGCTCCGGTTTGGCCCTCGGCTCCCTCTCCGGCTCCAGCCCTGCTCAGACGTGCCCTCTACCCACTTCTTTTTAGAGAGATTTTTGCTATGGGGCGCACACGCTCGCTAGAGAGACGGAGAGTGAGAAATCACCCCTTGGGGGGATGGCCATGCCGCAATCCCTCTTCCATCCTCCTCTCGGGATCTTGGGCATGCGTGTGCACACGCACATGCACCCGGCATGAGTTTTAAGCCGCTGGGTCTGGGACTTGAACCACGGTCGACTACGTGAGAGTCCAGTGACGAGACCATCGTTCCATCTGCTGGTCCGGCCTACTCCTTGCGGGGCAAGCGTCCAGGCACTTGTTCGCCTCTGACTTGGGGGCATTTCTCCCTGTGCCAGCCTTCACAGCTGAGCCTGTTCTCAGTGTCGGCTCCGCCGTGTAGAGATAGCGCTGCCCACACCAGGGCACTGTCGTGGCCTCCTGTGGTCCCGGTCTCCCCAGCAGTGTGGTCAGAGCTCCACTCACTTCACCTGAGAGGGCCGTGGGTCTCTGCGGGAATGACCCCCTCCCGGCTGGGCCAGCCTGTGCCCGTCCTCTCCCTGGGGTGACACGTGGCAGCATGTATGACTCTGTGTGTGGTGACAGTACCTTTCCAAACACGGGCCGAGGGCTGAGCATCAACGCCGCCTGTCTACCCCTGAGATAACCGGGGCTTCTCTCGCGCTCTTTCTCCTTTTCCTCCTCTTTCTAGTTTATTATTTTTTGCTTTGTTTTTTTGTTTTGTTTTGTTTTCAGCTTGCTATGGAGAGAGAGGAGGGAAAAGGAGAAAGAGCCCCCAGGAAGGAAGGCCGTACCTCAGTCCCTTCACTCTCCTGTGGGGTTCCGGGCGCACACGCACCCAGCGTGTTTTCCGAGCTGCCAGGTCTCGGCCGTGAACCAGCCAGCCACTGAGAGGCAGCTGCCCCACCATCACACCATGGGGCCGGCCCAGCGCGGCCCTGCTTGGACTCTGGAAAGTGCTTGGGAAATAATCTTGCATTTTTATGCTTCGGGTCTGTTTGAAAATCAGGAATTCCCTCTTTTTCTTTTCTCTTTTTTTAAAGAGGTTTTTGCCTTATGTCACTTGTGCTCACTGGGGAGAGACAGACAGTGAGAGGGAAAGTGAGAAATCAACCCTCGGGGGGATGGCCACACCGCAATCCCTTCTTCTCCATTCCCTTCCTGGGATCTTGGGCATGCACGCACACATGCCCAGGGTAATTTCAAGCCACGTGGCTCAGAACTCAGACCATGGTCGGCCACGTGGAAGTCCAGCGACGTAACTGCTGTGCCACCTCCTTTCTCAGATTTGCCAGAGAGAGTGAGGGGAAGGCAGTCCCAGTGGAGTGTGGCCTGCTGCTCTCCCCTTCCAGCCCTCCTTCCCGTGGGGGTTTTGGGCACACCCGTGTGGATATGTTTTCCAAGCCACCGGGGCCAGGGTTTGCACCATGGGGTCAGCCACGTGGGACCAGCTCTTCCAGCCCCCGGCCACTGGGCTGGGCTGGCAGTAGCCTGCCCCTTGGGCGTTTGCCAGCGCTGACGAAACCCTCCAGCCTCCCGCCTGTGCGCCCACAGCGCCCCGGGTTCAGCTTTCAGGCCCCTGTGCTTACTGCCCGCCGCCTCTTCTGTGTCCCCTGCAGCCAGTGGCGGTGCCTTCTGTCTTCTTAGCAAATTCTTGGCTTCACTTGGACTTTGAAATGTATTGGCATAAAGGTACGGGCAGCGTCACGCTGTCACTTTACAGTGTCCAGGCCAGCTCTGGGTCCTGGTGCTAAAGGCAGCCATACCCCGTGTGGCTGGCCCTGTGACTCGGGCAGCAATGAGCCTGTGTACCCCAGACCCTAAAAGTAGGGAGAGATGGAGAAGGCATTGCAGCATGGCCATTCCCAACGGGGGCTGTTTTCTCTCTTCCCATGCCCCATCTCTGGCAAGTACATGTGCCCCATGGCAAATTCGAAAACAAAAACAAACAAAAAACTCTCCTTTCTATTATATCTGTCTTCATTTTATTTTTTTCGAAAAGGCTTGTTGAATTTAGTGGCGTTTTCTAAGTATCGCTTGAGTTATGTAAGATCTACCAGGGTTTTCTTTGTCTAGTTGGGGCAGATTTTGCCTGCCAGTGTAGTAAGTTTTGAAACAAAATCTTCACCTCCTTTTGTTTGCATTCTTTTGATTTATATTACTATTTTTATAGCTTCTTGAATTATTTATTATTTTATTTCCTCTAAACTATATTTTTAAAAATGGGGTTTAAGGCAGAGACTCTCAGCCTGGGGTGATTTTGATGTACAGGACACACTTGATG
This sequence comes from Tupaia belangeri chinensis, assembly GCF_000334495.1. Lineage (NCBI taxonomy): Eukaryota > Metazoa > Chordata > Mammalia > Scandentia > Tupaiidae > Tupaia > Tupaia belangeri. Next base: position 1,830,658 of record NW_006160070.1, on the reverse strand, counting down.
TCTGGGGACATAGCCAACTGTCACAATTGGTGACTGCAACTGTCACTAAATTGTTAGAGGCCAGGGCCGCTGCTCAACATCCCACAGCACACAGGACAGTCCCTGGCCTCACAGTCAAGAATTGCCCAGCCCAGAGTGCCATGGTACAGGGTGAGCCAGCCTGGAGTGCTGTGGTAAAGGGGTGAGCGAGTCCCGACTATTAGTAACGCTGAGGTTGAGCAGCCCTGGTTTTAAGCTATGAATTGTCCTCAGAGGAGAGCTTTGGCTATGTGTATCCCGTGGACATGCTGCAGCCTCATTACTATTCTTTTTTTTTTTTTTTTTCCTTTTTTTGGGGTTTTTTTTTTTTTTCCTTTTTTTGGAGAGGTTTTTGCTATAGAGTGCGTGCACTCGCCAGACAGACAGAGACAGACAGAAAGCTGGAAATCACCCCCCAGGGGGGGATGGTCATGCCGCAATCCCCTCTCCTCCATTCTCCTCTCAGGATCCTGGGCACGCACGCACACGCGCCACACGTGAGTTTAAGCCACCGGGTCTGGGACTCGAACCACAGTTGACTATGTGCGAGTCCAGCGACACAGCCGTTACGCTAACTGCTGGTTCCGAGCCTCATTACTATTCTAAGTAGTCGGTTGTCTCCATTTCTTTTTAACCTGTATCCTTTGTAAGAGTGTTTTCATGACTTCAGGTGTTGAGATTTCCTTTCTGCTCTTTTTGCCCATTTCTAGTTTTACTGCCTGGAGGTCAGGTTTAAAACGCTGCCACGTTCTGCCTTTTGTCTTTGGTACTGGAAATGTTCCTTGTGTTCCGCCGAGAATGTGGCCTCGCCTGCTGCTCCATGAACAGTGGCGGGAACACGTACTCTGCACCGACTTCTCAGCACTGAAGCCAGCTTGCTGGCTGTGCTGGCTGAGCCAGTCTGTCCTGGCTTCATTTTGTCTGCGCCGTCGTGCCCTAATGGGGTGTTCGGCCTCCTCTGTGACCACGATTTCGCCCAATGCTCCTTATAGTTTTGGCTTTATGCAGCGGAGGCCACCTCTGTCCTGCTCTTGAGGGCTCGTGGGCGTGTCCCTCGGGTAGCAAGATGGTGCCACGTCCTGACACGCAGCCTCCCTCTATCCCTGTTAGCACAGCCTTGCACCCTGCCCAGCAGACGCTTCCGCCATGCTGGCCTCCCGGGTCTGTACCTGCTTGCGCCCTAATGCACGGCACTCCATGTTCGACACCGGCTGCGGGCCCCATTTGCTCTCTGCCGGGGGGGCCTGAACTGCACCCTTTTAGCCCCGCTGCTCCCCACCGGGCTTGCTTCTACCTTTATTGTATCATTTCTTCTTTTTTGCTTAAAATTTTCTGTTCTTGAGTTTTGCTACTTTGAGCAACAAAACGTGTTTGGCTTTGGCCTGGGTGTCCGCGACGGGGCCTCCGGTGGTTTCCTCTCTGTGGGTGGTTTCACCATCTCTTCCCACATCTGCCCCGACCAGGGATCACCCGCCACTCAGCACTCGTCAGGCAAGTCCACGCGGTCACCTGCCTCTCGTGCTGAGCCGTGACGCTCAGCACAGCCTGACCCCTCCCCGGACCTCAGGGCTGCTCACGAAGGAAGTAGAGTTCTCCCCTGGCTGGCTGCGATTTGACTCTGTCTTCCGCTTGGTGTCCATGGAAGACATGGGCTTACCATCTGGCGGTCCCCTCCGAGTTCCCCAAACAGTGCCCTGCCCTTTGGGAGTCTCGTTCTGGGCCTGCTGAGGACCGTGCCCGAGCAGGGAAAGGAGTTTGTGGAGAAAAAAGGTTTTGCAGGCAGGGAGGGCTGAGGGCTGCAGGTGTCTCTGACTCCCCACACCCCTACCTTCCAGACTGCGACTGCAGCGCTGCAGGGACCCAGGGCAACGCCTGCCAGAAGGACCCGCGGGTGGGACGCTGCGTGTGCAAACCCAACTTCCAAGGCGCCCACTGTGAGCTCTGCACCCCAGGGTTCTACGGTCCAAGTTGCCAACGTGAGTTCAACCCCCAGCCCCCTCAGCCGCACCTGCCCCTGACCCTCTCTGACCGGCACGTCGGCACCCTTCCCTGCAGCCTTCCC
>NW_006160070.1:1828272-1828537 GCF_000334495.1 Tupaia belangeri chinensis | reverse complement strand
GCCCGGCGGGCCTTCGCGGGGGCCCCGTGTGGCCGCTGCAGCCCGGGTTACGTCCGCTTCCCCCTCTGCCAGCGTGAGTGCCGCCTCCTGAGTGGGCACAGGTGGGAGGGGAGGCTCGGGGTCCCTGTGACCCCCTTGGCCCCGCAGTGTGTGGCTGCAGTCCTGCAGGAACTCTGCCTGGAGGCTGTGACGAGGACGGCCACTGCCCATGTCGACCCGAGTTTGACGGCCCCCACTGGGACCGCCGCCGCTCGGGGCCCCACCG
>NW_006160070.1:1821975-1822388 GCF_000334495.1 Tupaia belangeri chinensis | reverse complement strand
CAACGTGAGTTCAACCCCCAGCCCCCTGGGCCGCACCTGCCCCTGACCCTCTCTGACCGGCACGTGGGCACCCTTCCCTGCAGCCTGCCAGTGCTCCAGCCCTGGGGTGGCCGACGGCCACTGCGACCACGACTCTGGCCAGTGCAGGTGCCGGGTGGGCTTCGAGGGGGCCACGTGTGACCGCTGCAGCCCTGGCTACTTCCGCTTCCCCCTCTGCCAGCGTGAGTGCCGCCTCCTGAGTGGGCACAGGTGGGAGGGGAGGCTCGGGGTCCCTGTGACACCCTTGGCCCCGCAGTGTGTGGCTGCAGTCCTGCAGGAACTCTGCCTGGAGGCTGTGACGAGGACGGCCACTGCCCATGTCGACCCGAGTTTGACGGCCCCCACTGGGACCGCCGCCGCTCGGGGCCCCACCG
>NW_006160070.1:1817185-1818683 GCF_000334495.1 Tupaia belangeri chinensis | reverse complement strand
GTGGACCGCTGCCGCGCGGGCCACCACGGGTACCCCGACTGCCGAGGTGAGCCAGGGACGGGGCAGGACGGGCCCTGCCAGTGTGGCACCAGCCTGACCCGAGCACACCCTGCAGCCTGCAGCTGTGACCCCCGGGGAGCACTGGACCAGCTCTGTGGGGCGGGCGGCTGTCGCTGTCGTCCTGGCTACGCTGGCTCCTCCTGCCAGGAGTGTGGCCCCGCTTTCCACGGCTTCCCCAACTGCGTCCGTGAGTGATGGTGATCGGGAGGAGCCTGGAGGGCGGTATCCCCCGTGGCGTGCAGTGTCCCTCCCCACGCCCACGCCCACGCCCACCTTACCTACAGCCTGCCACTGCTCTGCCGAGGGCTCCCTGCACGCAGTGTGCGACCCCCAGAGTGGGCAGTGCAGCTGCCGGCCCCGGGTGACAGGGCTGCGGTGTGACTCATGCGTGCCTGGAACCTACAACTTCCCCTCCTGCCAAGGTGAGCTCCTGGCGTCTGTGTTGGTGACGTGCAGTGCCTTCGATGGCTTTGTTCACGCCCTGTGTCTGCAGGGGTCCCTGTGTGCTCTCTGTGTGTGCATGTTCCTACACTGCACACATGAGTGTCCACGTGTGGCATGTCTGTGTGCTGTGTGTCCGCTTCGCGGTGCCCGTGCGTGCTCATGTGCGTGCATCCACATGTCATGGACTCCTGTGTCCGTGCACTGTGTGCGCCTTGTGTGTGGAGCGGGAGCAGGGTGGTGTGTGTGCTCAGGCCTGTTCACATGTGGGGCAGGGTGTGGCTTCTGGGGTCGTGAGCTCTGACGGCCTCCAGGTTTGTCACGGCGGGTGACAAGGCTGTCGTCTCCCCACAGCGGGCTCCTGCCATCCTGCTGGCCTGGCCCCAGCCAATTCCGCCCTTCCCGAGGTGAGCCAGGTCTGTCCACGGTGGCAGGGCAGTGGGCAGGCGCCCAGCTGCTCAGAGGCCGGGCGTGGAGAGACCCACACTCGCCTGCTGTTCGGTGGCCATGGCAGCCTTCGGTCCTGCTCGCTCTCCGACCAGTCTTTTGCCCCAGCTGCAAGTGACCACACACCCAGGGCGGGGGCAGGCCCCTCCCCACTGTGGGGCTGCAAGGCTGAGGGCACGTGGGCACAAGGGCAGGTACCCTCCCTGACCTGCGGCCTTGTCCTCCCCCAGGCACAGACCCCCTGTACCTGCCGGGCCCATGTGGTGGGGCCCAGCTGCGACCGCTGCAAACCCGGGTTCTGGGGGCTGAGCTCCAGCAACCCTGAAGGCTGCGCCCGTGAGTGCTCGGAGGGACTGCAGGTGCTGGGGGCCCCAGGGCACGGCCCAGGCCCCACCCGCCACTCAGGACGGCTCCATCCCCCACAGGCTGCAGCTGCGACCCCAGGGGCACGCTGGGAGGCGCTGCGGAGTGCCAGCAGGTGAGTCTGGGGCCTGGGGCGTGGGGTGTGGGGCCTGGGCAGGTGGATAGGGCCCCACCCCATCCCACTCCC
>NW_006160070.1:1815721-1817078 GCF_000334495.1 Tupaia belangeri chinensis | reverse complement strand
GCGCGGCCTGCAAGGCCGCTTTCTTCGGGCTGGCCCTCCCCGCCTACTTTGGCTGCCGCAGTGAGTGCTGCCTGGGCGGGCAGAGGCCAGAGGCGCGTCTGCCTGCCGACCTCGCCACGCCCCGCCCAGCAGCCCTGGGGAGATCAACGTTGGCTCTTTGGCTGGGGCCGGTGGGCATGTGCAGGGCCACGCCCCCTCCTGCAGGGCCCAAGTGGGTGTGGGTGGCCTCTGATTTCGCCCTTCCCTGCTACAGGCTGCCGGTGTGACGTCGGGGGCGCACTGGGACAAGGCTGCGAACCCAGGACGGGTGCCTGCCGGTGCCGCCCCAACACCCAGGGCCTCACCTGCAGCGAGTAGGTGCCCTACCAGCGGGCAGGGGCTGAGACGGCTCGTCCCCAGGGCTCTGTCCTCACTGTGGACCCGCAGGGTCCTGGCTGGCCCTGGGGGTCCCACCCGGAGCTGCGCAGGGCCAAGCCAGCCCTGCCCAGACAGGCTGCCCAGGCCTCACCCTGTGCCGTGGCAGGCCCGCGAGGAACCACTACGTCCCCGACCTGCACCACACGCGGCTGGAGCTGGAAGAGGCGACCACACCCGGGGGCCACGCCGTGCGCTTTGGCTTCAACCCCCTAGAGTTCGAGAACTTCCACTGGAGAGGCTACGCTCAGATGTCACCCATTCAGGTGTGCCCTCGGCCTGGACGGGGTGCAGCCTCGGTTCTCGGGGTGTCTGGGGAGGCTGGCAGTGGTGGAGATGACCCCAATGTTCTGTGCCCACCACAGCCCAAGATCGTGGCCAGGTTAAACGTGGCCTCCCCTGACCTCTTCCGGCTGGTCTTCCGCTACGTCAACCGTGGGGCCACGAGTGTGAGCGGGCAGGTGTCCGTGCGCGAGGAGGGCAGTGTTGCCACCTGTGCCAACTGTGAGCAGGGCTGCCAGCCTGTCACCCCGTCCCTGCCCCCTGCCCAAGTCCTGGACTATCCCAGCCCCTTCCTCGGGGCCTGCCAGGGCAATGGGGAGGGTGCCACCTTGGGGGGCTGAGGGCTGGGTCTCACCGACCCTCACCCCGTCAGGCACAGAGCAGAGCCAGCCCGTGGCCTTCCCCCCCAGCACGGAGCCCGCCTTTGTCACAGTGCCCCAGAGGGGCCTCGGGGAGCCCTTTGTGCTGAACCCTGGCACCTGGGCCCTGCTCGTGGAGGCCGAAGGGGTGCTTCTGGTGAGGTGGGGGTTCAGGTGGGGGCCGAGGCGGGGCGGGCCCTGCATGCCGAGCAGGCACCCACCTCCGGCTCCCGCAGGACTACGTGACCCTGGTGCCCAGCGCCTACTACGAGGCCGCCCTCCTGCAGCTGCGGGTCCCGGAG
>NW_006160070.1:1811569-1814721 GCF_000334495.1 Tupaia belangeri chinensis | reverse complement strand
CCCCCTGGGCCGGGGCGGGCCCGCGAGGAACCACTACGTCCCCGACCTGCACCACACGCGGCTGGAGCTGGAAGAGGCGACCACACCCGGGGGCCACGCCGTGCGCTTTGGCTTCAACCCCCTAGAGTTCGAGAACTTCCACTGGAGAGGCTACGCTCAGATGTCACCCATTCAGGTGTGCCCTCGGCCTGGACGGGGTGCAGCCTCGGTTCTCGGGGTGTCTGGGGAGGCTGGCAGTGGTGGAGATGACCCCAATGTTCTGTGCCCACCACAGCCCAAGATCGTGGCCAGGTTAAACGTGGCCTCCCCTGACCTCTTCCGGCTGGTCTTCCGCTACGTCAACCGTGGGGCCACGAGTGTGAGCGGGCAGGTGTCCGTGCGCGAGGAGGGCAGTGTTGCCACCTGTGCCAACTGTGAGCAGGGCTGCCAGCCTGTCACCCCGTCCCTGCCCCCTGCCCAAGTCCTGGACTATCCCAGCCCCTTCCTCGGGGCCTGCCAGGGCAATGGGGAGGGTGCCACCTTGGGGGGCTGAGGGCTGGGTCTCACCGACCCTCACCCCGTCAGGCACAGAGCAGAGCCAGCCCGTGGCCTTCCCCCCCAGCACGGAGCCCGCCTTTGTCACAGTGCCCCAGAGGGGCCTCGGGGAGCCCTTTGTGCTGAACCCTGGCACCTGGGCCCTGCTCGTGGAGGCCGAAGGGGTGCTTCTGGTGAGGTGGGGGTTCAGGTGGGGGCCGGGTCGGGGCGGGCCCTGCATGCCGAGCAGGCACCCACCTCCGGCTCCCGCAGGACTACGTGACCCTGGTGCCCAGCGCCTACTACGAGGCCGCCCTCCTGCAGCTGCGGGTCACGGAGGCCTGCACGTCCCGCCCCTCTGCCCAGCGCTCCGGGGACAAGTGAGGGCCTGCTGGTGGGATGGGGCGAGGGCTGCCAGGCTGCTACCCAGGGCTGGCTCCAGGGCCGGGGGGCCTGGTGCTGACCTCAGCCACGCCCTCTCCCAGCTGCCTGCTCTACGCACACCTGCCCCTGGATGGCTTCCGCGCCCGCCGGGCGCGGGCCCCTCTCCCGCCACGACCACAGCCTGCCCCGGCCCTGCCCCCTGGAGCAGCTCAGCCCCTCGCACCCCGCTCTGGCCGCCTGCCGTGGCAGTGACGTGCGTGTCTGGGGCCCACGGGACTTGGGCGGGGTCCTGCCAGGGTGCAGGTGTCGGACTAGGGCCACCCCACGAGGCCGTAGGCTGGGCCAGTGCCGCCCCTTCCCGTGGCCGACCTCTGCCCCTCCGCAGACTCACCCTGGGGCAGGCCCGCCCCTGGCCTCGCCACAAGGAGGACCCCGTGTGGGCAGGGCATGGGGTGGGCGGCCTGGGGAGGCTGAGGGCTGTCCGCTCTGACCGCCGGCCCGCCAGGTGGACGTGCAGCTCCAGGTGGTGGTTCCGCGGCCCGGCAGCTACGCCCTGGTGGTGGAGTACGCCAGTGAGGACACCCCGCAGGCGGTGGGCGTGGCCGTGCACACGCCCCAGCAGGCCCCCCAGCAGGGGGCGCTCGCCCTGCAGCCCTGCCCCTACAGGTGAGCCTGAGCAGGCGGGAGGCCGGGGCTGCCCCAGCTGCCCAGAGCCGCCCCTGACTGGCCTCCCCTCAGCACCCTGTGCCGCGGCACTGCCCTGGACGCCCGGCGCCTCCCGGCTGCCTTCCACCTGGAGGCTGAGGCCAGCATCCGGCTCACGGCTGAGCAGGCCCGCTTCTTCCTGGTGAGCACCTCCCGTCAGCTCCTTCCAGAACCGAACTCTCGAGACACAGAGAGGACAGCGTCGGGGCCCAGGGACCCCTGCCCGTGCGCTTCTCCCATGGGGGCCCCTCCCGTCCCCCTCATCTGTGGCACCTCCGGCAGTTCCACCTGCTCAGGAGGAGCCCCTCTGCACTCGGCACTGCACACCCTGCCCCAGAAACCCCATGGCCTACCCAGGCCCCTTGGGGTTGAGGGTCACCAGCTCCCAACACTGACGGCGTGGCCTAATTACCGGTTCTGGGACCTTCCATAGTGGACTCGCGTGTGGGCTCCTGGGGCCTCGTGGTGGGTCTCTGGTGTTGCTGTCTGGGCTGGTCCCACGAGTGGGGTGTGGTCTCACTCTGGTCACGTGTGTGCCCATCACAGTGGACTGTGCCAGGGAGCTGGTGCCAGCCTATGCCCAGCCCGGCCAAGGGAGCAGGCAGCCGGGGTGAGGGGGGCAGATAGCAGGGGAGGGTGTCCCGACAAGGGTCTCGGGTCAGAGCCTCCCAGACACCCAGGGCTGGGCCCCGCAACCGGGACAGAGCCCCGAGGAGCAGGCCCAGGACGCGAGGTTTGGGCAGTGCTCCGGGTCTGAGCTGGGCAGCGTCGCCCTCACTCGCCTCTCGTGCACTGCCTGCAGCACAGTGTCACCCTGGTGCCCATGGAGGCATTCAGCATGGAGTTCCTGGAGCCCCGGGTCCGCTGCATCAGCACCCATGGCACCTTCGGCCCTAGCAGGTAGTGGGCGGGACCAGGGGCGGGGGGGCAGAGTCCAGGGTGGACACTCACTCCGTGCGCCCACCAGCGCCTGCCTGCCCTCGCGCTTTCCGAAGCCACCCCGGCCCATCGTGCTCCGGGACTGCCAGGTGCTACCACTGCCGCCTGGCCGCCCACTGACACACTCCCAGGAGCTCACGCCGGGCACGCCGCCACCTGGCCCTCAGCCCCGGCCCCCTACTGCCTTGGATCCTGACTCAGAGCCCACCCTGCTGCGACACCCTCAGGTGAGGGCCCAGCTACAGAGGGGCGGGGGTGCTGTGGGCAGGACTTGGAGCCCACTGCCCGTGCCAGGCGGCCTGGTGTCCCGTCTCTGCCCACTCACTGGGCTCTCTCCACAGGGTGCCGTGGTCTTCACCACCCGCGTGCCCAGCCTGGGCCGCTATGCCTTCCTGCTGCACGGCTACCAGCCGGCCCACCCCACCTTCCCTGTGGAGGTCCTTGTCGAGGTCCTGCTCGTGGGTGGCCGCGTCTGGCAGGGTGAGTGGCTTGGTGGGCAGGGGCCTCACACTGCACAGCTGGGCCGCTGCCTCCTGCCCTGCTGCCGGCCCCCAGCGGCCCTGCCGCCAGCACACTCCCCACACCACTCCAGCCTGCTGCTCCCCTGGGGG
>NW_006160070.1:1806531-1807495 GCF_000334495.1 Tupaia belangeri chinensis | reverse complement strand
GAGGTCCTGCTCGTGGGTGGCCGCGTCTGGCAGGGTGAGTGGCTTGGTGGGCAGGGGCCTCACACTGCACAGCTGGGCCGCTGCCTCCTGCCCTGCTGCCGGCCCCCAGCGGCCCTGCCGCCAGCACACTCCCCACACCACTCCAGCCTGCTGCTCCCATGGGGGAACCTGCCACGGCAGCCTGCGGAGACACGGGGACACAGGGTGACGCACACGTGCTCCTGTGCTCCAGCCCGCCCGGACCAGGGCTGGGCCCACACCGCGGAGGGTCAGTGTCGGGGGCTGAGCCTGTCTTATGCCCCCAGGCCATGCCAACGCCAGCTTCTGCCCCCACGGCTATGGCTGTCGTGCTCTGGTGGTGTGCGAGGGCCAGACCGTGTTGGACGTGACCGACAGTGAGCTGACCGTGACCGTGCGCGTGCCCGAGGGCCGGTGGCTGTGGCTGGTGAGTGCCGCGTGTCCCCACTTCTTCGTGTCCCTGCTACTGTGGCCGAGCCCTGCGCCAAAGACCAGGACCTTCACACTCGCCATGCAAGGTCCCCAGGGGCCCTCAGAGTGACTGTCCACGGGAGCCAAAGGGCGGAGGCCTTCCTGGAGGAGTGGAGGAGGGCAGGCCAGCAGGCCGGTGTGCTACCTCGCTCTGTAGCTGCGTAGGCTGGCCTCCCTCTGAGTGGCTGTGCCGCCGCCACCAGTCTGAGTTGCCCACTGCGCCCTGGCCAGGCCGCCCCGTCACCCACTCTTGTCTGCCGGCACTGGCCACGCCCCGGTCTGGCCCCCAGGAGGTTGACTAGGCCCATCTCCTAGGACCATGTCCTTGTGGTCCCTGAGGACGCCTTCAGCCCCAGCTACCTCCGGGAGGAGCCTCTGGACAAATCGTATGACTTCATCAGCCATTGTGCTGCCCATGGCTACCACGTCAGGTGGGCTGGGCTTGGGGGGGGGGGCCCACGGCTTCCCCATGGGG
>NW_006160070.1:1802198-1806463 GCF_000334495.1 Tupaia belangeri chinensis | reverse complement strand
CCATGAAGCAGGAGCCACAAGCCCCACTTGTGAGCCCTTTGGGGGCCAGTGCCCCTGCCGTGCCCACGTCATCGGTCGTGACTGCTCCCGCTGTGCCACCGGCTACTGGGGCTTCCCCAACTGCAGACGTGAGTACCCGCGTCCCAGTGAGCGCCAGGCGGAAGGCAGTCCGGACTGTCTGGAGCCCGGCAGCCCAGCCCAACCACCTGTCTGGGGACCTCAGACAGCCTTGCAAGCTTGTCAGGGGCTGCAGGCGTCCAGGCCACTCAACGCGAGCTGGGCGAGCCTGCCCCTGGCAGGACAGCGGCCTGAGGCTCTTGCCACCCTCACAGATCCCGGGAGGGGTCCTGGCCAGCTCTCCTGCTGCCACAACCCCAGGGCCCATGACAGGGATGGGTGGGGAGGCAGGGGCTCAGCAGTGTCCCTGCCGTTCCCAGCCTGTGACTGTGGTGCCCGTCTGTGTGATGAGCTCACGGGCCAGTGCATCTGCCCGCCACGCACCGTCCCTCCCGACTGCCTGGTCTGCCAGCCCCGAGCCTTCGGCTGCCACCCCTTGGTCGGCTGTGAGGAGTGCAACTGCTCGGGGCCGGGTGTCCAGGAGCTCACAGACCCCACCTGTGATGCGGACAGCGGCCAGTGCAAGTGAGAGCCTCAGACACCCGGGCAGCTCTGTTCGCCTGGACACTGCCGGTGGGCACGCCTGTGGACGTGAGTGGCGCAGGTAGAGGGAGGCCCAGCTGGCTCCTGTCCCACTGCAGGTGCAGACCCAACGTGGCTGGGCGCCGCTGCAACATCTGTGCTCCTGGCTTCTACAGCTTCCCCAGCTGCCACCCCTGCAACTGCCACGAGGCGGGCACTGCGCCTGGAGTGTGCAACCCCCTCACAGGCCTGTGCCGCTGCCAGGTGAGCCAGCTGCAGCCAGCCGCCACCGCATCCCGCCTCACCAGCGAGCGGTGAACTTGGAGGCCCCCTCGGGTGGCTAAGGCTGCCTTGGCACGCCCCAGTAGGGGGCGACGGTGACAGGCACGAGGGCCGGGTGTTGCTCGCACAGCGCCTGAACCTAGAAGCCCTCCCCTAGGAGAACGTGCAAGGTTCGCGATGCGACCAGTGCCGCCTGGGCACTTTCTTCCTCGACGCCGCCAACCCCAAGGGCTGCACCCGCTGCTTCTGCTTCGGGGCCACAGAGCGCTGTGGGAGCTCTTCCTACACCCGCCAGGAGGTACGAGCTGGCCGGACGCAGGCCACACCATCTGCCGAGGCCGCGTGACTCCTGGCCTGTGGCCGCTGGGATTCAGAACAGGGACGGGTAGGTGTGGGCACTGCCCACCCGTGTGCACCGACACGTATGCACCACCCTGTGCGCCCACAGTTCGTGGACATGGAAGGCTGGGTGCTGCTGGGTGGCGACCGGCAGGTGGTGCCCCACGAGCGGCGGGGACACACAGAGCTGCTCCACGCGGACCTGCGCACCTTGCCCGATGCCGCCCCTGAGCTGTACTGGCAGGCCCCACCCTCCTACCTGGGGGACCGGGTGAGCGAGGGCTCGGGCCTGGGGAGGATACTTCAGGGTGGCCACATCTCAGGGAGGGCAGAGAGGTCAGTGGGGCTGCCCAGAGCCACCCAAGATGGGGTGGTGTGGGGGACCAGGAGGCTGCCGTGCCCGGCCCGGCCCGGGGCTATGACCACTGCCATCAGGTCTCGGCCGGCCCGTCACCTCCCCACCCTGCCAACAGGTGTCATCCTATGGTGGGACCCTCCGCTACGAGCTGCACTCAGAGACTCAGCGCGGGGACGTCTTCATCCCCACGGAGAGCAGGCCCGACGTGGTGCTGCAGGTGGGGCGGGCAGCGCACAGCGTGGCCTAGCTGGGTGGTGGGCCAGCCCATGCCAGCCCTCACCTGGCCTCCTGCCTCCCAGGGCAACCAGATGAGCATCACGTTCCTGGAACCAGCGTACCCCGCACCCGGCCGTGCTCACCACGGGCAGCTGCTGCTGGTGGAGGTCAGTGGAGGGGGCGCCCATGCCCTGTGCCCTTTCTCTGTGGCGGAAGGGCCAGAGGTCCTGTGGGTCTGTGTCCCCGTGGTCAGGCCGCTTTGGGGCCATGGTCCCCGATGACCAGGAGGGGAGACCGTGGCTCTCGTCTCCGGCTCCCTCCTCTGCCAGCTGCCTTTCGGGTCTGTCCTGGTTCCTGGCCTGTCCTGGCCCTTAGCAGTGCTGCGTCACTCTCGACACAGCCTTCGCCGGACTCAGGAGGGGCCGCTGCCTGCCGCCTGTGGCCCCCTGGGCTGCCCCCAAAACGCTTTTCGAGAAACGCCGTTAGTCTGCGTGCCGACACTCTGCAGAGAGCATTCTCACGGCTTTCCAAGGACAGGTGTCACTGGAGCTTCCTCCGAAGGCGGAGACAGTTCCCTTCATGTGTGGGGTTGGCTTTTGTGTATGGCGTGAGGCTGGGGTCCGGCCAGGCTGTCTGCACGCCTGAGTCTAGCTTCCGAGCAGCTGTGCCTGCCCTGGTGCTGCGAGGTCCGCTGTACGGCAGGGCCTGCGGGCCTCCATTCTTCCCATCGGGCCCCGCTGAGCTCTGTCCTGGGCCCACAGGGGAACTTCCGGCACTCGGAGACCCACAGCGCCGTGTCCCGCGAGGAGCTCATGATGGTCCTGGCCGGCCTGGAGCAGCTGCAGATCCGCGCCCTCTTTGCCCAGAGCTCCTCGGCCGTTGCCCTGCGCAGGGTGGTGCTGGAGGTGGCCGGCGAGAAGGGTGCAGGTCCTCCGGCCAGTACCGTGGAGGTGTGCGTGTGCCCCGCCAGTTACCGCGGGGAGTCCTGCCAGGTGAGGGCGTGGGCCCCGTGGACGCCGCGCCACCCACACCCCCCAGCAGCGTCTGCCCTCCCCTGGCCTGGAGCCCAGCCCGCGACAGGCTCTCGTCCTGCCCTTCCTCGCGGTGGGGCTGGCGCTCGCTCACTCGGGGCCTGCCCGTCTGCCGTCTCGTCTCCTGGCTGCCCTTGTCCACCTTCCACCACTCACTGGTCACCCAGCCACCAGTTCACCTGGAGTCCTCCCCCATCGGACACTGCATCATCTGCCCCTCCCTTACTGGTGTCCCCCCACTCCTCCATGCGTTTAGAGTAGGAGGAAGCTGCACGGAAGGGGCCATGCAGCTCCTGTCACCAGGCCCGAGCCAGGGCCTCCTGCCTGGGCGACAGCCCGATGCCACATGCCACTAGCTGGTCAAGGCTGCAGACACCTGGCCCCGCCCAGCCTCTGCCCCTTCCGTGACCGCTCTGTGGGGAGCGTGCTTCAGCAGCAACTGTCAGGCCCCCGAGGGTCAGACCCAGAAGCACCTGCCTCCTCTAGCCGACCCCAGCCCACCTCTCACTGAGTCCTGTCTCCCCAGGAATGTGCCCCTGGCTACTACCGGGACACCCAAGGGCTCTTCCTGGGCCGCTGTGTCCCCTGCCAGTGCCACGGCCACTCGGACCGCTGCCTCCCTGGCTCCGGTGTCTGTGTGGTGAGTGGGGGCCTGAGGCGTCCAGGGTTGCCTCGGGCTGTGTTCCAGATAACCAAAGGTCTGCAAGTGGGAGACCTAGGGCAGGGCCTGGAGTCCCCGGTGGGGCGGACTGGGGCTTGCAAACCCTGCAGCGGGGCTGCCTCTGCGGGACCCCTGACCATCCCCCGTGCCCAGGGCTGCCAGCACAACACGGAGGGCGACCACTGTGAGCGCTGTCGTCCCGGCTTCCTGAGCAGTGAGCCCGCGGACCCCACAGCCGCCTGCATCAGCTGCCCCTGCCCCCTCGCGGTGTTGTCCAACAAGTAAGTAGCACCAGTCCCTGGGCAGACCGACAGGACCGTGCTCGCCCTGCCCCCGGAACCCAACATGGCAGCTGGCTGGGCCCCTGTTGCCCTCTGAGGCCCCGCACCAGGTGGCTAGCAGGTAGGACCCTGCGTCCCGCCCCAGCCTGACCTGGCCTGTCTGCAGCTTCGCCGAGGGCTGTGTCCTGCGAGGTGGCCGTGCCCAGTGTCTCTGTAAACCAGGTTATGCGGGCGTTTCCTGCGAGCGGTGAGCATCGGGTGTGGGTGGCAGGTGACTGGCCAGGCTGTGGGTGGTGGGCCTGCCTGCCAGCCCCTGACACCCTCCTGCCCACCCAGGTGCGCGCCTGGCTTCTACGGGAACCCGCTGGTGCTGGGCAGTTCGTGCCAGCCCTGTGACTGCAGCGGCAACGGCGACCCCAACATGCTGTTCAGCGACTGCGCACCCCTCGCGGGGGCCT
>NW_006160070.1:1793438-1802184 GCF_000334495.1 Tupaia belangeri chinensis | reverse complement strand
CGCCCGGGGCCCGCAGCGGCAACGGCGCCCCCAACATGCTGTTCAGCGACTGCGCCCCCCGGACGGGGGCCTGCCGCGGCTGCCTGCGCCACACCACCGGGCCGCACTGTGAGAACTGTGCTGCCGGCTTCTACGGCAACGCGCTGCTGCCCGGCAACTGCACCCGTAGGCACCACGTGGGACCCAGGGTGCTGTCCAGCTGGGGCGGTGCAGGACCCTCTGCCGGGTGGACGTAGGCCAGACCAGGTGGAGCCGGGTGGTGGGGGGAGGGCCGTAGGGTTCCTAGAGGGCTCCTGTGGGACGGGAGGACCCGGGCTGTCGTCACGGGCCGCCTTCTGCAGGGTGTGACTGCTCCCCGTGTGGGACAGAGGCCTGCGACCCCCACAGCGGGCGCTGCCTCTGCAAGGCGGGCGTGACCGGGCTGCACTGTGACCGCTGTCAGGTAGGGCCTGGGTCTTGGGGCTGGTGGACAGGGTCGCACGGGGCAGGCATGACCGTGGTCTGTGCTCGCAGGAAGGACACTTCGGCTTCGATGGCTGTGGGGGCTGCCTCCCCTGTGCCTGTGGACCTGCCTCCGAGGGCTCGGAGTGCCACCCGCAGAGTGGGCAGTGCCACTGCCAACCAGGGGCAGGGGGACTCCAGTGCCGCGACTGTGCCCCTGGTCACTGGGGCCTCCCCGAGCAGGGCTGTAGGCGTGAGTGCCGGCGGGGCCCAGGGCGGGTGGGCAGTGAGAGCGGGTACCCTGAGGCCAGAGGTCGGCCCTGCTCACCTGTCACCCCACAGCCTGCCAGTGTCCAGGTGGCCGCTGTGACCTGCACACGGGCCACTGCACCTGCCCCCCGGGGCTCGGTGGGGAGCGCTGTGACACCTGTACCCAGCAGCACCAGGTGCCTGTGCCCAGCAAGCCCGGGGGCCACGGAATCCACTGCGAAGGTGTGCCTCTTTCCCCCCGCCCTCCCTCCCCACTAGACCCGGGTGGAGTGGAGGCCCGGCCTGCCCCGCCCTGCCCCGGTGACCCTTATGCTGACCTCGACCTACCAGAGTGGTCTCAATGGCCCCTCTCGATGTCCTGAAGGAGCCCTGGATTCTGATGACCTCATGCCACTCTCCGGCCCCTGTCAGTGCCAAGGGTCCGACCCTAACCCCTGCCCTACCCCAGCTGCTGACATTCACGCCCCAGTGACCTCCTGACCCCTGTGATGACCTCCCAGCTGGCCCTGGGGGCCCCGCACTGAGTCCCTATTAATCCTGTGACTTGCACCCCCACAACCCCCACAGCTCTTCCTGGGCTGCCCCTTGCCCTCCGCCCTGCTCTGCCCCCTGCCGGGTGGGGCTGACATAACCCCACGTCCTCACAGTGTGTGACCACTGCGTGGTCCTGCTCTTGGACGACCTGGAGCGGGCCGGCGCCCTCCTCCCCGCCATCCGCGAGCAACTGCATGGCATCAATGCCAGCTCCGTGGCCTGGGACCGGCTGCGCAGGCTGAATGCCTCCGTCACCAGCCTGCAGGTACTGTATGCCCACACCCCCTTGCCCCTGCCCCACCACACTGCGGACCCTCACCTTCCACCCTCCTCAGGGCCAGCTCCGGGGCCCCTCGGGCCTCCGCCAGGAGATGGTGCACCAACTGGGGACCCTGGAGCGACAGAGCGTCAGCCTCGGGCAGGATGCACGGCAGCTGGGTGGCCAGGCAGGACCCGAGGCTCCATCCCCCGGGACCCCAAGCACTCCCTAGCTGCCCCGACTCCAGGCCCCCTTGTCCCCTGACCCTCGGTTGGCTCTGGCACCCGCAGACTGGCCGGCCCCCAGCTTTCCCCACTGGCAGGGCTGATGCTGATGGGCACTCCACCCACAGGCCGTAGGGGCCCGCGAGCAGGCGGGCCAGCTGCTGGACAGCGCTGTGGCCACTCTAGGCCGGGCACAGACACTGCTGGAGGCCATCCGGGCCATGGACCTTGCCCTAAGCGGTAGGGCTGGTCCTGTGGGTGGTGTGGGCTCCGGTAGGCGGGGGGCCCTGGGTCACCGTCTAGGACCAGGCTTGCAGAGGGCAGGGCCAGCAGAGGGCAGGGCCAGCCTGCTGGAACTGGAGCTGGTGCCTCGCCGTGAACAGCCCCGGGAGGGAGCTGGGCCTGGGCAGGACACGAGGGCAGGCCCCCGTGGGAAGTCCAGCCCCCGCTCAGCTCCCCGGAAGACAGTCTCCCACTACACACTGAGCCGCAGGGCCTAGGGGACATCGGGGCCTCCAAGTCCAGCCAGCGGGTGGGGAGGGCGGAGTTTCAGCCGAGAGCTGTTGGGGTAGGTGCCAGTGAGGCAGTGCCCAGGCCCGGCATGTGCAGATGGGGTGCGGGCGGGGTTGGCATCTCAGAAGCCAGTGGGCAGAGGTCTGAGGACCCTCCTCCCGCAGAGCTGCAGACCCAGACAGGCCACCCGTCTCCGGCCAATGCCTCGGCCCCATCGGGGGAGCAGCTGCGCCGCGCCCTGGCTGAGGTTGAACGGCTGCTCAGGGCGATGCGCAACAGAGACCTGGGGGCCCCGCGGGGGGTGGCCCAGGCGGAGCTGGCTGAGGCCCAGAGACGTGAGTGGCGTTGGTACTTGGGCAGAGCGGGGAGGACAGGGGCCTGGCCTGGGGGCCCTGAGCTCTGAGCAGCAGGCACTGGCATCAGACTGATGGCAGAGGGGTGCTACGTGGGTGCCCAGCAAGCACGGGCTAGCGGACATGACTCGCCAGGGATCTGCAGCGGTAACCTCTCCCCGCCTCGGCCAGTGCTGGCCCGTGTGCAGGAGCAGCTGGCCGGCCGCTGGGCAGAGACCCAGGCTCTGGCTGCACGTGCCTGGGACCAGCTGGCCCAGCACGAAGCCGGCCTCATGGACCTGCGCGAGGCCCTGAACCGAGCCGTGGGTGCCACGCGGGAGGCCGAGGAGCTCAACAGCCGCAACCAGGAGCGCCTGGAGGAGGTCCTGGTGAGGGACCACCCAGCCCAGCTCTGCCCCACCCTCAGACCCGCACCCTCACCCCTACCCTGGCCACATCGCTTATCCCCAACCCCCTTGCCTTCAGCGATGGAGGCAAGAGCTGTCCCGAGACAATGCCACCCTGAAGGCCACTCTGCAGGCTGCCAGGGACAGCCTGGCCCACGCCTCCGACTTTCTCCGCGGCACCCACCGGGCCAGGGAGGTGAGCACGGCCCCGCCCCATCACTGCCCTGCTTGGTCACAGCCACGGGGTCCCCCACGTGTCTCTGGTCTGCTGAGTGTGGGCTCCCAGATCTGGTGGGTAGCGAGTAGGGGTCAGGGTGAGGTCCCACTGAGCCCACCCACCCCCAGGAGCTCGAGCGCCTGGCCGCCAGCCTGGACGGGGCCTGGGCGCCGCTGCTGCAGAAGATGCAGACCTTCTCGCCGGCTGGAAGCATGCTCGGTGTGGTGGAGGCGGCCGAGGCCCATGCAGAGCGGCTACACCAACTGGCACTAAACCTGTCCAGGTGCATCCCAGAGGGGAGGATCCGCCACTGTGGGGCAGCAGGCCAGAGGGTGGCAAGCCTGGAAGGCTCCCTGGAGGAGTGGGGCCTTCTTCCACCTCACAGGGAGCAGCAAAGGCATGTCTGGCAGGTGGAAGAACGTGAGCTAAGGCTGGATTCCTGGCAAGCCGCCCAGCTGCTGTGACAGCACAAGGCAGCACAGCAGGCTTGGGGTTCAGGTCCCCACCCACACGTGTGTTCTCACCCTTCACCGCAGCATCATTCTCGGGGTCAACCAGGACCGCTTCCTCCAGAGGGCCCTCGAGGCCTCGAAGGCCTACACCAGCATCCTGAAGGCTGTGCAGGCTGCTGAGGGGGCTGCCGGCCAGGCCCTGCAGCAAGCCAGCCACGCCTGGGCGGTGTGGGTGGCCCGCCGCCGGGCCCCGGCAGCAGCCCAGCCACGCCTGGGCGGTGAGCCTGCCCCGCCCTCCCCGTGCCCTCCCCACCCTCCCCGTGCTCTGCCGGGCAGGTGTGAGCGTGTCCTGTCCCCGCCACGCAGACGGTGGTGCAGCGGGGCCTGGCGGCCCGGGCACGGCAGCTGCTGGCCAACAGCAGTACCCTGGAGGAGTCCGTCCTGGGGGAGCAGCGCAGGGTGGGCCTTGGTGAGTGCGGGGCCCTGAGGAGTGTCTGTGACATCTGAGTGTCCGGTTTCCTGGCGACCTTGGGCCCCGCACATCTTGGGGGTCTGCGGGCTGTGGTGTGTGACTTGGGTAGTGTGGCTTCGGAGGCCGCTGCCTGTGTGCCCCATTCCCGCCTGCTTGGTCACCCCTGGGGCCCTGGCAAGGCCTGCACCTCGGCCTCCCGGGAGGTGCCTGTGGTTTCCCACCGCCTGGCCTGAGGGCTGTGCGCCACCATGCTGTGGGACGGGGAAGGGTGGGCCACGGCTTGTGTACCAGACAGGCCGATGGCTGACTGGCTTCACCTGCACCCGGGGCTCAGGACGCCTGCGGGAGCCAGGAAGCCTTCAGGGACTGTGGCTGCCCTGAGACGCACGCTCCCACACCACCCTCCCTAACCTAAGCCGAGGGCCCCGTCCGCGTGTCCCTGTCCACCTGTCTGAGTGTGTGTCGGCCTTGGTCCTTCTGGGGTCGGATGGGCCCAGGTGGGCCACACCTGTGTAGGGGCAGTGCCCCTTGGAGCTGACGTTGCCCCCCACAGCGCGGGCCGCCCTGCAGGGCACTGGGACGCAGCTCCAAGGCATCCGGGACAAGAAGCAGCAGCTGGAGGCCCAGGTCCAGGGAGCCCAGGCCATGGTGGCCATGGACACAGGTACCTGGAGGCCTCTCCTCGCCCTGGCCTGTCCCTGCTGTCCCCTGAGGGGTCACTAGCCAGCTGTCCAGCGGGCTCATGGGGGCTATCTGGAAGGGCTGCCGGGGTCGGTTTTGCCCATGCTGGGCTGTGGGGCCTGAGGCCCTCACAGGTGAGGCAGGGAGGGGAGTGGCATCCTGGCGGGGGACTTGCGGACCTGAAGCGGGGTGGTCCTTGCCCGTCCCTCCACCGAGCCTGCCCTGTGCCGACTGCAGATGAGACAAGCAAGAGGATCGCCCACGCCAAAGCCATGGCTGCCGAGGCCCAGGACACGGCTGCCCGGGTGCAGTCGCAGCTACGGGACATGCAGAGGAGCCTGGAGCAGTGGCAGGGCCAGTACGGAGACCTGCGCGGCCAGGACCTTGGCCAGGCGGTGCGCGATGCAGGCAGCTCAGGTGGGCTGCGGCCCTGGGGGCCCTGCGGGGCAGGCGGCAGGCTGGTGCTCAGGGCCACCCTCTGTTCCTGCAGTGTCCACTCTGGAGAAGACGCTGCCGCAGCTGCTGGCCAAGCTGAGCCTCCTGGAGGACCGCGGGGCGCCCAACGCCAGCAGGGCCCTGTCCGCCAGCATCGGCCGTGTGCGGGAGCTCATCGCCCAGGCCCGGGGAGCTGCCGGCAAGGTGGGGTGTGTCCCAGGGCGGTGGGCACCGGATCGCAGGTGTGCAGCTGCTGATGGGCCGCACTCCCACACGTAGGTCAAGGTGCCGATGAAGTTCAGCGGGCGCTCTGGAGTGCAGCTGCGAGCGCCGCGGGACCTGGCCGACCTGGCCGCGTACACTGCCCTCCGGTTCTACCTACAGAGCCCTGAGTCGGCGCCGGGGCAGGACGCGGGGGACCGCTTCGTGCTGTACATGGGCAGCCGCCAGGTACTGGGAGGCCCGCCTGCGGTGGGGAGCAGCCCGTGGTAGGGACGGAGCCTGGGCCCGTGCTCACTGCCGGCTCTCCCCAGGCCACCGGGGACTACATGGGCGTGTCCCTGCGCGGACGGAGGGTGCACTGGGTGTACCGGCTGGGCGAGGCCGGGCTCGCAGCACTCAGTGTGGACGAGGACGTGGGCGAGCAGTTTGCGGCCGTCAGCATCGACAGGTGGGAGGCCCCAGCACAGGCCGGCTGCCAACCCCGGCCTTGTCCACGCCTCACCTTCCCTCTGCCCGCAGGACCCTCCAGTTTGGCCACATGTCTGTCACGGTGGAGAAACAGACGGTCCATGAGACCAAGGGTGACACGGTGGCCCCTGGGCCAGAGGGCCTGCTCAGCCTGCACCCCGATGACTTCGCTGGGGGGGGGGCCCCCCCAGCCACTTCACGGTGAGCCTGGCCCGGCCACAGGCAGCCTGCTTGCCCTCCCCCGGGAGGTGCTTCCTGGCACCCAGCCGCCGTCCGTCCTGCCATAGCCCGAGCCTTGCGGGGCAGTCTCCAGGGACAGGGCTGATGCAGCTCCCTGACCGGCGCTGTCCCCGCAGCCCCCTGTGCCACTCCGCCTCCCGGGCTACCAGGGCTGCATCGAGATGGACACGCTGAACCAGGATGGGATCAGTCGCTACAACGTCGAGAGGACCTTCCACCTCAACACGAATGGCTCGTACCTGGACGGCTCTGGCTTCGCCCGCATCAGCTTCGAGAGTCAGATGGCCAGCACCAAGCGCTTCGACCAGGAGCTGCGGCTGGTGTCCTACGACGGGATTGTCTTCTTCCTGAGGCACCAGGTGCCATTCTCCCTGCCACCCCCGCTAGCCTGTCCCCCGGCTGCCCTTCTCCCCCGCTGACCCTGCCTCCCCGGTGCTGACCGTGCACCCCTGCTGCCCGGCCTCCTCGCCCCCCAGAACCAGTTCCTGTGCCTGGCGGTCCGCGAAGGCAGCCTCGTGCTCCTGTACGACTTTGGAGCCGGCCTGAGGGAGGCAGTCCCGCTGCAGCCACTGCCGCCCCTGACCGCGGCCAGCAAGGCGGTAAGGACAGGGCGGGCGCCGGGGGGGGTGGGGCTGGTAGACCCTGAGGTGCCCGCTGCCCGCAGATCCAGGTGTTCCTGCTGGGCGGCAGCCGCAAGCGTGTGTTGGTGCGTGTGGAACGGGCCACGGTGTTCAGCGTGGAGCAGGACAACGCGCTGGAGCTGGCCGACGCCTACTCGGGCGTCGGCTTCGGCTGCACCGCGGACCTGCTGGTGAGCTGCCGCCCCCAGGTCGCGCCCTGGCCGCCACGGCGCCGGCTCACACGCCCTCCTCGCGCTCGCAGGTGGGCCGCACAGTGACGCTCCACGGCCGGGGCTTCCTGCCCCTGGCCCTCCCAGATGTGGCGCCCCTCACAGGCGACGTCTACTCCGGCTTTGGCTTCCGCAGCACCCAGGGCAGCGGCCTGCTCTACGACCGGGCGTCCCCGGTGAGGCCCGTCCCCACACCTCCTGGCCACCCGCCCGTGCCCCATCCCAGGCCGTAGTCTCGGGGCTCCGATGGCTGTTGGGAAGGAGTCTGGGCCCCTGACCTGACTGACCGCCCTGGCCACTGTCCTCAGGACGGGCCGTGCCAGGTGACCCTGCAGCAGGGGCACGTGACCCTCCGGATTCTGAGGACCGAGGTGAAAACTCGAGGGGCCTTTGCCGACGGCGCCCCCCATTACGTGGCCTTCTATAGCAACAGCACAGGGTGAGCCCGCCCGCCCTGCCGTGCCGCGTCGGGTGGGTCGGGCGGCCCTGCGTGGCCCTGCGCGAGATGGGACAGGCCCAGGGAAATGCTGCCCTGGCCTGCAGGGTCTGGCTCTACGTGGACGACCAGCTGCAGCAGATGAAGCCCCACCAGGGCCCGTTTCCCGGGGCCCAGCCACAGCCTCAGAGGCCCCTGCGACTCCTCCTGGGAGGCCAGCCCGCGCCTGGCACCTCCCGCAACTTCAGCGGCTGCATCGGCAACGTTTTCGTGAGACGGTGAGCAGGGTCCCTGGGGGTGGCAGCGGCGAGACCCGTGGCCCCAGCTGCTGACGGCTTCCTCATCACCAGGCTCCAGGGGCCACAGCGTGTGCTTGACCTGCAGCAGAACCTGGGCGGCATCCATGTCAGCACAGGCTGCGCCCCGGTCCCCCACACCCGGACCCTGCGGGCCGCCGCTCAGAAGGTGGGTGCCTGGGCTGGGGCCGGGTGGAGCTGGCAGGGGTGGGGACAGCCTGTGCTGGAAGCCCTGCCCCCTCTGTGCCCCAGGCCTCCCGCCGCAGCCGCCCGCCTGCTTCGGACAGCGCCTGCCCACTGCCCCTGCACCTCAGGACCACCCCAGATGCCTACCGGTTTGGGGGTCCCCTGTCCAGTCACCTGGAGTTTGCACGCATCCCGGCCCCCCACAGGGACTGGTAAGGCCAGGCTGGGATGGGGGTGGGGGACTGCCTGGGCTGACCGTCCCTGTCCCCTCCAGGTCCCACCTCTCGATGTTGGTCTACCCTGAAGCCTCCCATGGCCTCCTGCTCCTCGCGGACCCCCTGGCGGCCCTCCCTGGTACTCTTCCTTAGCCAGGGACACTTGGTTGCTCAGACAGAAGGCCCCGGGGCCCAGCTCCGCGTCCAGAGCCGCCAGCGTGCCCAGGCTGGCCAATGGCACTCGGTGAGGGGCCGAGGGGCTGAGGGGAGGGGACCCGGGCCCTGTCCCTGGGAGCATCCCTGACCGGCCCTCCCCCAGGTGTCTGTGCGCTGGGGGAAGAGGCTGATCCAGTTGGTGCTAGATGGCGTCCGGACCTGGAGCCAGAAAGGGCCCCGGCAGAGGCACCAGGGGCCGGAGGTCCCCCGACCCCGCATTCTCGTGGCCGGGGGCCTCCCAGATGGCCGCAGCTCCCAGCTCCCGGTGAGGACGGTCTCCGGCCCCGCCTAGCCTGGCCGCTGCCCACCTCCCTGGCAGCCTGGCCTGGTCTGACCCCAGCCCCCGCTCCCACAGGTGACCACCGGCTTCAGCGGCTGCG
>NW_006160070.1:1792652-1793428 GCF_000334495.1 Tupaia belangeri chinensis | reverse complement strand
CGGCCGGCCCCTGGGGGCCCCCACTCGGGCCGTGGGGGTCACACCCTGCATCTCGGGCCCCCTGGAAGAGGGCCTGTTTTTCCCAGGCAGTGAGGGCGTCCTCACTCTAGGTCTGTGGGCTGGTGGGGACAGGATCCCCCCGGTCTCGAGGCAGGGCCTAGCCTCCCTCCCCCAGCACGGCCCTTTTCCAGAGCCCCCAGGTGCTGCCCTGCCTGCTGTGAGGCTGGAGCTGCAGGTGCGGCCCCTGGCAGCCCATGGTCTCGTCTTCCACCTGGGCCAGGCCCAGGGCCCCCCCTACCTGCAGCTGCTGCTACTGGAGAAGCAGGTGAGCCCTGGGGGCGCTGGCACCAGCCCCTCCATGGCCAGTCAGACCTGCAGGCCCTGACCCTCCCCTCCCCAGGTCCTGCTGCAGGCGGACGACGGAGCCGGAGAGTTCTCCACGTGGGTGACGCTGCCCACGGTGCTGTGTGACCGGCAGTGGCACCGACTGGCAGGTGAGGGCCCACGCCCCCCTCCCCCCCGGGGCCACCCCCACCCACAAAATCTACCCTGCAGTGACCAAAGGTGGGAGCACCCTCCGGCTGGCGGTGGACACGCAGAGCAACCACCCCACGGGCCCCTCGCCAGCAGCCTGGGCCAACACCCCAGCACTCCTGTCCCTTGGGGGCCTGCCTGGTAAGCGGCTGTGCTGGAGAGGCCTGTGCCCACCTGTCTGCCCTCCCACGGGGCAGTGGGCAGCCGACGCAAGGCACGGCTCCCCCCATGCTCATCCTTGG
>NW_006160070.1:1785187-1789879 GCF_000334495.1 Tupaia belangeri chinensis | reverse complement strand
GCGGAGGGCCCACCCTCTGCATGGTCACATGGGGCAGCTCTAGACTCACTGCCCACCGAGGGCAGCCCCACCCACAAAATCTACCCTGCAGTGACCAAAGGTGGGAGCACCCTCCAGCAGGCGGTGGACACGCAGAGCAACCACACCACGGGCCCCTCGCCAGCAGCCTGGGCCAACACCCCAGCACTCCTGTCCCTTGGGGGCCTGCCTGGTAAGCGGCTGTGCTGGAGAGGCCTGTGCCCACCTGTCTGCCCTCCCACGGGGCAGTGGGCAGCCGACGCAAGGCACGGGCGGCTCGGGCCAGCATGCTCCCTCTTCCTGCACATCCAGAACCTCCAGCTGCACCGCCTGGATCCCCCACCTGGGCACACCCTCGGCCTCCGGCCTACCGCGGCTGCATGAGGAAGCTGGCAGTGAACGGCGTCCCAGTCGGCGTGACCCACTCTGGGCGGGTCCGGGGCTCAGTGGGGACCAGTGGCTGTCCAGTCACATAGCGCAGCCGCTGCCCCTCCCTCGTGCCACACGGCAGGGCAGGGGGGGGCACAAGTGCGCCTGGCCCGCCTGCCCACACCCCTCCAGGTGTTGCAGGCTCAGTGGCTGCCATCGGTCTCGAGCCCCGGTCCTGAGATCCTATTTCTGGAAATGGGGCAAAACTGTCAAATGGGCCTCTCGTACTTACTTCCCACCAACCTGTAGTACGAGACCCGTCACCTGGTGCCTCACAATAAAAAATGAAACGTTCTGTGAAACCGCGTGTTGGTTTGAAAGGGAAGAACAGCTCGGAGCCAGGCCTGGGTCAGTTCACATAGGCGCCGGGCCTCGGCCCAAGGAGCAACCCCCGACGCCCTTAGGCCACATGGGCCTCCCAGAGAACACACCGGGAACCTGGAGAGGCTTCTCCAGCCAGCAATCCGTCAGGTGAAGGATGCGAGTTGCAGATAAAAGCAAAGGCTTTATTCGCAAGTGAGAATACAGCAAGGGAACGCGACAAGTCACAGACACACTACTGAGGTTCCAGGACCACGGGGTGGCCAGACGGCGGCACCTCAATCTAAACTCATGTCCTCCTCGTCCTTCTGGTCTTTTGCCTCGCCCTCCTCCTGCTCGGGTTTGGCGCTGTTCTGCATGGCTTTGGCAAACGCTTCCACATCTGAAACGCACGCGTGCAGTGGCGTTCTGAGCCTGAGCCAGAGCCAGGGTCAGGGCCAGGGCCAGGGCCAGGGCCAGGGCCAGGGCCCCCGGGCCACCCACAAGGCCGACGAGAGGAGGGGGGAGGGGCGCACTCACCGCCCTTGTTGGCCGCCTCCACGGCCTCCGCAGGCAGGCCGAACTGGCACATGAGGGGCCCCAGCTGCCCCGAGGCCAAGGCCGCGCTGAACATGCCCAGGGCCTGCGAGAAGAGCGGGGCAGAGCTGAGTCCCAGCCGTGCACGGTGACAGGCAGGGCGCCGGGGCTGCACCCACCTGCTGGAACTGGGGCGAGGTCAGCGTGTTCTGGATCTCGTCCGCCGTCTGCGGCAGCGACTCCCCTGAGGGCAGGTAGGGGGACGTCAGCGTTGGCGAGGATGGGGGCCATGATCTCGGGCGTCAGCACACTGGCCAGGTCCACTGGGGTGTGAGACAGGGTCAGGCTGGGGCCGGGGCCGCCCCCACCGCAGGCATGGGCCTCCACTCTGGCCAATGCACGTGCTGGTGCCGCCGGGCCTCACCTTGCTGGCCGCCTCCTGGCACGGCCGGCACGTTCATTGTGGCCAGGATGCTCTGCAGGTCACTCAGCTGGATGGGCTGAGTTGGGCTGGCAGCTGTGCTGGCTCCGTTGCCTGAACTGGGCGCGGGGCTCGGGCTAGTGGCCGAGGCAGCTGCTGGAGCAGAAGGGGCTGGGGTGGCGCGGGCGGAAGAGGTGGTGGAGGATGGGGTGGCCGCTGCTGACTGGCTCCGGGAGCTGGGGAGAGCGAGGGCGTTCTGGAGCAGCCACCTTCTGTGAGGCACCTCCGACTCAGCAGGTCTACTTCGGGGTCCGGCAGGGGGCTCGGCGTGAGAAGTCCCTCCCCAGTCACCCTCTACCCCGGGCCCCTGCAGTGTGTCCCTGTAGCAGAGGGGACGAAGGAGCCTGGCTAGTGGCAACTGCTCACTGACCAGGGTGCTACAGCTCACCTGGAAGAAGAACTGCTGGCTGGAGGCCCTCCGCTGCCCAGCAGGCTGGCCAGGCCTGGCCCGGTGAGGGCCCCAAGTCCGCCTGGGAGGAGCAAGGAGATGCCTCCTCAGGGCTCGGCTGGCACCCCCAGGCCAAGGCAAAAGGCAGCCTCAGGGCAGCTCGAACCCTGCGTCTGGAGGGTCACTGCGAGTCTCATCCCACCAGGCTGGGGACGTGCTTAGGTCGGAAGGGAGGGGAGGCTCACAGGTTGTCACAGGTACTTCCTCGGCTTCGTGCACGCCCCGCCCGCCCCTGGGACGTCCACAGCCACAGTGCGCTGAGCTCCAGGTCGAGGGCGAGGGGACGCCTTCCCAGAGGGAGAGGGGGCCAGGGCCGGGGCCAGGGCCTGACACACGCGTGCTCACGGCAGCCCAGGGCGGCCTTACCCAGTCCTCCGAGGCCGGCGGGGCCGATGAGCTGCATCAGCTGGCTGTGGCTCATGTTCCCTAGCAGGCTCTGCAGGCCGCCCTCCCCTGCAGACAGACAGGCCGGGCTCAGACGCCGCCTGGGCCCCTCGGGGCATCACCCAGCCCAGGCAGCAGGCGGGATTCAGACCCGGGCTGCCATAGGGCCCTCGGCTCTCCGGGCCCACGGCCTTACCGCCTAGCGCAGACAGCTCGTGGCCGCCGCCCCCGCTGCTGCCCAGCGCGCCCGGCACCGGGGGGTTGTTCAGGCACTCGTTGACCTTGCGGCAGTGCTCCTCGTCCTGGTCGCTCTTGGGCTCCTGTGGGGACAGGGGCGCTGAGCGGCGGGTGCCTCTGCTTCCACCTGGTGCAGACATGGCTGCCAGGGCTGCGAGGGGACGGGAGCCACGCCCTCCCCTCTGGCCGGTCCATGGCTCTCTCCAACCCTGCCCTTCGCCACACGCCTGCCCGAGCCATGCGGCCCTGACAAAGGAGCGGCGTGCAGGGCAGGCCCATCGGACGGCCACTGGATGGGAACCGCGAGAGGATGTGCCGCAGGCCCCAGGACCTGCTCCAGACCACGGGGTGCCAGGGACAGGTGAGGCCACCCTGCCCTTGTGGCACTGAACGAAGGAAGGGGCAGGGGCAAGAGTGGGGCAGTGGCGGCGGCCAGCCCTGGCCTGGCGGCAGTGGCGGCTGGGTCCCATGTGGCTGACCGCACCGTTTGAGAAAGACGTGGGCACGTGTGCACCCTGAGGGGGGGGGACAGTGGTGACTGCCCTGTGTGGCGCTGTCTCACATCCCTTCTCTCTGGCGGAATTGTGAAAACCCGTAGCAGCACGTGACGTACGCGGCTTCCAGGCGGGACACAGAAACGTGTCCCCGGCAGGGCCGCACGGGCCTGGGTGCGAGCAGTCACAGGGCAGCTGTGCTGCGCCCGTCCTCCCTCCGTCGGTGCTCTCCTGCCGGCCCACCCCGGCCAGACGGGAGCCCTCCCGGCCCGGCACGCCCGTCTGGCCCAGTGCCCGCGGACTGTGTGGGGAGGGACCGTGGCAGCGCTGCCCACACCGCGCACACACAGCCCTCTGGACGCACGGCCTGCTGCTGGCTCGCGGCCGTGCACGGGGCAAGCCCGCCCCCACCTTCGCAGCACGCGGATGGAAACAAGCCCAGTGGCCACCGCCCCAAAGCGAGCAGCTCTCTGGGCCGTGGGACGGGGCTGTGGGGGCTACGTGCCTCGGACACAGCGGGGAAGACGGGGTGCGGCCTCGAGGGTCACTCGCCTCTGCGCTGGGGCCTTGTAGGAGGGGCCGGGGCCCTGGGGGCACCTGTGCCAGCCAATGCCCCCCAGGCGCCAGCACCACCCCGCCCTGCCCACACCTGCATCCAGAAGAAGAGCCGCTTGGAGCCCGCCTTGAACTTGAGCACGTAGACCCGGCCGCTGGGGCACTGCGGCACCCGCTTGAACTCGCAGTCGTCAGGGAAGATGATCAGGTCCTGGCGAGCAGGAGGGCAGTCAGCGCCGAAGGCAGTCACCGAGCCAGGGGACAGGTGCCACCAGGCCTGACGCGCCAGAGAGGGACCCCAGGGCAAGGGTCAGGAGAGGGCCGGGGGCAGGGCTCCGGGAGCAGCAGCCAGGGACTGGGAGGCGGCGGGGTGGCGTCTCCCCAGGCGCGCAGCGGGGGAGCCTGGCATCGGCTCGGGGCTCGGGGACCGTGCGCGCCCAGCCACACTCACGTCCTCCACGTTCCCCGAGGTCCGGTCTTTCCAGCAGAAGTGGATGAGGGAGTCGTCCGTCTGCTGGATGTACACGAGCCCTTTCCGCTTGTCGGGGGTGACGGTGGTGCCCTTCAGGGACATCTTCCCCGCCCGGAACTCCACCAGGTACTTGTTGGAGGACCCGCGAGAGCCTGGCACCAGGCTCGGGAACAGAGCGCCCGAGGTCGTCATCCTGCCGGGCAGACGCGGCCCCGCTCAGCGCCACCACCGCCTGGTCCCGGGCAGGGTCCCCGGCAGAGTCCCCGGGCAGAGTCCCCGGCAGGCGGGCAGGGTCCCCGGGCAGGGTCCCCGGGCAGAGTCCCCGGGCAGAGTCCCG
>NW_006160070.1:1782098-1784784 GCF_000334495.1 Tupaia belangeri chinensis | reverse complement strand
GGGGGGTGGTGCCGGGCGACCCATAGGGCGGCACCAGGGCCACCGGGTCTGTGGACCCTCTGAGCCCGCACAGCCAGACAGCCACCACTGGAAGCAGTTCCAAAGCCGGGACATAGCAGGGGCTAACCAGCTTCGTGTTGTTTCAGAATTAGAGAACGATTTTTAAAAATTATCTTATTTAACTTTATTATTATTTTCCAGTTTGATCAGAGAGAGAGCAAGAGAAGCAGAGAGAGAGTGTGAGAAAAAAGAGAGAGAAAGAGAGAGAAAGAGAGAGAGAGAGGAAAAGTGAGGAAGCAAGTAACCAGGTCCAGGGCTTGAACCGCAGTCAGCCATGTGGGAGTCCCGCGCCTTTAATCACCACGCCACCTGCCAGCCTGTTTTGAGTTATTTTTGACATAAATGAGAGCTGAAGCAACCTGAGCAAGCTTGGGAGCAGGGCCCCCTCCGAAGGACGGGACGGCCCGTGGCTCGGCTCTGAGCAGGGCCTTCCAGGGCCAGCCTGGCGCCTGTGACACCCAGCCGTGCCCAGAGGGCCCAGGGTTGCGGAGGCCACCATGCTGGGGACAGGGACGAAGGCTGTGTTCCGTCACGCCGCACGCTGTTTGCAGACACGCGAGACAGTGTCACTGTTCGTTTCGGTCTCTTGCCAGCCAGGTCTGAGTCGTAGGAAAATCGGCGACCCTCCCCGCCCTCCCGTGGGTCTCCAGCCGCGCGCTGGATGTCGGGACGTGCTGGGGCACCCGCGTGTCGCTGAGCTTCCTACGTGTGCGAGACGGGATGGTCTGTCTGTCACGGTGGCGGGGTGACTCGGGCTCTCTCATTTGCGCCCCGAACGTCGGGTGCGCCCTTCAGCCTGCTGTCCCAGCGCCTGTGTCCCCACCGTCCTCGACCCACGTAACTGGTCTAGAGCTTTGTTCCGGCTTGGAAGACACAGCTGCTTTCAAAGTGAGAGTGTCCGTGTTAACAAAGGGGGCGTTGCCACCAGGTTTAGACGGCTGGGTCCCAGCGATCTGGAGAACCCGCAGGCCGAGGCCAGGAGTCTGGGTGGCGCCTACAGAGCTCTGCTGTCTACACAGGAGCTCCCGCACTACCCGGAAGGCGACCATGGCAGGCCCGACGACTGACCCGTCTTCTAGGCAGGAGGCACCTGGCAAGTGTCGGCTGTTCGGCCATGACAAGTTAAAAACTGCCACCGAAGGCCCTTGCAGATCCCAAAGACACCTGCCCGCACTTGAAGGACAATGCCCGTGGTCTCCGTGGGGCAGCACACTCTGCAGGACAGAGCCGAGCTGAGCGGCCAGAGGAAGCTGTCCGAGCAGACAGCTGAGTGACTGCTCCGAGGACCCACCGGCCACGGGCGTCGGCCTGGCATGGCACGGCACACCTGCCCTCAGCAGACCGTGTAGACAGGCGGAGCACACACGGGGCCGCCAAGGTGTCTGGCACAGGGCGGCACCGCAGCCGCAGCTGTGGTTCCGCACTGACCAGTGCGCGTGGGTGACCCTGTGGAATGCCCGCCGCTCCCGAGGAGGCAGCGGTGCCAGACACACATGCCCAGCTAACGGGACTGGATGAGCTAGGCAGACCCCGAGGGGCTGCTCCGACCCACCCTGAGCAGCAAGGAAGCCAGCCTTGCGCTGCAGGAGCCCGGCCCCAGGCCCAATAGGGTTCGCGGGGCTTGTGGCCGGTGCCCGATGTTCCAGCGCAGGGTTTGCGGGTGGCAGAGCCCAGGAGGTGCCCGGGGAGACGCTGGGCAGAATGGTCAGAGGTGGAGGCTGCACCCCCGCCGGGTGCGCTATGTGGCCGGGTCACTGGCAGCAGCAGCCCTGGGGCCTTGGTGGGTTTTAAACCTTTTAAAGCAGACTTGCTTTTTTTTTTTTTTTGGAGAGGTTTTTGCTATAGGGCGCGTGCGCTCACCAGACAGAGAGAGACAAAGAGACAGAAAGCGAGAAATCATCCCCCAGGGGGGATGGCCACGCCGCAATCCCTTCTCCTCCATTCTCCTCTCGGGATCTTGGGCACACACGCACACGCGCCCAGCGTGAGTTTAAGCCACCCGGTCTGGGATGTGAACCGCGGTCGACTACGTGGGAGTCCAGCGACATAGCCATTACGCTAACTGCTGGTCCCTAGACTTGCTTTTTCAGAGCGATTTTAGGCTCATGCAGAACTGAGTAGGGAGTACAGAGGTCGCCCACAGCCTCCAAGAGAGGGACACGGGGACCCTGCACCACAGGTGGCTGTCACCGGCCCGCGCTGCCCAGGCCGCTGGTGAAGCCATGCCAGAGCCCACTGGCTAAAGTACATAGGGCAGCCGTCCCTGTCTCTCAGGAGCCAAGAGGCCAAGGTCAAGGTACTAGCAGCAGGGCCCCCAGGGAGGCCGCTCTGTCTCCAAGTTGGCACTTGTGCCCCTGCCCTGCTCACAGGGTGAAAGGTGGGAGCCTGCCCCAGGCTGGCCCCACTCACTGGGGCGGGGCCCTCCGGACTAGTGGCCCTTCCAGCCTCGCACCAGCGTCCCACATCGGCGGCTGCACGGGAGGAGCAGGCCAGCCCTGACCCACGGCCCTGCTGCGTTTGCTGTGGCGGCCGCAGCCGGGCGGGGAGCTCACACCTGCATCACAACCTGGGCACAGCCTCCACGACGGCCCGAGACAGCCCTGCCGTGGAGGCGGCACCGGCCGGC
>NW_006160070.1:1777573-1781106 GCF_000334495.1 Tupaia belangeri chinensis | reverse complement strand
GGACTACACGGGAGGCTCGGCTTCGATGCCCAGTCCAGCCTGAAGGCCAGGCACATCCTTAGGCAGTGGAGCACACCTGTGGTCCGGGGGGAGGAGAGGCAGGGTCAGGAGGACTGCCACACATCTTAAAGCTCAGCTAGCCCCAAGGCCTAGTGGTTAAGGGAGCCAGCCAGATGCCACACGGCTGGCCATGGTCCGGATCCTGGACCCAGGTGTTTGAAGAACATTCCAAGCACTTAGGCATATGTGCCCCAAACCTGCAGGCCACAGACATGGAGAAGGGCCGGCAGCACGACCCCACCCCATGGGGGATGCGTCCCCTCCCTGTCTCTTTGCTGCTGTCTCTCTCTGGCAGTTAAGCACCTCAATGCTCGCAGTAAACATGCCCACGACCAGCGAGCACACAGCTACGTTCTAACTTCCAGTAAGGGCGAAATGACAATACCAAGTCCTTGGGCCGCTTAAGCACGCTGTGATGAGCAGCTCAAGGGATGCCAGAGTCCACACGGAGACCGAGGCTCGGACCCTCAGCCTGGCCAGACTGACACGTGCCTGGCCCGCACACAAGCGTCCAGGATATGCTGGCTGGAGGGCTGGAGGGGAGAGACCCTGCTGTGACCAGGCCCACGGTGGGTGTCGGCCCCTCTCCTGTGCATGTGTGCGCCCCGTCACGGGGAGACACGTTTAGATGGTCAGTTCTGTGGGAGAAGCCGTGCCGTGGCCTTCATCCGTAAGCGCGTTCTAAGCTGCGAGATCACACCGTAAAGCACCGGGCCCCAGGCTGAGGCATGGCCACGAGGCACATGCCCTGAGCAGGCCGTGGCCTCCCAAGTGAGCCAGCACGTCACTGGTGGGCACTTATTTTTTTTTTTTTTGACAGATTTTTGCTATAGAATATGTGCGCTTGCTGGAGAGAAAGAGACAGACAGAAAGTGAGAACTCACCCCTCCCCAGCCCCCGAGGAGTGGCCACGCTGTAATCCCTTTCCTTCCGCTTTCTCCTTGGGAGTCTGGGCACACGTGCATGCGAGCCCCACACAAGTTTCAAGCCACCAGATCTGGGACTCAAACTGCAGTCAGCCACGTGGGAGTCCAGCATCTTAACCACTACGCCACCTACTGGCCCCAGGCAGCTGGCACTCACTCACTCACTCATTCATTTAGAGATTTTTGCTACAGGACTCGTGCACCCGCCGAAAGTGAGAAATCACCCCACGGGGCATAGCCATGCTGCAATCTCTTTTCCATTCTCCTCTCGAGGTTTTGGGCACGCACACACACATACCTGGCATGAGTTTTAGGCCACTGGGTCCAGGACTTGAACCACGATTAACTATGTGGAAGTCCAGCAGAGCAACCCGTACAGTATCTGCTGGTTCCAGCAGCTGGCTTCTAAAATGCAGGTGATGGGACCAGCACTCCCATGTAGTCGACTGCAGTGCAAGTCCCGGACCCAGTGGCTTAAACTCACGCCGGGCACATGTGCATGCATGCCCAAGATCCCAGGAGGAGAATGGAGAAGGGATTGCAGCACGGCCATCCCCCTGGGGGATGATTTCTCACTTTCTGTCTATCTCTCTGTCTCTCTCTGTCCTTCTGGCAAGCACACAGGCACTATAGCAACAACATGAATGAATGAATGAATAAATTAATTAATTGCACGTGGCAAGGTAGTTAAGGCATTGGATTCCCACAAGGCCAACCTCTGTTCAAGTCCTGGGTCCGAAGACGAAAAACACACTGGCGCATGTGAAGGGACTGCAGCGTGGCCACCCCCCAGGGGTGATTTCTCTCCTTCACTCTCTGTCTCTCTTGGGTGGGAGAGCACATGAGCCCTATGGCAAAAACCTAAAAAACAAACGAAGAGCCCACACCTGCTCCTGGGGCTCTCGTGAGATGCTGGCGGTTGGCAGGGGCTCAGGCAACAGCTTTCTCCACGTCGGCCTCTGCAGAAACTGCAGTGAACCCAAGTGTGCCGACAGCTCACACTGCCCGACCGTGGCCTGGCTGACCGGCCTTCCTCCTTCCCTGGGAGCTGGCAGGAGGGGTGCTGTCTGCGTGCCCAGGAGCCCTGGAGAGCCGAGAGCCCGGCCTCGGGGGAGGGAGGCTGGAGCTGCTCTTGGCAAGCAATTTCAACAGGAAGAGGGGCTGGGCCGGTGGGGCTCCAGACGGCCTGACCAGCTGTCCGTCTTCATGTCCCCATGACCCTTCCGGCCTCGAGTCTTTCCCGAGAACAAGCAGTTCACAGCCAGCGCCCGGGAGAGCCCAGGACCCCCGAGCCCACTGGAGGTGCACAGGCCCACCCCAGGTATCTCGCGTCTCCTGGCAAGGATGTCAGATCAGACGTCCCCGGAGCACTCTGCCCAAGGGAGCCCCAGCTGTGACAACCCGAAGGCCCTACTTCCCAAAGCTGGGGAATCAAGTTTCGAGACGAGAGCCGCTTTCAGAAGTTTTAATTGCCCACGCAGTTTCGGGGCCCACACCCAGCGATGCCCCCGTCACTCGGATAATCGGTTCAGTGGTTCCAACACACGCAACCACACGTGTGCACGTGCATGCGCCGGCTGTGGGACACGGGATGTGTGCGCGTGTGCGTGTGGGGACACGTGGCAGACTGTCCTGGATCTGGCCAGCTCTGTCGGGACCCAGGGGTGGAGACCGCAGGGAGGAGACTTGTCACCTGGCAGACGGGAGGCTGGGGGGACACACAGCAGTGAGCAGGGCCCGCCTGACCCCCCGCACGCGGCAGACGGGACCACTCCCGCGTGAGCACTCAGGCCAGAGGGCAGGGCAGAGTGCCCCGGGGCGGGCGGGCAGTCTGGGGAGCCGCTCCCCTGGAGTTGTGGGCAGGGTCCGTGGTACCACAAAGCCTGCGTGACAACCAGACACGGGGCCGGAGGCTCTGGGCGTCCCTGCCCGCTGGCTGTGGCGGCTGGTCCCCTCCAGATAGGACCCAACCAGGGAGTGACACACAGCTCGCTCTAGAGCCACACACTGACGCCGTTTTAACTTACATATTTTAAGTCATCTCTATGTTGTCAAAGACTGAACTAAAACTACGGGATCTGACGACATTCTGCGTGCCGTCCGATGCCTGAGAACCTTCTCTCCCCGTCTTACCCTAATTCAGGAAGTGACTCCGGCTTCATGACAGTCTCCGTGGGATCATTTCAAGGCCGGTCTCCTCCCTCTCCTTGCTTTGAGTTTAAGACACTCCCAGAACCCTCTGCCAGGGCATCGGTGGCGAGCTCGGCTCTGCCATCTCCTCTGCTCACAGCTTGGTGACCCCGACAGCCCCGTCGGCCCCCACGAGAGGGAGGAGGAAGGGCTTTCTTTTACCCCTTGGAGAAAGCGATGATGGCAGGGGGGCGTTAGACGAGCCCACAGCATGAAAGGGTTGGCGGTCAGCGGTCCATCGGCACCGATCCCCGGTCAGGGATGGTGCGGTCGCAAACATGGCCACTATGGAGGCTGGTCTCTGCCGTGACAAAGCTTGGAGTGGCCGCAGGGCCCAGCCTCCGGGCCTCAGCAGAT
>NW_006160070.1:1775324-1777559 GCF_000334495.1 Tupaia belangeri chinensis | reverse complement strand
CGGCTGAAAGGCGCCGCCAGTGTACAGCCAGTCGGGGGCCCCGGTGTGGGGGTTGCTGCCTGGGTGGAACCACCTGCGGGACACAAGGAGCCATCGGGCGACCGGCTCCCTCAGGCATGCTCGCCCCCCCCCCGCCCCGCCGGTCCAAACCCGCAGGCCGGGACCCTCCGGGAGGGTGCCTATGACACACACTGTCCTTTAGAGGAACCAGACCACGTCGGGTCTTGCTTTTGATTTTTGGAGTTGGAGACAAGGAAGAGGTGATGGGCAACAAGAAGGTGCCTGTGGCTCCCCCCCCCCGCCCCGCCGGTCCAAACCCGCAGGCCGGGACCCTCCGGGAGGGTGCCTATGACACACACTGTCCTTTAGAGGAACCAGACCACGTCGGGTCTTGCTTTTGATTTTTGGAGTTGGAGACAAGGAAGAGGTGATGGGCAACAAGAAGGTGCCTGTGGCTCTGGCCCCAGTAACAGGCCGACGTCGGCACTGGCCAGTGCCACGGCCCCAGCCTGCCCCCCCGGGCGGCCATGCCCCCCGCCGCTCTGAGCCATGCTCCAGGACAGAGGCACAGAAAGGGCACTGGCCGCTCACAGGAGCGTCTGGGAGCTCAGGGCAGGGGCCAGCTCTCAAGCACAGGGTGCTGTCCTGGCGGTGGTCCACAACACCCGTGGCTTTAACTGCCAGAGGGCACGTGAGCTCAGACAGAAACAGGTACGCAGAGGGGGAGGGAGGGAGGGAGAGAGCGCCTCCTAGTGGGCATCACGCCACAATCCCTTCTCCACCCTCTATCCTGTTGGGGTTTGGGACCATGCACGCACCTGGCGTGTGAACCACAGTCAACCAAGTAGGACCCGGTTCTCTAATCTAGGCCGTGGGGTGGGCTCCACGTGTATGTTTTTAAACTACACTTAACTACGTGGCCCTTCCCTGCTGGCCTCTCCTGGGCTGCTTCTGACTGTGATGACTGAGGCCCCCGCCCGCCGGGTTGTTCGCCGAGGGGCACCCGGGACCGCGGTGCTGGCAGGGACCGGACAACGCCCCTCCCCTCCCAGGCCTGCCCAGACTCACAGGCTTAGAGAGCCACCTGTGGGCGCTAAGCCCCTTGGAGTTCATGGCAAAACCCACCCTGGTGGCCAGACGGGAGGGCCTGGGCCTCACGGACACCTGTGCCAGGCCACGTGGCCCACGCCCTGCAGCAGGGCACAGCTGGGTCTGGCAGCTACTCCTCTTTCAATTGGCCACACGTCCGGTAAGTGCCCTGCACCAAGTCAGAGGAGCCTGGCTCTGAGGTAGCCAGTCCTGCTGGGAACCCCGCAGGGCATGGGCCACCCTGGCTTGCACAGTGGGCACGGGTCTTGGCGACTGCTGGCCTGGCCTGTCACAGAGCCTCTGCTCAGCTATGCGGGTGGTCAGTGTGGGGGTACGGCCCCCCAGCCCCGGCCTTGTGGCTGAGAGACTCACCTGGTCTGCCACTCGGTCTCCTCCTTGGCACGCCCCCTCCGGGCCTCCCTCTGCTTCTCTTCCAGCCGCTCCTTCTCCTGGCTGGCCAGATCTGGGGGCCGAGCACAGACTGGTCAGGATCGGGCCCACGGGGAAGCTGCGCCCCGTGTCAGACAGCACCATCAGAACCCCTCAGAACCCCGCCTGCCCTGCAGGTGGCTAGGAAGCCAAGCACTGTGAATGTGGGATCAGAGGCCAAGCGGTTGTGGGTGCTGCCTGCCCTGCACGACCAGCCACAGGGAGCCCGCACCTGCGCCACCTGACTCCAGGCCCACCTGCCACAGGTGTCAGCGCGGCCACCCCCAGTGATGCCAGCGCACATGACATTGCCCGAAGCCAGCCTCCCACACTCATTGCTTTGGCCAGACAAGGCCCAGGCCCATCGTAGTGAGGGACTGCTGCGCCTGCTCAGGGGCCATAGGCAGGACACCGGTCTGTCTGTCTGTCTCTGTCTGTCTCTGTCTCTTGTCAACAAGCAAAAGCTGAGTCCCGCCTTGCCCCAACCTCCCAGGACGAGCAAGCATAGGGTCACAACGAGACACGAGTCCGGGCTGTTCACGGTGCCGCCATGTCCCCGGGGGCAGGAGCACGCTGCCTGCACCAGCCATGCCTGGGCTGGGCTCTCGAACACAGCCCGTGCGTGGAGCCTGGGGCCTGGGGCCGGTCCCACACCAGCCTGGCAGGTGCTCCTGCTGTCCATGCATCACGGACAGCAGCTGAGCAAGAGCAACCGCG
>NW_006160070.1:1773397-1774300 GCF_000334495.1 Tupaia belangeri chinensis | reverse complement strand
CTCCCAGCCGCTCCTCCTCCTGGCTGGCCAGATCTGGGGGCCGAGCACAGACTGGTCAGGATCGGGCCCACGGGGAAGCTGCGCCCCGTGTCAGACAGCACCATCAGAACCCCTCAGAACCCCGCCTGCCCTGCAGGTGGCTAGGCAGCCAATGGGTGCTGCCTGCCCTGCACGACCAGCCACAGGGAGCCCGCACCTGCGCCACCTGACTCCAGGCCCACCTGCCACAGGTGTCAGCGCGGCCACCCCCAGTGATGCCAGCGCACATGACATTGCCCGAAGCCAGCCTCCCACACTCATTGCTTTGGCCAGACAAGGCCCAGGCCCATCGTAGTGAGGGACTGCTGCGCCTGCTCAGGGACCATAGGCAGGACACCGGTCTGTCTGTCTGTCTCTGTCTGTCTCTGTCTCTTGTCAACAAGCAAAAGCTGAGTCCCGCCTTGCCCCAACCTCCCAGGACGAGCAAGCATAGGGTCACAACGAGACACGAGTCCGGGCTGTTCACGGTGCCGCCATGTCCCCGGGGGCAGGAGCACGCTGCCTGCACCAGCCATGCCTGGGCTGGGCTCTCGAACACAGCCCGTGCGTGGAGCCTGGGGCCTGGGGCCGGTCCCACACCAGCCTGGCAGGTGCTCCTGCTGTCCATGCATCACGGACAGCAGCTGAGCAAGAGCACCGGCGTGCCACACCCCTCGGGCCACTGGGCGTCCGCCAGACTCGGCCCAGTCTCCCTTCCAAGTGTGCCTTCACAGCCGCGAGCGGTCCTGCCGGCCCTGGCTGCCAGCTGAGAGGCAGGTCACGACCCCGTCCTCACGTGTTCCCTGTCACTCCACTCTGGTCACTGCTTTTTACCGCATCGACAGAAGGGCTGCTCTGTGGCAGGCCGGTAGACGCCAACCCCAG
>NW_006160070.1:1769030-1772838 GCF_000334495.1 Tupaia belangeri chinensis | reverse complement strand
CCCGTACAAAGGGTGTCGGCTGTGGCAGCCATGACACAGCCATCCCCAGCTGAGGCCTGAGGAGCCGTTTCCACGGTCTGCACTCGCTGGCTGTTTACTAATAGCTGGCACCTCGGGGAGGCCACCCGTGCCACGCCCCGCTGCCAGGCAGGCGTACCCATGTTGCCGTTCTCCATGCCACGGATGTCGGGGCGCAGGCGGCAGTCGGTGGGCGGCAGGGTCCTCTCCATACCCGTCTGCAGCTCGTTTAGGCTCAAGGTGAAGCTCGTGAAATTGTACATCTGTGGAGCAAGGGAGAGGCGGGCCAGTCGCCTCTGCACAGCGCTCGGCTGGGGCTTTCCACTCCCTGAACAGCCTTCCTGGCCACTGGCACCTCCTCCGCCCCATCCAAGCTCAGACACTTGTGCCAGCCCCCAAGATGCCCCACATCGCTGTCTGCGTGAGCTTACCGCGTACCTGAGGCCAGGTGGGACCCACACACCACCACCCCCTTCCCAGCAGGCCCCTGCAGCCTCCAGGTCTGCCTCCACCCCGCCATCTCAGCCAGTGGCCAGAGAGTCATGCCCGGAACCCCCAGGGTGCCCTGGGCTCCGAGCTCTGCACCCTCCTGGTCTGCTGGTCCTTCTGTTGCCCCCAAGGGCCCTGAGCTTGTGGCCTTCAGGAGCCGAGTGCGCCTGGGGCTCTGTCCTGGTGTCGCCCTGCAGAATGCGGCCTGCAGTGGCCACTCAGAGGCACCTCCCTGCCCTGGTGGGTCCCCAGCGCCTTCTCAGGTACCCCTAGCTCTCGCAGCCCACAGCCTCATGCACCTGCACCATCTGGCGCCAGGGCAGGTGGCAAGCCGCGAACACCCCACGGGCTTGCCCTGCAGCCCCTGGCTGGGCACAGCACTCAGGAGCTGGGTGCCCGGGCCGGCTGCAGCTCAGACCCAGGCCTGGGTAGCTTGAGTTGCTCCCCAGTCAGGCGGGATGCGGAGAGGGAGGAAGAGGGACACGCCCCTCAGCCGCGTGCGCACATGTATGTGTGAGCGTGACTGTGCACACACCTTCCAGCAAGAAAACACATCAGTGACACAGGCTGGGGGCGTGAGGGCCGTTCGTGCAAGGATTTCCCACCCGGAAGAAACAGCTTTTCTTCCCTAAAACACAGCTGAAAACGGGCCCTCCAGTTCCTCCTCCACTGAAACGAGAAGCACGGCTGTGAGGGCGCTTGGGGTGGGGCCTCCTCTGCATTCACACACGCTGTGCCGTACATACTATGAGTACGACCTGGCAAGGCCGTGAAGAACGGCACGGTGAGTTATACGCATCCTCATACGGGCAGTGTAATTTACAGTATTACAACAAAGCTTTTTACATAACGAACCACGGTTGCCCATCCCAGGCTACATGCTATGTGTAGTACCAGCAGAAGTTCGATGACGTAAAACTGCAGTTTTCAAAACTAAGCATCAGGATGCATTTCAGCATCTAAACTGCAAAGTCAGAAAAATACCTCCTCCAAGCAGAAGAGGGATGTTCCTTTGATGAGACACAGGGGGACCTAGGAGGGTACGGGCCATGTGCCTGGCGTTCTCGGTGGAGGACCAGGGTGCACAGGGGTGGCAGCTCCCAGAGGCACGGCCCTGTACCTGTGCCGGCACCTGGGTCCCTGCCCTAGCGGGCCGACAGTGGGAGCCATCTGCGAGAGGGCTCGGTCACATCAACGCAACCTGACAGGTGTGCCCTGGGGCAAGGACGGGGCAGGTATGGAAGAGGGGTGGGGAGCGCCAAGAGGCCCCAGAGAGTTCAGGTGTGGGGTGCCCGAGACAGAGGAGTGCCCTGTGCGGGTGGCGGGTATGGAGGAATACGCACCTGGGCAGAGTTGGGGGGCCGGGTGTTGATCCTCCAGAGCAGCTTGCTGCCCGGGATGACCTGCACGCTGTCCTGAACCGCGGGCATGTCGTCAACCACATCGCTGTCGGCTTTCTCGGAGCCCTGGTCCTGCAACACAGAACGCCGTGGCTGACAGGGACAGCTGCCCTCAGCCCGAGCCCAGCATGAGCCCCAGACGGAGCCTCCCTTCTTCCTTTCAAAAGAAGGAGAAAACCAGCTCTCCTGCAGCGCACGATGCCAGCAGCTCAGAGGCCGGCCTCCTGCTCCCGCTCCCACAGCTGCGCACGCTCTCGGACACCAACGGCAGACAGGGAGCCAGCGCCACAGCCCTCCTTCCGGGAGAGGCTCGTGCCAGGGTGCCCTGTGGAGCTGGGCACAGTGGCAGGTGGGGCCCGCAGGGCTGCAGGCTGACCACCGAGGCGCAGCCCGGCCTCTGTCCAGAGGCCTGCACTGAACCTGCACCTACCCTCACGGAGGCTCAGCTACCACGTGAGCCTTCCAGTGGGCGGGCCGCAGCGGAGAGGGCAGCACCAGAGGGACAGCAGAGCTGAGAAGGCCCTCAGGGCCATCACTGCAAGGGCTCGAATGGGGTTCACTTCTTTCACATCAACAACGATTACAAAAGGTGCTGCTAACTCCCCGGGCTGCCACAGAGTAGAAGCGTTAGGCTCCAGAGGGGTCTGGGCATTTCTGGCAAGTCGTCGGCACCCCGGGCTGGGACGCTCACTGTCACCTAGGCCGCGCGACTCCGTGAGCCACTTTAGGTCCTAAGATGGTGAGCACTGCGAGGCTGGGGGCCTGGAGGGTGCCCTGTGGCGGTGCAGCGCGTTACCTGGTACTCACTAAAACACAGGTGCACCCCGACCTCTCTGATGGGCCTAGGCTCCCGCAGAAGGGAGAGGGGAGACTGAGAAGGACCTGGAACCTGGGGCTCCCAGGAAGCACCTCGGGAGCACAGACTCGTTCGCCGGCCCAGAGACCCCAGCTGCCGCCCGGAGCTCACACAGACCAGTGCCCCCACGCCGGCAGATGAACCCGCCACACTTGTGTCTCCTGGCCAGGGCCCGGGAAGTGGGCAGAGCTCCCGCCAGGGCGAGCTGCAGGTGTGGTCGACGGCCAGAGCCAGGCCGCCCTTGTCCAGTGGTGGGTCCCGCCTGGGGTTTCCAGGAGTGGGCACTCACCAGTGTAACCTTCCTTGGGCGGTCGCCCCTCTTCTGCTTCCTGAAGGCCTCGTAGGAGATGGGGTCGATGCCCCACAGGCACTCCGTCCACTTGCCGTAGATCACAGACAGCTGCTTCTTGCTGGAGTCAAGTGGGGTTTTGGAAGCAGGTTAAGCGCGGCCGAAACCATCCACCACGCGCAGCCCTTCCTCTGAGCGTGGGACAGACCCTCGGGCCTGTGTCCTCTTGCACACTGTGGTATCTCTGCACGTGATGCAAGGTGGCAGTCACCCCAGCCACCGGAGAGGCACTGTCCCTGGCCCACGCCAGCAGGGAGGAGCAGGCTGGCACTGAGCTCAGTGGACGGGAGGCCATGCCCTGGCCGCCTGGGCATGAGGCTGTGCGTGCCCACCTCCGCCACACTTGAGTACCCAAACTCCTGTGCGTCCCCGGCCTCTCCCTGAGTGACACCACAGTTGACCCTGGTCACTGCCTCTGCTTCCTGCCTGCATTTTCATTTCCGACTCAAGACCATGACCCTCCGGCCCCAGGGCTTCCTGCCCGACCTCGACCCGACCCGATCCCAAGGATGGCCTGCTCTTGTCAGCCACTTGGTCCTGTCCTTTTGCTTCTGCCCGGGACAAGCGTGGCAGCCACGTGTTCCCAGAAGCAGGTTCAGCGAGTGCCTGCGTCCCTGCGCCCAGAACTCACAGCTCCCGGCCTCCCCAGCCAGGACGGCGCTGGAGCTGTCTGTGCCCGAGGGAAGGGGTGTTGGG
>NW_006160070.1:1762936-1769000 GCF_000334495.1 Tupaia belangeri chinensis | reverse complement strand
GGCTCTCCGGGCTGGCGTGCCAGCCTCCACTCCCATGGCCCCTCCATGGACAGACAGGTGGCAGCCGCTCCGTGGGCTGATTCCGCCAGGCAGAGGTTGCCCCAGGTGCCAGTCACCACAGTGCTCAGCCACAGGCCTGCTGCCCCATAGGGCCACGGGGCCAGCCCGGCCACACAGGAGAGTACTGAACCGGCAGAAGGTGGGCTGAGCAAAAGCCACACTGTCTACACTGGAAGCGAGTTTCTCACTGAGAAGGTACAGATTTCGGAGCTGGGGGGAGGCTCGCGACACAGTCCGGTCCAAGT
Source organism: Tupaia belangeri chinensis (assembly GCF_000334495.1). Lineage (NCBI taxonomy): Eukaryota > Metazoa > Chordata > Mammalia > Scandentia > Tupaiidae > Tupaia > Tupaia belangeri. Next base: position 1,768,695 of record NW_006160070.1, on the reverse strand, counting down.
TAAAAAAAAAATGAGAAAAACTTAAAACTCAAAACACAAAGACATTAGCCCAAAGGGGGAACCGGCAGAGTGTGTGAGGGCACTCCTGAAGTGCCGCCCTGCCCACAGCACCCAGGTGGGGGCAGACGTAGCCAGAGGGGCACACGGCAGTGCTGGGCTGTGCCTGCCGGCCGCGAGGGGGCACCAGGAGCCCGTGCGGGGTCCCGGCTGCTCGTTTCAAGTTTGCCACAAGGAGGGGCCTCAAACTCTGGGCGGGGGGCCCCACTGCCCCTCTAGAAATGACACTGGTGCCCACCCTCAGCGCCCCGGCGTCTTCTCTGAACGCGCAGAGGAGCTGTTTTCTCCCAGAGCGGGCAGCGCCGGAGGCTGGGACGCCCGAGCACAAGTGGACGTGGGGCCCCTGCATGGGACCTACTTTTTGTCCTGGATGTGCCCCTCCACTCTGTGGAGCTCTTTTCCAAATAGGCCACACGGCTTAAAGTGCAGCACGCACTTGTGTCCAGTCCTGCGGGGACAACAGACAGCGGTGAGCGGGCCCAGAGCATGTCTGCAGGCCTGCGGGTTGGGGAGGCCGCCCGGCTCGGCCCTGGGAGCAGCCGCCAAGCCGCAGGAGGGCCTTCCTGGGTGACGGCTTGTGGTGAGGGATGGATAACTCGGTAAGCTCACTAAAAACCCTCCCAGTGTCCTCATGAAGCGGGAGCTTTTCTTAAGATTTCTGCTCCAGGGCACGTGTGTTTGCCGGAGTCAGACGGGGAGGGAATGAGAACCCCCACCCAGGGATGGCCACGCTGAATCCTCTCTCCTCCATTCCCCTCCCCCGGGATTTTGGACATGCCCAATGTGATTTTCAAGCTGCGGGTCAGGGACTCGAACCACGGTTAGCCAAGTGGGAGTCCAGCACCTCATCTACATGTACCTGTGGCCCCCAAACAGAAATGGTCTCATTAATGCTGCTAAAAACAAAGACAACCCCTCGGGAACTTGCGCATCCGGCGACCGTGCGGGGCAGGGCCGCGGTCCTCTCCTGACGCTGACCCCCACACAGGAGGCGCCGGAGCCCAGAAGCCGCGCGGCCGTGCCCCCAGCCCACCTGTGGTTCAGGATCTCCACTGTGCCGTACTGCTCTATCCACAGCTTCCCGAGGATGACGTTGTGCACGCAGCATGTGGGGTTGGTCCAGGTGTAGGCCTCATCATGCCTGCCACACGCCAGGACAGCGCCGGTCAGGGCCGGGCAGCAGACGCCGGCGCCCGACTGCTGCCGAGGGCGGACGCTCGGCCTCTGTCTGGAGTGTGCGTCTCCAACTCCGCACGCTCCCACAAGGCCTCCCACTTCCTTCAGGGCCAGACGAGGGAACCAGCGACAAAGATGCGGCTCTCTCGAGACGGCTGGAAGCAAACCCACCTCACCCACACATGGGGCGGTGGCAGGGACAGCGCTGGGGGCCCCGCGTCCCCAACAGCTCCCCACACGCGCCTCTCCCTCCCACCCTCCCGAGTGGCTCCGTATGGAGGGAAACGCACACACACGGCCCAGCAGCAGGCTGCGCTGTCTGGGAAGGCCACGGCAGAGCCACGGTTCAGGGCAAACCCAGTCCCAGCAGGAGCCCTTCGGGACGAGGCCAACGGGCCCTAACTCCATTCGCCAGAAGGGCTCTAACTGGTCCATCCTGCACAGTTCACGTGAGCAGGCCAAGAGCACACGTGACACAGCTGGCAGCGAGGCCCTATTGGGAGTGGTCCCTCCCAGTCTCTCTCTCCCCCTTCCCTCTCCCTCCCATCTCTCTCTCCCCGTCTCTCTCTCTCCCATCTCTCTCTCTCTCCCTCTCCCCCATCTCTCTCTCCCCGTCTCTCTCTCCCCTGTCTCTCTCTCTCCCCATCCCTCTCCCCTGTCTCTCTCTCTCCCCATCCCTCTCCCCTGTCTCTCTCTCTCCCCATCCCTCTCCCCTGTCTCTCTCTCTCCCCATCCCTCTCCCCTGTCTCTCTCTCTCCCCATCCCTCTCCCCTGTCTCTCTCTCTCCCCATCCCTCTCCCCTGTCTCTCTCTCTCCCCATCCCTCTCCCCTGTCTCTCTCTCTCCCCATCCCTCTCCCCTGTCTCTCTCTCTCCCCATCCCTCTCCCCTGTCTCTCTCTCTCCCCATCCCTCTCCCCTGTCTCTCTCTCTCCCCATCCCTCTCCCCTGTCTCTCTCTCTCCCCATCCCTCTCCCCTGTCTCTCTCTCTCCCCATCCCTCTCCCCTGTCTCTCTCTCTCCCCATCCCTCTCCCCTGTCTCTCTCTCTCCCCATCCCTCTCCCCTGTCTCTCTCTCTCCCCATCCCTCTCCCCTGTCTCTCTCTCTCCCCATCCCTCTCCCCTGTCTCTCTCTCTCCCCATCCCTCTCCCCTGTCTCTCTCTCTCCCCATCCCTCTCCCCTGTCTCTCTCTCTCCCCATCCCTCTCCCCTGTCTCTCTCTCTCCCCATCCCTCTCCCCTGTCTCTCTCTCTCCCCATCCCTCTCCCCTGTCTCTCTCTCTCCCCATCCCTCTCCCCTGTCTCTCTCTCTCCCCATCCCTCTCCCCTGTCTCTCTCTCTCCCCATCCCTCTCCCCTGTCTCTCTCTCTCCCCATCCCTCTCCCCTGTCTCTCTCTCTCCCCATCCCTCTCCCCTGTCTCTCTCTCTCCCCATCCCTCTCCCCTGTCTCTCTCTCTCCCCATCCCTCTCCCCTGTCTCTCTCTCTCCCCATCCCTCTCCCCTGTCTCTCTCTCTCCCCATCCCTCTCCCCTGTCTCTCTCTCTCCCCATCCCTCTCCCCTGTCTCTCTCTCTCCCCATCCCTCTCCCCTGTCTCTCTCTCTCCCCATCCCTCTCCCCTGTCTCTCTCTCTCCCCATCCCTCTCCCCTGTCTCTCTCTCTCCCCATCCCTCTCCCCTGTCTCTCTCTCTCCCCATCCCTCTCCCCTGTCTCTCTCTCTCCCCATCCCTCTCCCCTGTCTCTCTCTCTCCCCATCCCTCTCCCCTGTCTCTCTCTCTCCCCATCCCTCTCCCCTGTCTCTCTCTCTCCCCATCCCTCTCCCCTGTCTCTCTCTCTCCCCATCCCTCTCCCCTGTCTCTCTCTCTCCCCATCCCTCTCCCCTGTCTCTCTCTCTCCCCATCCCTCTCCCCTGTCTCTCTCTCTCCCCATCCCTCTCCCCTGTCTCTCTCTCTCCCCATCCCTCTCCCCTGTCTCTCTCTCTCCCCATCCCTCTCCCCTGTCTCTCTCTCTCCCCATCCCTCTCCCCTGTCTCTCTCTCTCCCCATCCCTCTCCCCTGTCTCTCTCTCTCCCCATCCCTCTCCCCTGTCTCTCTCTCTCCCCATCCCTCTCCCCTGTCTCTCTCTCTCCCCATCCCTCTCCCCTGTCTCTCTCTCTCCCCATCCCTCTCCCCTGTCTCTCTCTCTCCCCATCCCTCTCCCCTGTCTCTCTCTCTCCCCATCCCTCTCCCCTGTCTCTCTCTCTCCCCATCCCTCTCCCCTGTCTCTCTCTCTCCCCATCCCTCTCCCCTGTCTCTCTCTCTCCCCATCCCTCTCCCCTGTCTCTCTCTCTCCCCATCCCTCTCCCCTGTCTCTCTCTCTCCCCATCCCTCTCCCCTGTCTCTCTCTCTCCCCATCCCTCTCCCCTGTCTCTCTCTCTCCCCATCCCTCTCCCCTGTCTCTCTCTCTCCCCATCCCTCTCCCCTGTCTCTCTCTCTCCCCATCCCTCTCCCCTGTCTCTCTCTCTCCCCATCCCTCTCCCCTGTCTCTCTCTCTCCCCATCCCTCTCCCCTGTCTCTCTCTCTCCCCATCCCTCTCCCCTGTCTCTCTCTCTCCCCATCCCTCTCCCCTGTCTCTCTCTCTCCCCATCCCTCTCCCCTGTCTCTCTCTCTCCCCATCCCTCTCCCCTGTCTCTCTCTCTCCCCATCCCTCTCCCCTGTCTCTCTCTCTCCCCATCCCTCTCCCCTGTCTCTCTCTCTCCCCATCCCTCTCCCCTGTCTCTCTCTCTCCCCATCCCTCTCCCCTGTCTCTCTCTCTCCCCATCCCTCTCCCCTGTCTCTCTCTCTCCCCATCCCTCTCCCCTGTCTCTCTCTCTCCCCATCCCTCTCCCCTGTCTCTCTCTCTCCCCATCCCTCTCCCCTGTCTCTCTCTCTCCCCATCCCTCTCCCCTGTCTCTCTCTCTCCCCATCCCTCTCCCCTGTCTCTCTCTCTCCCCATCCCTCTCCCCTGTCTCTCTCTCTCCCCATCCCTCTCCCCTGTCTCTCTCTCTCCCCATCCCTCTCCCCTGTCTCTCTCTCTCCCCATCCCTCTCCCCTGTCTCTCTCTCTCCCCATCCCTCTCCCCTGTCTCTCTCTCTCCCCATCCCTCTCCCCTGTCTCTCTCTCTCCCCATCCCTCTCCCCTGTCTCTCTCTCTCCCCATCCCTCTCCCCTGTCTCTCTCTCTCCCCATCCCTCTCCCCTGTCTCTCTCTCTCCCCATCCCTCTCCCCTGTCTCTCTCTCTCCCCATCCCTCTCCCCTGTCTCTCTCTCTCCCCATCCCTCTCCCCTGTCTCTCTCTCTCCCCATCCCTCTCCCCTGTCTCTCTCTCTCCCCATCCCTCTCCCCTGTCTCTCTCTCTCCCCATCCCTCTCCCCTGTCTCTCTCTCTCCCCATCCCTCTCCCCTGTCTCTCTCTCTCCCCATCCCTCTCCCCTGTCTCTCTCTCTCCCCATCCCTCTCCCCTGTCTCTCTCTCTCCCCATCCCTCTCCCCTGTCTCTCTCTCTCCCCATCCCTCTCCCCTGTCTCTCTCTCTCCCCATCCCTCTCCCCTGTCTCTCTCTCTCCCCATCCCTCTCCCCTGTCTCTCTCTCTCCCCATCCCTCTCCCCTGTCTCTCTCTCTCCCCATCCCTCTCCCCTGTCTCTCTCTCTCCCCATCCCTCTCCCCTGTCTCTCTCTCTCCCCATCCCTCTCCCCTGTCTCTCTCTCTCCCCATCCCTCTCCCCTGTCTCTCTCTCTCCCCATCCCTCTCCCCTGTCTCTCTCTCTCCCCATCCCTCTCCCCTGTCTCTCTCTCTCCCCATCCCTCTCCCCTGTCTCTCTCTCTCCCCATCCCTCTCCCCTGTCTCTCTCTCTCCCCATCCCTCTCCCCTGTCTCTCTCTCTCCCCATCCCTCTCCCCTGTCTCTCTCTCTCCCCATCCCTCTCCCCTGTCTCTCTCTCTCCCCATCCCTCTCCCCTGTCTCTCTCTCTCCCCATCCCTCTCCCCTGTCTCTCTCTCTCCCCATCCCTCTCCCCTGTCTCTCTCTCTCCCCATCCCTCTCCCCTGTCTCTCTCTCTCCCCATCCCTCTCCCCTGTCTCTCTCTCTCCCCATCCCTCTCCCCTGTCTCTCTCTCTCCCCATCCCTCTCCCCTGTCTCTCTCTCTCCCCATCCCTCTCCCCTGTCTCTCTCTCTCCCCATCCCTCTCCCCTGTCTCTCTCTCTCCCCATCCCTCTCCCCTGTCTCTCTCTCTCCCCATCCCTCTCCCCTGTCTCTCTCTCTCCCCATCCCTCTCCCCTGTCTCTCTCTCTCCCCATCCCTCTCCCCTGTCTCTCTCTCTCCCCATCCCTCTCCCCTGTCTCTCTCTCTCCCCATCCCTCTCCCCTGTCTCTCTCTCTCCCCATCCCTCTCCCCTGTCTCTCTCTCTCCCCATCCCTCTCCCCTGTCTCTCTCTCTCCCCATCTCTCTCTCCCTGTCTCTCCCTCTCCCCATCTCTCTCCCCGTCTCTCTCTCCCCTGTCTCTCCCCCCTCTCTCTCCCCTCA
>NW_006160070.1:1762500-1762853 GCF_000334495.1 Tupaia belangeri chinensis | reverse complement strand
CCCCCGCCTCTCTCCCGTCTTTCTCCCCCCCCCCCGTCTCTCTCCCGTCTTTCTCTCCCTCCCCCGTCTCTCTCCCATCTTTCTCTCTCTCCCCCGTCTCTCTCTCCCGTCTTTCTCTCTCTCTCCCCTGTCTCTCTCTCCCCCGTCTCTCTCTCCCCCATCTCTCTCTCCCCCTGTCTCTCCCTCTGCCTTTGTCTTGCTCATGGAGGAAAACAGTAACGTAAAAGCACCTTCCCCGTGGGGCGTGGGGCCTCTGGGAGACGGCTGCCTGGGAGGGCGCTGCAGCACCGGGACAGCAGGCATGGCGGCCCTCACCGCCCCACGCTGCCGACCCCGGACCGCGGGCGATGCCG
>NW_006160070.1:1760539-1762310 GCF_000334495.1 Tupaia belangeri chinensis | reverse complement strand
CCCCGCCCCACGCTGCAGAGGCTGCACCATGACACTCACCGTGGGCATCTCGGCTGAGCGCCAACGCCAGGCCCCACGCTCTGTCTGCCTGGCCCTGAGCTGCCACCCTCTCCCAGGGCCTCGCACACTGGGACACCGGCTGCCACGTGTGAGCAGCCCGGAGAGGGGCCCGTGGCCAGGGACAGAGGTCTGCCAGGGTCGGGGCCAGCCAGGAAGCAGACCCCAGGGTGGCCCGCAGTGCTCCGCCGTGCCAGGAGGAAGGGCAATTCCACCCCCGTCGGGGGAGAAGGACCCCCCCACACAGCACCCCATCCCAAGAGGTGTCTCATTGGGAAAGTCTTGGCTGTCGGAAGGGCCGGCCATGATCGCAGAGGAAGGACACAGCCGTACAGGGGGCGCCCAGGCCTAGGACGCTGCCTTCCCCCACCACCCTCACGCCAGCAGCTCCAGGGTGATGGTCCCCCGGGGCTCCGCCTCCACGCTCTCTCCAGAACTTGAGCTTCGGGTAGATGGAGCCGTGGAACAGGAAGTCGTGGTGGAGCCCTTCTGAGTAGAACGCACTGACGGGCGGGTGGTGGCTGACCTGCTCGGAGATGAACCTAAACCCGAGGTCTTCCCTGCGTCCATGAGTGGGAGGGGAAGGAGGGGCAGAGCCACGTTAGGCCCGGGCGGTGGCTCAGGGAAGTGCTGGGACGCAGGAGTCCCCGCCCCGCAGGACATGGCAGGGACATGCAGCACCTGATCCTGCTGTCATGAGGCCTCATGCTGGCCACACGCACGTGCACACACGAGTGCAGTCACAGCTGGGTGGGAGGCGCCTGCCGGCCCAGCACGCACCCTCCAGGGCTCGGCCTGAGCCAAGCACTCACTAAGCTTCTCTTGCAGACCTGATGCCGGCCCTCCCGCTGTTCCCCAAACCATGCAGCCCTGACTCTAGGCCTTCCTGAAGGGCTGTCCCCACCTGCCGTGCTGTGAGGCTCCTGGAGGTGCCCAGAGGGAATGTCTGGGCCCCAAAGTACTCTTGGCCAGGAAATAGGATTTTTGGTACAGTCTCTTTTTCAATAAAAATGTCACTTTTTAATCGTTCCGGAACTGTGAATACACCTACATTGCAGTCATTAAAAATTATAAAAGCCAAACCACGTAATTACTAACTTAACTAGAATCAGAATTTCCCATCGTTACAGAGGAAGGAAAGTTGAAAAATTAGATTTTAAAAGGTTGACGACCAAGGTATGTAATTTACAAAATGAACGCTTGTCTCAGAAAAGAAAGTGTATTTTTAGCTCTCCAAGAGGACTCTGCAGGGCGGGAAGGTGCCGGCGAGTGGCGCTGGTGTGTGCCGCTCAGCTCGGCCCGCCCCAGGCTCCAGGCGCTTCGTGGGGCCGAGGTGCGAGCGTGCCGGCACCCGAAGTCGGGCGCAGGGCGTTTCCCCCCAGCCTGCGAGCTCCAGTCCCCCCAGTCGAGCCCGCCTGCCCTGCTGGCTGCCCACGTTCCTTCCCCATGCTACGTCCACCCTCTCCTGACTGGACTGCCTTTTTTAAGAACGTGATCACGTCCCACCAGCTGGACAGCACCAGCCCCTGCGCCCTGGCACGCGCTGCCCAGGGAGCAGGGCAGGCGGCGGGCAGGCGGCAGCAGCAGTGACCGGTGACCACTCTCTCCATACATGTCCGCAAAGGAAGGGCTTCAAGCACAGACTCCCTGAAGGTGGCTCCCAGGGCAAGACCCTCCCTGCGTGGGCCTCGGTTTCCCCATCTTGCTCCAGTGG
>NW_006160070.1:1756116-1760522 GCF_000334495.1 Tupaia belangeri chinensis | reverse complement strand
GCTGAACCCTGCCACTACAGGCCCTCTGCTGGCCAGCCCAACTCTAAGGGGCACGAGATTTGAAGAAACAGCACTCAGCCCCGCAGCGCCACCAACCCAACACTGAACCAAAGAGCCGTGCCCACGGGTGGCACCGGCAGCCCAGCCAGCCCCAGGCGGGACAAGCGGCAGACAGACCCCACTGCACCATGGTTTCTGCGCAGAGAGGCAGCTCCTCCAGGGGAAGCCGGCATACGCGGCAGGAGTAAGCCTGGACGCCGCCCGCCGGAAGCACACCAGCTCTCGGAGGTCAGCAACGAAGCACTCACATGCCGCAGGGCCCCACCACTGGAGTCCTGCCGACCACACCACTGTTACCCTCCTTCCTGGGGCAGAGAGGAAGCGCCGCAGAGTCAGCTGCAACTCGTAGAAGTGCTACAGCTGAGACGAGGTGTGGTGCACCCGTCGTGAGACCACGGGCCTTCACAGAGGCCACGGCGCACTTTTGCGTAGAAAAAAAGCCAATAATCATGGCATAGCGTTCCTTGGAGAGGAGTGGGAGCCGCGGGGTGTGACTGCGTGGACACGTACCCAGCGAGGGGCCAGGCGCAGGCTGCGGCGGCCTTGCGGGACTACAGTGGGTCTCTCCCACTTCTCTTCAGGGATAATTTTCTTTCTTTCCTTTCCTTCCCCACCCCCCGGGTTTTTGCCATAGGGTACGTGCACTAGGTAGAGACAGACAGAGGAAGAGCGAGCAGTCTCCCCAGGGGGATGCCACACCGCAACCCCTTCTCCATCCCCCCGGGGTCTCGGGCGGGCCACACACACGTGCCTGACGTGACATCGAAGCAGCCGGGTTGGGGCTCAAACTGCGACTGGCCCGGTGTGAGTCCAGCAGCTTACTCATCATGCCCCGATGGCATATTCTCTAAGTATGCTCTTCTGGTGGAAAAATAGACAGACCGGCCGGTGGCACGGTAGTTACCCTGCTGAATCCCACTGGCTGGCTACACGGATTGAATTCTGAACCTGGAAGCTTGAAAAACACACTCGTGTGTGCGTGCCCCAAACCCCTAGAGGAGAATGGAGAAGGGATTGTGGTGTGGCCAGCCCCCCACCCCAGGGGGCGATTTCTCACTCTCCCTCTCTCTCTCTGTCCATCTCTCTCTGGCAAGTGCACGTGCCTTATGGCAAATTTTAAAATAGCAAAACCCAGACTTTATTTTAATAAAATATCCTGATGGAATTTCAACAGACATAGGACCCAAGGAAGAGGCGAGCTCCCCTGGCTGGCGGCCTTTCTCTAGAGGGTGCTAACAGAAAGGATAAGAGGGTCTGTCTTCCCTCCCTCTGCCCCTTCCCACGCCAGGACGCACTGGGCCATGGTCCTACAGAGCCCGTGGCCTGACCCCATGCCCTCCTGACTTCCTCCCGGGGGCAGTGCGGCTGGTCCGCTGAGGGGCACCCATGGGCACAACAGGGCCGCTCGGCAGGTGGCTCTCCTCCATCAGAGGAAGGGTCACCTGGGCCGAGCCAGGGCGGCGCCCCACACACCATGCACCCGCTGCACACGCGTCTATGCAGCCGAGACCGAGAGCCACACGACAGGCCTGGGGACCAGGACGGGGTGGGGCAGGGCCCGGAAGGCAGGGGCTGCCTGGAAGACGGGGTGCCTGGTCCCCCCAAACTCCCGTGGGGTAGAAGGCGAGGGCCCCAGAGTTGCCCCCTCCGGTTGACCTGCTCCTGCTCACGTGGTCGGGTGAGTCGGCCTCGTTTTGCTCACTAGTACCCACTCCATTCTGACACACCTGCACACGCACATGCACACGTGAAACCACGTCCATAAATACTAACCTCCTGCGTGAATGTGTTCACCCGCAGCCCCAGCTCGCTGGCTGGGTCCTGGCTCCCTGGCAGGACAGTCCTGCCTGTGGGTCGCTGCAGGGCCCCACACACCTCGACGAGCTCGTCACTCCATGTGTCCTCACGGGCGGAGCGATGCCGTGAACCCTCACACACACGTGCCGGGGTGCGGAGTGCTGCCCTTACCTGACCAACTCGTAGGTCTCTCCCAGCAGCGGGTTGAATGGCTTGCCGGTCCTCTCCCACTGCGAAGCCACGGCCGAGACCGCGAAGGCGGCCACAGACTGCGAAGGCGGGGACAGGGAGAGCGTGTCAGCACAGTGCAGGGTGGCCCGGCATCTGGCGGCGCTCAGGTGCAGTCACCCTCTGGCCACGCTCCCTTCCCAGTACTAGCGTGTCTGAGAGCACAAGACTCCGGGGTGTGCCGCAGGGCGCCCTGTGCTCAGAGCCACAGAAGGGAACCAGCCTCCCCGTAGGTGGTGACCACGTCCACGCAGGTCTCACAAGTGCACACGCACACGCACACACCACCTCACCACCTGGGGGCTGAGAGCCAGGCCCGGCAGAGCATGGAGATGCGGTGTGCACGGCGCTGGGTGAGGCCACCCCAGGCCCTCCAGCTGGAGACGCCCGGCTGGCAGCACAGGCGAGTCGGGCTGGCACCGCACTGCCTACCTGCATCCGCTCCAGGGGCTGGGCCTGGCGGGAGGCTCTGTGGATGAGGTACACGTGCTCCATGTACTCCGTGATCCGCTGCAGGAAGCTCAGGGGCTCGTTGAAGGCGATAGGCATTGTGATCTTGGACAGCTCCTGGAAGAGCCACGGAGACAGCCGGTTACCACCTGCCACCCTGGGCTCCTGACCTCCCACGCGGAACGAGGGCTCACTTCCCCTGTGGCGAGCTGTTGCCACCCTCCGGCCCGCTCCTGCCGCAGGAGCCTCAGCTGCCACCTGGAACCTGACACCCAGCCAAAGGGGTCTGCCTGCCTGCCTTCCTTCCTTCCTTCCTTCCTTCCATCCTTCCTTCCTTCCTTCCTGCCTTCCAGAGGTTTTTGCTATAGGTCATGTGCACTCCCCAGACAGAGAGAGAGAGACAGAAAGCGAGAAATCACCCCCCAGGGGGGATGGCCACATTGCAATCCCTTCTCCTCCATCGTCCTCTCGGGATCCTGGGCACACATGCACACACGCCTTGTGTGAGCTTAAGCTACCGGGTCCAGGACTCGAACCACAGTCGACTACATGGGAGTCCAGTGACACAGCCATTATGCCACCTGCTGGTCCCACCAAAGGGGTCTTTCCACAAGGGCTCCTGAACCCTCCTATGGCCCGGGTTCACTGTTCTATCCCAGACCAAGTCACTGCTGGGACCATGGCAGGGGCTTCCACCCGAACCTTCAGTCCTCCTTCCCCGTGTGTGTTCTCTGCACCATGTCCACACTGGTGTCCCCAAGAGGAGCTCCCCATGTCACCCCGAAAGGCCCAGCTGCACTGGTGCACGCTGGACACTGCCACCTGGCAGGGTGGGGCCGTGTTGCAAGACCCAGGTTCGCTCCCAGCCCGCCCTTGACGCTAGGCACAGAGGCACACGCTCGCGGTCCCAGATACTCGGGACCAACACAGAAAGGCCCCGGGCAGCTGTGTGTGACCACGACACCGCACTATGGAAAGAATCGACTTTAAAAGGGGAGGGACTCTCTTGTTTCCTAAGGAAACGAGAAGCCAACTCATGCGGCCCATTCCCGAGACACAGAGACGGCACGGGGAAGTCCTCGTGGTACTGCGGGGAAGAGGCCACGGGCCAGGCCAGGCAGGGGCGGGCTTCTGAGAATATGCTCGCCTGGCGAATTTGACTTAGGACCCCTAATTCAAACACAATGCAACTAAGAAAGCGCCCTCTACACATCAAAACGGAACCGAGAACCTCACAGTTCCCTCCTCCCGCGGTGGGGAAGAGCTGATGGCAGACACGCTGAGTGCAGGTGTCCCTGAGGACGAGGACGGCAGTGCCCACCACCCTGTACTGCCCCCGACGTGCATGCAGGGCCGAACAGGTGGGCCCCTGTGCTCAACCACGCCAGCTCCCCGCTGCCCTCAAACGCTGGGACTGCAGCGAGGTGACACGGAATGGGGTCGGAGGGGTGCGGGTGGAGCCGGTCCCGATTTGAAGCAGAACAACCCAGACTGCCCCTAGCTGCCCCTGGGCGGCTCCCACAGAGCCAGCAGGCCCGGCTTCTCTCTGCCCTCACAGACTGCAAGACACACCCACAGCGTGTCAGGGCTGCGGGGGGTGGGGGGGGCAGTTGGGACCCCAGGACGTTAGCAGCGATGTCCTCTCTTAAGTAGGGTGGGGTGTGGCTGTCACAAAGGAACCCTCATCCTTAGAGACACTAGGGACATGCCAGTGAGCCGCGGGCCCCCAGGACGTTAGCAGCGATGTCCTCTCTTAAGTAGGGTGGGGTGTGGCTGTCACAAAGGAACCCTCATCCTTAGAGACACTAGGGACATGCCAGTGAGCCGCGGCCTCCAATCAGCTGGCCTGCACGGGCGGGGGCGGGGGGGGG
>NW_006160070.1:1743463-1754239 GCF_000334495.1 Tupaia belangeri chinensis | reverse complement strand
CCAAGCGGCGGGCCTGGACGGGGGGGGGCCGCTCGGGCTCTGTCCGCTCACTCGCACGTGTCTGATGCTGGCCGGGACCGAGCCTGTCTGCTGTTCCTAATTCCAGCCGAGAGGTAGAACGAGGCAGCCAGCCAGACCCCCGGAGAGACGTGCATGTGAGTGTGGCCGAATCCACGCTCCCCGTGAAGTGGGCAGGGCGACTGCAAGGCGCGGACACGCCGGTCCCGTGTGGTCAGCTGGACGTTCAGCGGCATCCTCGCGACCACTCACTCCGACGGCGACTTCCATCGCTTTGTTGAAAAGATGCTTTTGGCGTTACAACCACCAAGTGTCAAGACCAGGTCTTGTCAAGTTCCTCTCCCCCCAGCAGACGCCCTGTCAAGGCCAGATGTTCAGTCAAACGTAGAGAGGGCGGCTCGTGCCTGGAGGGCTGGGCAGCCAACCTTGCGGTTCAAGTCCCACGCCAGAAGCATGAGTGGGTGCCCAAGACCCTGGAAAGAGGGAGACGGAGGAGGGAGCGCAGCGGGGCCGCCCACAGGTCTTCCTGCTTGTCTCCGGTGAGCACACGTGTCCTCCGATGGACGGACAGAGGAGGGGAGATGCTGCTGAAAGGAGACCATCTCAAAGGGGTGACCGTCTGTCTCTCCCCGAGTCTGTGTACTCGTCAGGAAGACGGGGAGGTTAGGTGAGAAACCACCCCGGGGAGTGGCCATGCTGCAGTCCCTTCTGCCCCATCTCTTCTAGGGACCTTGGGCACACGCACATGCTCAGCATGTTTCTCAAACTGCTGGGTCTAGGATTCGAACCATGCCATCAGCCATGTGGGATCCAGTGCTTTAACCTCCTTGCACCTACTGGTGCTCAAAGGTGTTACTGTGAGAGGGGGCACGGGGACACAGCCAGCGCCTACTGCTGCCTGCCGGGTCTGGGCGTGGTGACACCAGGACCATGAGCACATGGCACCAGACCTTGGTTTACAAACACCGCAGTCCATCCCGAGGGCTCCCAGGGAGTGCTGGTCCCAGGGCCGAGGCAAGGACGATGCAGCAGAACAGAGTGTCCCGTGATGGCCTGAAGGGCGCAAGTCAGCCGAGGCGGGCAGTGTGGGCCTCGGGTAAACACGGGCACTGGTGGGTCCAGCTGAGGCCCACCTGCACAGGCATGGCGAGTGCAAGGAAGGCGGGCACCTCTCTCCTCGGGAGAGCTCCAGCCCCTAACTGCAGGAGGGCAGCAGCAACCCGGCAGGAAGGGAGGGTGCACGGGGCCCAGTGCCCCACGCTCACTGCAGAGGGCGCAGCACTGGGCAGGCGACACACCTGCCTCCGTAGGTCGCGCCATAAGGCCCTCTGGATGGCACGCAGCTGCCCGCCCACGATGGGGCACTCGCTGTGAGGCTCCTAAGGGCTGTGTACCCTGCCCATGATGCCGGATTGGAACGACGCCTGACAGACTAACTTGGTAACAGCAGCCGGGTCCCAGACCAAGGCTCTTTGAGAGCCTCTCAGTTGCGGTGCCTCCGTCTGCACAGGGAGGCGGTCGAGTGGGAGCCGAGCTGGTGCCATTTGGACGTCTGGGGATACTTGGTCTCCGGTTGCACACGCGATTTTCGGAAAACTTGTAACGGATCAAAACGCTTCCGAGACCTGGGTCCAGATAGCAGTGCCACGTCTGCTGGAACGTGGGCCATCCCCAGAACCCGGGCTGTGAGTTGCCTAGGAGGTCACGCATTAGCACAGCCCACAGAGCGAGGCCGGTCGCCACAGACTTCGCCACGCTCGATTCCATCCTGTGCGTGGATGAAGCGGGTGGACGGATCTGAACAGGAAAGGAGTCAAGTTACAACCGCAACGCGGAGACGGAGCTGCTCGGGAGCTCTGAGCACAGGAGCAGCTCGCCCTCGAGAACCTGGGCCCCAGGGACGACTCCGACTTCGAGGCGGTGTGCTCGTGGTGTGGGCTCCCAGGGAGTGCTGGTCCCAGGGCTGAGACAAGGACAACACCAGCTGCGTGTCCGCTGTGTACTGGCGGTATATCCGCAGTGTGCCCACGGTGTGCCCGCGGTGTACCAGCGGTGCCAGCGACGTGCCCGCAATGTACCCGCGGTGTGTCTGCGGTGTGTCTGCAGCGTGCCCGCAGTGTACCAGCGGTGTGTCTGCAGTGTGCCTGCGGTGTGTCTGCAGTGTGTCTGTGGTGTGTCTGCAGTGTGTCTGTGGTGTGTCTGCAGTGTGCCCGCAGTGTACCCACGGTGTGTCTGCAGCGTGCCCACAGTGTGTCTGCGGTGTGCCCGCAGTGTACCAGCGGTGTGTCTGCAGCGTGCCCGCAGTGTGTCTGCGATGTGTCTGCGGTGTGCCCACAGTGTACCAGCGGTGTGTCTGCAGTGTGCCCGCGGTGTGTCTGCGGCATACCCACAATGTGCCCGCGGTGTGTCTGCAGTGTGCCCGCAGTGTACCAGCGGAGTGCCTGAGGTGTGCCCGCGCCTTCCTGGAGGAGGCCTGCCAAGGCTCCTGTGCCCGTGGCCATGGCCGTGCTGGGCTGCAAGACATCCTGCAGGCCCCGGCCTCAGACGTTGTGGATGGAAACAGGTGTGCTTGGCGGGAGAGTAAGTCTCTAGTCCCGACAGCTTATGGGTACGTCTCCTCAAACTAGGAGCACCCCCCGCGTGGCCCCAATTACACGAGGAGGACAAACAGCCTGGAGGACCACAGCAATGGCACCTGGAGCCCCAGTCCACCTCGGAGAGCCCCCTGTGGCGCGGGCCATCAGGATGCACACGCAGTGGCTGCAGGACAGGTGCCACTCACCTGGCCACCTCCCGTCCCTGAACACCCAGGCCTTTGGATGACAGGAGCCCGTCCATGTCAGTCACTGCTCTGGAGGGAGGGGGACGGAACCCAGGCCGCTCATCGTGAGCACTCCGTGTCTCGGTGCACGTTCGCCTTGTCTCTGCTGCGAGGTGGCCAGTGCTTTGCTCCCGTTCGAACCACTTTCCCCACGAGGGCCACTTTTGCCCTGGCAGGCAGTACGGTCATCGAGGGGGTTATGAGCACGTGGGACTCAGGTGTCCGGGGTAGAAGGAAGCTGTGAAGGTCTCAGGCCGAGGTGCGTAAATGTCGCTTTGTTGGAGTATTCTCATCAGCGTTGATAAGTTTATTGGTAAATAAGGTAATTTCTGTGCACTTTGAGCGTGCATTTCAAAATCGGATGGGTACATATGAGAGAAGACTGTTTTCAGAATAAACTGGGGAGTTACAAACATAGAACTGAGAGTTTCAAAAAAATTGCCTCTCAGCCACGAAAGAGGGCAGCCAGGAGGCCGGGGAGAGTGACGGCCCCGTGACGAGCCATCCTGGGAGGGCAAGAGGACAAGGGTGCAGAGGGGACACGTGGCACCACCGAGTCGGTACCAGGCAGAGTTCTGCATCGGGGAGAGCCGAGGGGAAGGAGGCTGGCACAGACACGCGGAACACGCCCAGCTCCTTCGTGGTATCCCGCGAGGCGAAAAGTACTTCGAAATGAAAAGTTGGGGGAGACGAGAACAGAAAGGACCGAGGCGCGTAGGACGCGCGGCTTTAGGAGGTGGCGAGGGGCCTCTGAGCGGCGGCAGGTGCATCTCAGCGACCCCCCCGGGCACGTGACATCAGCGCAGCCACACGGCCCGCTGCAGGGACATGTGACCCTCTGGACACAGCACAGCTCGGCTTAGTCAACACGGGTCATGAGGGCCAGCCCGTGCCTCTGGACCCCGGCAGTGACAGCTCGCTTTTCCATCGTGGCATCTGACAAAGGCCCGTGGCTGAGGCCCCGGCCAGTGTGGCGCGAGGCTGACACAGTGGGCTGGCCCACTCCGTGCAGGGTCTACCACGGCTGGGCTGGGCTCGGTGCCGTGCCGTTCCGCCGCAGGTCCCACCTAGAGACTCGCTTCCGTTGTCCGCGAGCAACCCGGCTTCCCGCCTCTGCCCACGGGGCCGGCTCTCTGTGTCATCACCCTAATCACGCCGCCCCTAGGCGTGCTGGTGCCATGTAACCACCAACAGCACCACACACTCGAGGGCCAGACAGGTGAGGCTTCGCGGACAGCGCCACCACTCACGAGATGGAGCCTGCATTGAGGCCCAGGGTCTGTTCCCGGAACCCTGAACACACCAGGCACAGACGTGTGTACCTGGCGTCCCAGCTGACGGGTATGCTGGGCAGGAGGGTCATGGCACAGCAAGACCCCATCAAAAATACCTGCCCTGGGGGACCAGCAGTTAGTGTCATGGCTATGTCGCTGGACTCCCATGTAGTCGACCATAGTTCGAGTCCCGGACATGGTGGCTTAAACTCATACCGGGCACATGTGCATGATCCTGAGAGGAGAAAGGAGGAGAAGGGATTGTGGCGTGGCCATCTTCCTGGGGGTGATTTCTCGCTTTCTGTCTTTCTGTCTCTCTGTCTCTGTCTTTCTGGCGAGCGCGCGCCAGCAAAAAAACCTCTCAAAAAAAAAAAACAAAAAACCTGCCCTGCCTCCTCCCCTCTCCCCTGCCCCTCAGAGGACAGGAAGTGTGCCGAGCTCACCAAGCCGATGCACTTCTTCAGGATGCTCCACACACTGAAGTCACTCCTCGTGAACATGGGCGCCGGCAAGGCGGTCCTGCGGCAGGGACAGCGTGCCCGTCAGCGTGGCCAAGGGCATAGCCATGGCCTCACACCCGCTCTCCTCGCCAGCGGCCAGCCCCGACCTGCTCAAGACGGGCCCTGAACAGATCAGGGAGGGCTTCCTGGAAGCGGTGACATAACAAAGGCAACTGCTGAGGCTGTGCTATGCCTCCCGGGTGGGGGCCTTGCCCAGGCCCCAGGGCAGCCACGGGGGCAGCTGTTGGGCCAGGCAGAAGCCCCCGAGGGCCTGAGAGCCAGAGTGAAGAAAGCCTCCCTCAGCTTGTCCTGAGACCTGCCCTTCCAGGTGGCTGTCCAGCTGGCCCCGGCCCCACGCCGTCTGGGTCTGTCCTGAGACTGAGCCCCTACCCTGCACAGGGGCACTGGGTGGACGCCACCCCCACTGGGGAGGAAGGCCCTGAGCGAAGGGTTAGATCGGGCATGCTATAATCACTGGCTGCCACCAGGCGCCATGGCAGGGGTGGGCGTCCCAGCTCGTGCTGCACTCACGGCCTCTGGGGGTGCCTGGTGTTCTGCCCAGCTCCCGCTTCATGGGAGCTTCTGCACGAGCAATGGCCGCTGGGCCCCAGAGGGTGACGCGGCAGCCCCTGATTGGCCAGGCTGTGCCACCCCGGCACGTCTCGGCAGGGCATGCTCCGCAGGCCGTGCCAGGCTGCCCACCTCACACATGTACTCCACAAGCATGCTGCAGGCAGCCTGGCACGACCTGCGGCAAGGCGTGCTCCGAGGAGGGCCAGGCTAGGCCCCTGGCCCGTGGCCCTCGTGTGTGTGTGCAGGGGGAGAATAGGACCTGGAGCAGGGAGGACAGTAGGGAGGAGGGTGTCCGCTGTGAAGGGTCCCAGGGCACCACGTCCTGAGGAGGGGCTGGCCCGGAGGTCCAGGCCATGGGGGACTACTGCCCTTGGACAGGGCTGGAGCCACGGCAGGCTCAGTGGGCCAGTGAGGTGTCTGCATGGACCTTCAAGCAGGCACGTGGCCACAGCACAGAGCAGGGCTGGGCTGAGGCACAGGAGCCCTGGGTGCCCAGCAGGCCTCCACCACCCTCAGGTCCCCCGCCACCCCCATCTGGCTAGTCCTGCTATGTCTCAGCTGCTACTGGACAAGACTGAAGACCTCTCAGGGGTCACTGTCCTCCAAGTCTGAGTGACACGGACACAGTGGGGTAGGTGAAGAGCTTTGCAGCACTGAATGGTAGCCCCCTCCTCACGGGCCGGGGCCGGGGCAGGGGCAGGGCAGAGTGACAGGACGTGGAGGGGCCAGGGGCCAGGGGCAGGGCCAGGGGCAGGGGCATAGTGACAGGATGTGGAGGGGCCAAAGCCAGGGGCCAGGGCAGAGTGACAGGACGTGGAGGGGCCAGGGGCCAGGGCTTCACAATAGGACACGGAAGGGCCAGGAGCCAGGACCAGGGGCCAGGGCATGGTGACAGGACGTGGAGGGGCCGAGGGCCAACCACCTGTCTCCCATCTGTACGAGGCCTACAAGGGTCTGCCTTAGGTGGGGGCTGCTCCCAGTGGCCCTCTGAGAGCCGGGGCACCCTGAGGCCTAGTGGGGTCGTTCCAGACGTGCGTGGAAAACCACCGCGGTGCATGGAGTACCTACCTGTGTCTGTGCACCCCGTTCTCCTCGGGGGGCCTCTCCCCGCCTTTCCCAGCCCTACTGCTTTGGCTGGCGTCCACGTCGGTCATTCTGGTGACTTTCCGACTTGCCTCTGAGAAGTCCCCAGAAGAGTGACCAGAATGAAGGCCTGGATGAGACAAGCAGAGTGGGGTCGGCTGGACTCAGGACTCAGTGCCGACCTGCGGGCCCTGACCATGCGAGCAGGTGGCCTGAGCTCCGAGTGCTCCTGGCCACACGGCACGAGCGCCAGCTCTGCTTCCCGAGAGGGTCGGCTGCGGCAGGGTGCAGGAAGGCCCAGGCCAGCATGAACCTGAGACAGCCCTGACGGCCAGAGGTCCCCCCTCGGCCGGACGCTCATATCCCCAAGGAGGCCTCTTCACTGCCCTGGTCGGCCTCGTGGCCTCTCAGGACAGCAGAGGAGCCTGCGCCAGTCCTGCCTTGCTCACACGGCATGGAGCGTCTGGCTGCAGGGCCGGGGTGTCAGGTGGGTGGTCACGGCCGGACACACCCCGAGACAAACCTGCTGCCGAAGAGCACCTTCTCCCACACTCTCTGATGCTGAGAACACTCCCAAACACAGGCTGAGGCCGGTCGTGCAACGACTTTGAGAGGCGGGATTTAAAACGGGCTCTAAATGGCCACTGTTTTCTGAAATAACCTACTGCCTCTAGTTTTTGCTATCCGCCCCAAAGCAGCACCTGCTTAATCTTCAGCCTCAAGGTATCCAAAACATCACCTGCCTACTTGGGCAAGAAAAGGGAAAATACTGAAAGGCGAAGGAGGGCCACGAGCGCCCCTCTGATCTGGCTGTGCAGAAACGCCTAGGTCAACTGCTCGCTCTGCTCCTGCAGACCTACCCGCCCACACCGCCCGTCCTTCGGAGCCTCCCGTCAGCCGGGCTGCTTCCAGGGCACGGACTTTTACTGAAGTGCCCTGTCCAGTCTCTGCTCGGCTTAAATACTTGAGCGCCGGAGCCCTGAGTCAGATCAACACCCCAGGGTGTACCACAGGGCCCTGCCCGCCGCGGCCACTGCGGCCCGTGTCCCCTGTGGCCACTGCGGTGCGCTAAGAGCATCGGCACCTTCCTGCTCTAGCCCACAGAGCCAAAGGACCAAGGTGAGATGTCCTTTCCAGCCAACACCAGCGACCCACTGACAGGGACAGGCGGGGGGACAGTCGGGCAGACCCTCATGAAGCCGTTGTCCCTGAGGAGAAATCAGAAAGTTTAGGGGTGCTGGGAGAACAAATGCTCAGGCTGGTCTCCAGAAGAAAGGGGACTTCCTGTGAGAGCCCAGAAGAGGCATGCTAAGACCTGGCTCTCAGTGACGGCCTGTCATGCGGGCAGGTGCCCCGGGGCGTGATGACCTATGACCCTACCCCTGAGAAGGAGCTCGCCGGGAAGGGCTACCGGGGGCATGCGGGCATGCGCGCTCGTTAGACACACATCTCCCCAGAGCGTGTGCAAAGGGAGCGGATCAGGACGGTGCCACTGGGTTGTGGGGGGACTGCGGCGTCCTTCAGCTGTGGGATGGCAGGGTGCCCAGCGCCCCCACTCCTCAGATTCTGGGTGGAGTGGGTGGATCATCTCGGGCTGCAGGCGGCAGACCCGGGCCACCCACATGCAGGAGCACGGCCAGAGGACACTCAGCACCACAGGTCAGCCAGGTCCCGGCAGGGCTGCTGGCGTTTGTGCACAGGGAGTGGACGTCAGTCAGGAAGGAGCCTGGTGTGACAGTGACCTGGGGGCCCTCCGCAGGTCGCGGCTGGGAGTGGGCCTGCAGGGTGCTCTGAAAATGGACATGGCCGTCTCCATGTTCCTACACGTCAGGACGAGGACGGCACTGGAAGTGCCTCTAAAGTCCTGTCCTCCAGCAGCAGCCCCCCAAAGACAGACCCTGTTCCAGACCCTGACTCTGAGACAGAGCAGAGGACAGGCGTGAAGTGCCCACGGCACTAACCCTGCAGGGCGTCCTGGCCTCACGGCTCAGGCACCCCTGTTTCTTTCTTTTTTGGGGGGAGGGGTTTGCCATAGAGCAAGTGTATTTGCCAGAGAGACAGAGATTGAGAGACAGTGAGGGAACGTGAGAAATCACCCCCTCAGGGGGATGGCCACACCACAATCCCTTCTCCTTCTGGAATTTTAAGCATGCACACATATGTGCCGGGCATGATTCTCAACTGCCAGGTCCAGGACTCGAACTTCATGTGGGAATCCAGTGTCTCAGCTATCATGCCGACTGCTGGCCTCAAAGCACCCCTTGTTTCTGTAGGGCACTTGGGGCTTCTGTCCAGGGACAGGGCGAAGACTCAGCAGTTCTGGGCAAACATGTGAACATGCCTGCCCTGCCTGTCTGTCATGCTAGTCTGTACACATGCACATGCATGCACATACACACATGCACACATGTAGGTACATGCCCTGCGACACACCCATTCTATCATGGCTGCAGACCACTGCTTCAAGTGGCCATGCAAAAAACAACCCAATCTGAGCCCGTAAGAGCCACCACGGGAACAAACACACTTCCTACTACACATCACTCCAGGCAGGGCAGCACCAGGGATGCTGGGAGACCCATTGTTTCTTGATGGTTGAGTGAAAATAACGTGAGAATACTGACCGCCTTGCCTAGGATCCAGATAGAAATATTTATGCCCCGGGGGAGCCCTTCTCAGACATTAAAGCACTGCTGCCCCTTCATGCTACGCCCTGGGGCCCGAATCCAGGTTTGCCCACAGTTGGAAATAAAGCTGTGCCCTCACTGAGAAGGCAGCGTGGGGTGTCTGCCGTGTGGGTGCTGAGTCCCTCACACCCCAGAGGCTCCAACATCTGGAGCAGTTTCTATTCTCACGCTCGGTCTCGGTCCACTTCCTCTCCACGCACCTGTGACGGCGTCGAAGAACTCCTCCTCGCCGTCCATCGTGCAGGCGCCGGGCCTCCGCCGCCTGGCCTGCGGTCATCTACCAGAGCATAACGTCTAGCCTCCAGCGACAGGGCATGCGCGTTTACACTGCAGGCTTCGTCCTGTGAAAACCCAGGAGACACATTTGGCATGTTGAGCTTTCAGAGTTTCATGATTTAGAAATTTTTTAAAAAGAATTATTTATTTAATTCCATTTGTTATTATTATTTGGAGAGGTTTTTATTTTTTTTGCTGTAGGGCACATGCACTCATCAGAAAGAGAGACAGAAAGTGAGAAATTGCCCCCCAGGAGGGATGGCCACACCGCAATCCCTTCTCCTCTATTCTCCTCTCGGGGTCTTGGGCACATACGTGAGTTTAAGCCACCATGTCAGGGACTTGAACCATAGTCAACTACATGGGAGTCCAGCAACATAGCCATTATGCCAACTGCTATTCCCATTATTATTATTTTTTTTTTTTTTTGAGAGAGAGATTTTTGCTATAGGGTGCATACATTTGCCAGAAAGACAGAAACCACCCTCCTGGGGGATGGCCACACCGCAATCCCTTCTCCATTCTCCTGTCAGGATCGTGGGCACGCACACACATGCGTGCCCCGTGTGAACACACGCGTGCCCTGTGTGAGGTTTAAGCCACCACATCTGGGACTTGAACGGTGGTCGACTACGTGGGAGTCTAGCAATGTAACCATTATGCCATCTGCTGGTCCCTAAACAAATAACTCTTAAGAAACATAAAACCATTCTCTATGTCTGTATAAAAACTATCGAAGCGGATCTGGGGAAAGGTATGTGGGCAGGCCAAGAGAACAGATCATTTCAGTGACACTCCACGCCGGGGACTCGAGCAGGTCCCAGGAGGTTTTGCTGAAAGCCACTCAGGCCGTTATCAAAAGCTAACCCAGTGGTTGGAAGAGCACCACGTTAAGATGTGCTTCCCACCTGCCTGGACAAACACTCCGGCTCTACGGCAGGAGGCTGTGGACATCGCCGCCACTGGGGTTTCCAAGCGGCCTGGCTGTCGGCATCCAGCTCAGCAAGGTGCACGGTGCACAGCTCCTGCACATGCACGCCTGGTCACAGGGAGCCGTGGCTGGAGAACAGCATCTAGGCCACGGCACCCTTGCCCAGAAGGCCTAGCCGTCGGAATGAGCAGAGCCCATACTGGGGCGTGGGCGTGGGTGCCAGCCCAGCGC
Organism: Tupaia belangeri chinensis; assembly: GCF_000334495.1. Taxonomy (NCBI): domain Eukaryota; kingdom Metazoa; phylum Chordata; class Mammalia; order Scandentia; family Tupaiidae; genus Tupaia; species Tupaia belangeri. The sequence continues at coordinate 1,743,845 of NW_006160070.1, read as the reverse complement.
TCCCTGCATGGTCTGAGAACATGAGGGGCAAGAGTCTCCAGTGAGGAGCATGCCCTCTGTTTTTGGGAGGCCACGTGGCGCTTGGAGACACCCCAAAGGGCTCCTCCCAGGACTCTGCCCCACAGAGGTGCCAGTCCGCAGCTCTGTGATGTGAGCATCTGGCCTATGAAAACACTGGCATCCTGCGAGTCTGTTCCTCCTCTCCCTGAGACCCTTCGCTGTTCCTGTCTCACACTTGAACTCGGCCCAAAGACTGCGACAGGCCGGCATTTCCTCTTCCTCCTTCCCGCGGCCCTGCAGGAGCAGGTGCAGAAACAGCGCCAGGGAGCCAGCCGCAGACGGGGCAGGGGGGCAGGCGCCCCCTCCCCCCCTCCCTGGGGCC
>NW_006160070.1:1743138-1743393 GCF_000334495.1 Tupaia belangeri chinensis | reverse complement strand
CGGGAAAGGGCCAAGCTCAGCCTGCGCTCCCCACGCCGGCAAGTGGCTGTGACCAGAACGCGCGACCCCGCCAAACTCAAGTGGGGCTTGACTGCCATCGTGATGGGATCAGGAGGTGAGGCCCAAGGAGGTGGCTGGCCTCAGGGGTGGGTGGGTTCCTCACAAAGGGCAGGTGGAGAGCTGCCCCTGCTCCCTCCCTCGGCCCTTCAGCCACAGCAGGATGGAGAAGAGGCCCTCGCCAGACGCTGGGGGCCC
>NW_006160070.1:1739640-1740979 GCF_000334495.1 Tupaia belangeri chinensis | reverse complement strand
GGCCACGGGGAGCCGTGGCTGGAGAACAGCATCTAGGCCACGGCACCCTTGCCCAGAAGGCCTAGCCGTCGGAATGAGCAGAGCCCATACTGGGGCGTGGGCGTGGGTGCCAGCCCAGCGCTCCCTGCATGGTCTGAGAACATGAGGGGCAAGAGTCTCCAGTGAGGAGCATGCCCTCTGTTTTTGGGAGGCCACGTGGCCCTTGGAGACACCCCAAAGGGCTCCTCCCAGGACTCTGCCCCACAGAGGTGCCAGTCCGCAGCTCTGTGATGTGAGCATCTGGCCTATGAAAACACTGGCATCCTCCTTCCTCCCCCACGTGGGCCTGCCCTGAGGGCAGTCGCCTTTGCCCCTGAGAAGTCACTGGAGGCCGGGCTGGAGGTCGGGCTGGCTGGCCGGAAAGGGCCAAACTCAGCCTGCGCTCCCCACGCCGGCAAGTGGCTGTGACCAGAACGCGCGACCCCGCCAAACTCAAGTGGGGCTTGACTGCCATCGTGATGGGATCAGGAGGTGAGGCCCAAGGAGGTGGCTGGCCTCAGGGGTGGGTGGGTTCCTCACAAAGGGCAGGTGGAGAGCTGCCCCTGCTCCCTCCCTCGGCCCTTCAGCCACAGCAGGATGGAGAAGAGGCCCTCGCCAGACGCTGCTGCCCCGAGCAGGATGGGACACCCGCCTCCAGAACTGTGAGCTCAGACCCCCAGGCAAGGGCCTCTGTCAAGGCAGCACGGCGTGGACCTGGGGTCACATCAAAGATCCGGGACACAGCCAGCACTGCTCCCGCTGCAGAGAGCGGCGGTCCACAGAGCTATGCCCTCTGGAGCCTGGAGCACCCCGAGTACACGTAACCAGAGCTCACGAGGAGGCTGAAAGGCAATTCGCTGGCCCAAACTGCGGGTGATGCCAGCCAGCCAACGCACTGTTTTAAGACCCAGCCAACAGGGACAAGCATCCAGCCTTCAGCCCGCCTTCCTCATGCCCCTGCTCTGCACCCCAGCCTCTTCTGCAGCAGAAGAGCAGGTGTGCTTGTCAGGGCCACCCCGAGAACCAGTGAGGGCACCTGTGAGCACAGCCACAGCAGAGGGGTGTGCTGACGCGGGGTTGCCCATCACCGGTCAGGCCAGGGACGGGCCGCACTGCCACCATGACTCCGTCTTGTCGGGAAGGGCAAAGCCAAAAGTCACCTAGCCCCAGTCCCCCTGCCAGCTGAGGACTCCCAGGGACACTGTGAGCAGTGCCCGACTGGTGGCCTCCCAGATCAGACACAGCCCGCGGGGAAGAGCAGCGGGTGGGCGAAGGCTGAGGCGTGCTCTCCAAGTGGCGGGTCCAGCAATGTGTGGGGCGG
>NW_006160070.1:1737309-1739609 GCF_000334495.1 Tupaia belangeri chinensis | reverse complement strand
GCGGCGGGTGGGGGAAGGCTGGGGCGTGCTCTCAAAGTGGCGGCTCGAGCAATGTGTGTGCCGGTGAAGCCACACGCTGGCTGCATCACAGGGCGGCACCAGCAAAACTGGACGGCACAGAGCCCGGGCTCCATCACGTAAGTCACAAGAAAGAGGGGGGTGACGGGCCGAGGCACGGAGTCCAGGACTCCACCACGTAAGTCACAGGAAAGAGAGGGGGTGACGGACCGAGGACATGTCACTGTCTTGACCAAGGTGACGGCTCCTGGGAGCACACAGATGACAAAACGTACCTCGTGCCTGAAGTAGAAGCATGAGACATCAGTCCCGCCCGAGAGCCGCCTTAGAGACACGTACACTCGAGTCTGTTTCGGGAAGCCCTGGGGAACACGGTGCAGAAACAAAGCTCAGTAAATGACAGGCAGAGAGGTGCCACACAGACCTGCAGCGGGACAGGACGCACAGGCACACCGGGCGGCGGGGCAGACCGCCGGACGCCTGAGCACAGGTGAGAATGCTCCTGACCCCCAGAGCTCCACGGCCAGTCCCTGGAATTAACTGGCCGCGCGTCTGGGGGTTCAGCATCATGGGGGCCGAGTGGGCGGGGGCAGCTCGGGGACGAGACAGCGCATGGTGCGCTGCCCAGCTGTGAGGGACGCGTGCGACCTGGCACTACCCGCCTGTCCTCTGCATGTGTACTGGCACGGAGAGGGCTAGGGCCAAGTAAATCCTAACAATAAGTAAACGAATTTATCTAAAGAAACAGAACCTTCCAGATGAGGGTGTAACGGGAGGCCAGACACACACCGAGGACCAGACCTGGATGGACGACCAGGCCACGAGGCGAGCCGTGTGGACCCCAGGTCAGAGCCAGCCCCCTGCCGGCCCCCACCACTCCCATCTGCAAGTGCGCAGCTGGGGTACCTCTGGGGTAGCTCTGGGGTACCTCGAGCTCTGGGGTACCTCTGGGGTACCTCGAGGGCTCCGCGCATGTGGCCACCGAACCTGGCCATTCACTGGGCCCTCGAGCAACTGCGAAACTGCCCGAGGGCCACATCGAGGCCCTCGACCACAAGAGCCCGCCCAGTGCTCGGCTCGGGGAGACAGGGTGGGCCAGTCTGAAGGGGGACTGAGCCTGTGGGTCAGGGAGACGGCCGGCCTTTCTGGGCGAGGCCCTGAGGAGCGCCCCGAGCGGACAGCCATGTCTGCCCGACTGCCCCGGCGCAGTCCAGCCCCACCCCTGGGGGTGACAGCGCTGCACGGAAAGCCCTCTGGAGTGAAGAGCCATCTTTTGCCACACCACACGCCCCTCCTCCTGTTCTCCACCTTCGGGATTTGGGGCTTGCAAAGCGCCCGGCGTGTTTCTCAAGCCACGGGGACAGGATCTGAACCATGTGCAGCCGTGTGGGACCCAGGCTCTTAGTCTTGGGGCCAGCCCAAGAGCCTTCCTGTAGAAGCAGCAGAAGCCTGGTGCCGTCACCGGGCCTCTGTCCGGCTAGGGAAGTCACCGGAAGCCAGCTGTTACCGCAAGCCCGGGGCGGAGCTTGGCCTGCCCAACTGTCCCTCCCCTGCACTCGGGAGCCGGCGCTGCAGGGGTGCAGGTGTGCGTCCCCAGCTGGGGCTGTCTGCGCCTGTGGGGAAGTAACTCACTATGCGCCAAGTTCCCAAAGGGCTCCTGACCCAAAAGGGGACAGACCCAGTCAGCACTGGCTTGGGACCCTGCTCGGAGCACCTAGGAGCCCATGGGGCACAGCATCCTGGGCCTCTTCTAGAAACCAGGACCCCCGGCGGGTCAGGGGCTGGGCCTACAACTGGTGCTTCCTGAGTCCCAGCTCTGCCTCCGTCAGGTTTGGGCTACAGTCACTCAGCACAGCCAGGTTCGAGGTTAACCCTGGCTAGTTTGGAGGCAGAACCGTGGGAAGACAGGCACCCACCCACCCCTGCCTGCACCCAGGGCCCCACGTTCCTCTGGAAAACAGGGAACTCAATCAGTCTGCCCACTGGCTTCGCTGCGTGCCACTAGGACCTGCCACCATGCCCTGGGGCCACTGCAGGGCAGGGTCACACCGTGGTCTGTCCCCCTCCACAGCTCCTGTGGGGGCCAGGCCCCAGTGCACCACAGACACCCACTGTGGTCATCAGAGGTGCCCCGTCACTGTCTGGCCTGGCCTGGCCACCGAGTCTGGGATGGAGGCAGTACTGGAAGCCACCTTGGGCCAAGCATGCGGCACCAGATGACAGCCGGCCCTTCACACGCCGACCCACAGTTGCTCAGGGGCTGCCTCCTCCGGCCGGCCTCG
>NW_006160070.1:1727389-1735299 GCF_000334495.1 Tupaia belangeri chinensis | reverse complement strand
CGACCACAAGAGCCCGCCCAGTGCTCGGCTCGGGGAGACAGGGTGGGCCAGTCTGAAGGGGGACTGAGCCTGTGGGTCAGGGAGACGGCCGGCCTTTCCGGGCGAGGCCCTGAGGAGCGCCCCGAGCGGACAGCCATGTCTGCCCGACTGCCCCGGCGCAGTCCAGCCCCACCCCTGGGGGTGACAGCGCTGCACAGAAAGCCCTCTGGAGTGAAGAGCCATCTTTTGCCACACCACACGCCCCTCCTCCTGTTCTCCACCTTCGGGATTTGGGGCTTGCAAAGCGCCCGGCGTGTTTCTCAAGCCACGGGGACAGGATCTGAACCATGTGCAGCCGTGTGGGACCCAGGCTCTTAGTCTTGGGGCCAGCCCAAGAGCCTTCCTGTAGAAGCAGCAGAAGCCTGGTGCCGTCACCGGGCCTCTGTCCGGCTAGGGCAGCCCCAGCCTCTAACCCCAAAAAGAAGCAAGAGAAAGGGAAAACCTGCAAAACCCAGCCTGTGGCTTTCGCAGCTAGATAACTCACTATGCGCCAAGTTCCCAAAGGGCTCCTGACCCAAAAGGGGACAGACCCAGTCAGCACTGGCTTGGGACCCTGCTCGGAGCACCTAGGAGCCCATGGGGCACAGCATCCTGGGCCTCTTCTAGAAACCAGGACCCCCGGCGGGTCAGGGGCTGGGCCTACAACTGGTGCTTCCTGAGTCCCAGCTCTGCCTCCGTCAGGTTTGGGCTACAGTCACTCAGCACAGCCAGGTTCGAGGTTAACCCTGGCTAGTTTGGAGGCAGAACCGTGGGAAGACAGGCACCCACCCACCCCTGCCTGCACCCAGGGCCCCACGTTCCTCTGGAAAACAGGGAACTCAATCAGTCTGCCCACTGGCTTCGCTGCGTGCCACTAGGACCTGCCACCATGCCCTGGGGCCACTGCAGGGCAGGGTCACACCGTGGTCTGTCCCCCTCCACAGCTCCTGTGGGGGCCAGGCCCCAGTGCACCACAGACACCCACTGTGGTCATCAGAGGTGCCCCGTCACTGTCTGGCCTGGCCTGGCCACCGAGTCTGGGATGGAGGCAGTACTGGAAGCCACCTTGGGCCAAGCATGCGGCACCAGATGACAGCCGGCCCTTCACACGCCGACCCACAGTTGCTCAGGGGCTGCCTCCTCAGGCCGTCCTCGTCCCGGCCAGGGCCTGTGCACCACCGCTCCCTCCAGGCCGAGCTGCAGGCCTGCTCAGCCCCAGAGCCAGCCTAGAACCTGTGCTCTTAGGTCCAGCCCGTCGGCTGAGAGATGCGCTGGGGTCTGGAAGGTGCCAAAAGACCAACAGGTCTGTCCAGCCATGAGCTCCTCAGACCTGCCAGGGCGGGAGCTCCAGCACCCAGGCAGGAGGGCACAGCCCGGCCGCCCGGTAGTGCGCCCCCCGACGGCGCGCCTGGCCCACGCCCCACGGCGAGCTCAGCAGGACTGACCCCACAGCCTGTCTCTCGAGATAAACCAATCAAGCATTCCACTGAGAACGCGCGAGGCCACACGGCGATGGTGGGCCAGCACACCAGCAGCAGCCGGCCCAGCTGCCTTCATGAAGGCCGCCCCGGGCAACAGGAGCGAGGCTGAGGGCGTGGCCGCTCCGGAGCCTGGCTTCAGGCTCTTCTCTGAACTCGGAGGGCCTGCAGGATGGGCCAGGAAGCTCAAGGGAGCCGCGGAGGGACCGCCAGTCACGCCTGAGTTACGGCAAGGGCGGGTGGCGACTGGTACTGCAGGACTGTGTCCACGCTGGCGCTTGGGTCCGACCAGGACTTTGCCAGGGCCGCAACGCCAACACCTGAAATGTACTGGCCAGAAGGTCCTGGAACATGGGATCACACAGACACACGGACCAGGCGCTGCCCAGGGAAAGCCCTCGAAGTGCCAGACCGGAACCTTGGCCCTCAACTCCTAGGGTTTCTGTCTTAACTGACCAGCCCTGTTTTTTTTTTTTTTTTGGAGAGGTTTTTGCTATAACGTGCGTGCGCTCGCCAGAAAGACAGAGACAGAAAGCGAGAAATCACCCCCAGGGCGGATGGTCACGCTGCAATCCCTTCTCCTCCATTCTCCTCTCGGGATCTTGGGCACGCACGCACACGCGCCCGGCGTGAGTTTTAAGCCACCGGGTCCAGGACTTGAACTATGGTCGACTACGTGGTAGTCCAGCGACATAGCCATTACGCTAACTGTTGGTCCCACCAGCCCTGTTCTAACATGCATTTCCCATCGGTCCAGACAAGGTCATCGAGCCACCTCACAGGGCAAGCGTTTTAGAATCAAACATCAGCCCTACAATGAGCGCCAAACACCAAATCAAAGGTCAGCACCAAGCAGGAGGCGGTGCACCTGTCAGGCAGGCAGCTCCACCCGGCCGGGGCACCCACACAGGCCGGCTGAGCCCCGGGGCCGTGCCCAAGGTGTCTGGGGGTCTCTCCCCAAGCACGGCCACACTCAGTGACCACCCTTCAGGGCATGCGCTTCGCCCACATAGAGCTGCCCGGCAAGATGTCCCGGCTCCACCAACCTGTGGGTGGCACGGGTGTGTCAGCGTCACTGCTGGGCCCCCTCAGCACTGGCCCTGCGGTGGGAGCCCAGGAGCCCTGCATGCCCACTGCACATCAGACGCTAATGCCACCTTCCCCCAGCAACCCTCGACAGACAGACGCCAAAGCCAGCGCTAACAGGGACGTTCCTCCCTCCAGGATGGAGGTGACAGCCAGGACCTGGGCCCCGCCCACCTGTGGGAAGACGCTTCACCTTCAGCGAGGTCTGAGCCTCTGCTCGGCCAGATGAGACCAGGGGTACTGAGGGGGTCATCTTCCAGAGACATTAACAGAAAGAAAGAGAGAAAACATCACAGGCCAGCCAGTGGCATGGTGGTTAGGTGGCTGGACTCCACCTGGCCAACAGCATGGTTCAGATCTGGGACCCGGCAGCTTAAAAATCACACCAGGTGTGCATGCGTGCCCAAAATCCTGAGAGGGAAGCAGAAGAGACCGCGGTGTGGCCATTCCCCTCGGGCGAGTTCTCACTTTCCCTCTCTCTGTCTCTTTGTCTCTCTCTGGTGAACACAAATCCCCTATGACAAAAACTTAAAAAAAAAGGCCAGGTGTGTGTGTGCCAAAACCTCACGTAGAGGGGAAGAGGGCCACAGGAACCCTTCCTCCCGGGCTGCTTCTCACTGGCTCTGTGTCTCTACAGTACATGCAAGTGTACTACAGCAAATTTTTAAAAATAAAAGAAACGTCGCTTTCATAATTAGCTAAATGTAAGAAAACTTTAAAAGTCGAGCGATGGGACCAGCAGATGGCATGCTGGTCACGTCGCTGGACTCCCACGGAGTCGACTGTGGCTTTAGGGTCGGGGCCGGGAGGCCTAACTGTGGCTTGAGTCTCGGACCTGGCAGCTTAAAACTCACGCCAGGCGCATGGGTGAGCATGCCCAAGACCCCGAGAGGAAAATGGAAGAGAAGGGATTGCTGCACGGCCATGGCTCTGGGGGCGTGATTTCTCGCTTTGTCTCTCTGTCTCTCCAGCAAGCGCACATGCCCTATAGCAAAAATCTCTCTCTTAAAAAAAAAAAAAAAAAGGGACCAGCAGTTGGCACAATGGCTATGTTGCTGGATTCCCATGTAGTCAACCGTGATTTGAGTCCTGGACCCGGTGGCTTAAACTCACGCTGGGTGCATGTGCATGCATGCCCAAGATTCTGAGAGGAGAATGGAGAAGGGATTGCAGTGTGGCCATCCCCCTGGGGGGGTGATTTCTCGCTTTCTGTCTCTCTGTTTCTCTCTTTCTGGCAGGTGCATGCACCCTATAGCAAAAAACTCTCCAAAAAAAAACAAAGAAAAGAAAGAAAAAGTCGAGCAAGCTCTAAGCACACATCCCAGACTCACTTGCTGGCCTCTGCTGGAGGAGACTTGAGGGCGAGAGCCAGCGGGGCCTCCGGGGCACTGAGGACTGCTTGCTGTCAGGGCCTGCCGCTCAAACGCACGGCGGGAGGGGGTGTCCCGTGTCCTTGAAGACCAGCTCCTGAAGGTCTCTGAGTGGAACTCACCTCACGTGTGCCCAGCCCACAGCCCTGCCCCTCCAGCTCCCTCCCACGGTAACTGCCACCCGCGGGGACAGCCAGCACCCAGGGCCCCATACACAGGAACCCGGGGTGGTGGGGCCTTCCGCCAGCCCTGGGCAGCCAGGCGGGTGTGACTTTATTTCCACAGTCCAGCCTAGGCGCTTGGGCAGCAGCCACGGCCCCCGAGGGTGACATGCTGCGAGGGTCGGCTCTGGAGTGCAGTGACGGGCATGCCAGCCCTCCGACGAAACCGCTCGGGCGGCAGAGGGTACCCGTGCGGACTTGGACAGGCCTTGCAGGCTCCGTGCAGCTCATTAGTCATGCCCGTGACTGGGGCAGCTGGTTCCCCTCTGCCCCTCAGCTTCCTCGTGGGCGAGCCAAGGGGAAGGGGACGGCAGCACGGCCCAGCAGATGCTGGGAGCAGCCCCGTGAGCGCTGGCGCCCTCAGTCCTGGGTGGTGCCAGGGATGCAATGTCCCCCTCAGGAAGAGCCATCGTGACAGAGGGGCGGGAGGGCACAGGACGGCCAGCCGTGCCCAGGGCCTGCTAGTCCTCACTCGTGGTCATGTGTGGGATGGCACAGGGCAGGCGCTATGTGGGGGCGGTCACCTGTCCCCACCGGGGGAAGGGAGCCAGCCTAAGTGGCAGGGCTGATGCCGTCCTTGTGCGGCAGACGCGGAGGGAGGGATGTTGGGCTGGTCAGGTTGGGCCTGGGGCGCACGCAGCTGGGAAGGGTCTTGCTCACTACCAGGTGGCGTGGCCAGTGAGCCCCTGGCACCACCACGCTCGAAGGGGCACAGCCCAGGGCACTGTGCTGCCCGTGGACGTCTCAGTGGGTGGGAAGACAAAAGTCCCGAAAAGGGGGCCCCGGTCAGGGCCCAGTCCAGCGCGTGTCCTAGACGTGCTTCGGAAGAAAACTCCGCGGATAGAAGCCACCTCCCTGGGGTGACCGACGGACGCAGCAGCCTATCCCCAACGCGGCGGCAGGCTGGCTGCTCTGGCCGGCAGACAGTGCAGAGACATTCTCCCTGCGCGCAGTGGCAGTGGGCTGGAGGGCGGGAGCGCCTCACTGCAGCCCTGAGCTCGCCAGGGGACGTTCCCTCCGCAGTCCGCTCGGATCTGCTGCACGCTCGGTGGAGAGGCGACCAGGGCAGGGCACCTGCAGGACGGGACTCGCAGGTGGCCCAGGAAGGGGCGAGTCCTCACGCCCTGCCCCTCCCACCGGAGCTGCGCTCGGCGCCGCCGCATCGGCCGCCACCAGCCCAATCAGCGCTCCGCCCGAGGGTCGGGCTGGGGGCGGGACTATGCTAATCACCCCGCTGAAGCAGCCCCTCTCCTCCTCCCGTGGAGTCCCGCCCACTCGAGGGGAGTGATGGTTCCGACAGCCATTCATAGCAGGGTGGAGGCGGGGTTATGCAAATATTGACCCGAAAGGGGCGGGACAGAAAAAGGGATGGGCTGACTGGGCGAGACGAGTTTACAAACACTGAGTCAGGTGGTCGGGGCGGGGACGCACGGCCAGCAGGTGCACGAGCCTAGCCGGGAGGCGGCGTCCGCCTGCTATGACAACCTCTCGGCCACCCGGACACCCAGGCTGACGTTCCGCACAGATGCTGGAGACCCGACGATGGGGCGTAGCTGCCCCTCACTGTCCTACTAAATGCCGAATAGCGTCCACCAACCTTGGCGTGCCATTGCTCACCAAAGCCAGCGCCCATTTATCCCTCCAGCTACAACCCTAGCCTTTCACTCCCGTTCAAAACCCTTTGGGATTCCCATTGACCTCCTGGGGCTCCGTAGTTAAGCCGGAATGCTTTGGAGTCGGACATGAAGCTGGCCATCTCACCAACTGTGTGATCTCGCTCTAGTTAATTAACCTCTGACCTGTGAGCATCCAGAGTTTTCCTTGCAACAGGGTCCCTACCCTCTTCCCATCTGAGTCATGAGTCTGGTTGAGGTGAATGAAGCTACATGAACCAGTTGGCTACTCAGAGTTCCAGATGCTGGTTCCAGGTCTTCTGCAGGGTCAGGGGTTTCAGAGCAGAGGGACCAAAGTCCAGGGACTCACCCATGTGCCCAGAGATGGGAGAACCAGCGTGGGTAACAGAGAGAAGGAGGGCCCTGGGAAGGAAGGCAGCCTAGAGGATGCAGAAAGAGTCTGCCAGCTGCATGGAGCCAGCTGTGCCTAGCGGGCCCGATCCAGACCCTGCAGGCATAGCACTGCACGTGTGCATCCCTGTGTAAGGCAGTTCGCCGTGGAGCTCGAAGGGCCCTGGCCCCGGCACGTGCATGAGGACCCGATGTGGGTCCCTAAGGTCTCGCATAGTGTTGCTCCTCCAAGCCCACTGAGCCTCTGACCTGTCTGCCCCTGCTTCTAGCACAAGTCACCTGTCACTGGACTGCAGGTGCCTTGAGGGCAGGGGCTGGCTGGGGCTGCCTCTGTGGCCTGGCTGGGGAGCTAGCTATCAAGGCATGAGCAGTGGGGAAGGGCCTCTGTAGCAGGGTGGGCCAGGTCACCTTTCTAGGTCCAGAAAGCCACTTTCCCACTGCAGGGGCCAGCCCATTGGCAGACCTCCTCGGCTGGCGCCACCAAAGACGTGCCAGGACTGGGAAGGAGCTCCCTGAGCCCCTCCTGGAGAGAACGAGAGAGGCGGGCCAGCCTCGGAAACAAAGGCGTTGCCATGGTTACCTCAGAAGAAAGCAACTCCTGCCTGAGAGAGGGAAGGGTGCGGCGTGCAGGCCCCCAAGCCAAGACAAGGAAGAGGAGGCCGGTTGCCACGGAGATGACCAGGCTCCCCAGCTTCCCTGTGGACCTGGCCTGGGGCCAGCTCAGTTATGGAAACCCTCCAGCCTCCTGCCCCTCACACTAGTCCCCGACATCAGACTCCAGTGCAAGGGACAGCCAGCTCCCCAGCCCCTCAATTACGCCAGTCCTTGACCACAAGCTCCACTGTGAAGTGAGTCAGAGCCCACTTGCCTGAGGGCAGGGGTGGGGTCTGATCTCAGAGGGCCCTGGAGCTGGGATAGGACATTTTTTGTTGTTATTTGTTTAAGAGAGTTTTTGCTATGCTCTAGAGAGACAGAAAGAAATCACCCTCCATGGGGGCTGGCCACACTACAACCCTTTCTCCTCCATTCTCCTCTCGGGATTTTGTGCATGCACGCACACACGCCCTTGTGTGAGTTTAAGCACCGGGTCCAGGACTCGAACTGCAGTCAACTACGTGGGAGTCCAGCGACATAGCCATTATGGCATCTTCTGGTCCCTGGGATGGGACTTTTACCCCCTTTTTACTGAGGCTTAGTAAGTGGGCTCCAGGGTTAACTACTGCCTTCTTCCTCCCAGTCCTTACTGGATGGGGTGGGAGTCCTTTCTCAGCTGGTGGTAGAGGGGAAAACACCTTGGAACTGGCTTGCAAGTATTTTTTCATGATTTTCACTATGTCAGGAGGACAATTTCAGAGAAAAACTCCAAAAATGGAGTGGAAGAGGGGAGTGGAAAAAGATGGCTTGAGCCATGCCATAATGATCATGACAGCAATGGAAGTGGTGATGGCGTTGATGGAGGTGATGAGACGGTGATGGTGGTGATGAAGGTGGCAATGGAGAAGGTCATGGTGGTGATGGAGATGGTCATGGTGGTGATGGCAGTGATAGAGGTGGCAATGGAGAAGGTCATGGCAATGATAGAGATAGTCGTGGTGATGGGGATGGTGATGATGGAGGTAGTGATGGAGAAGGTCATGGTGGTGATGGAGATGGTGATGGTGGTGATAGAGATGGTGAAGGTGGTGATGGAGACGGTCATGGTGGTGATGGAGA
>NW_006160070.1:1725950-1726767 GCF_000334495.1 Tupaia belangeri chinensis | reverse complement strand
GATGATGGTGATGGAGGTGGAGATGGTCATGGTGGTTGACGGTGATGATAGTGGTGATGGTGGTGATGGTGATGGTAGTAGCTGAGTGTGACTTCCATGCCTTATCTAGTTTTATGTTTGCACAGCCTATCACATGGGCACTGTGTATCATCACATCCTGGTTCCAGGCACAGTGTGACATTGTGGATCAGTGGCCTGGCATGACCAGGATCTTATTAGAGAGGCAGAGCTCTGCCCTGCCCTCCCAGACCAGAATCTGGACTTGAACCAAATGGCCAGGTGTTCCTGGGTAGCTGTGCCCACCAGACCCCTGAACCAGTTTCACACTTGCCAAGTCAGCTGGCAACTGCATGACTTCTTCAGAATCTGAGGGATTGGTCTCACAGGTCAACACCACTGTCATTACCACCATCATCACTACTGTCATCACCACCACCATCACTGCCACTGTCATTACCACCATCATCACTACTGTTACCACCATCACCCTCCCACCACCACCATCCTCACCACCACCATCATCACTACTGTCACCATCACCACCATCACCACCACCATCATCACTACTGTCACCCACCACCACTATTACCTGCACCACTATCATTACCACCACCACAGTCATCATCCCACACCCCCGTCCCCACCCCCCCCCTCCCCACCACCACCATCATCTCTACTGTCACCACCACCATCACCTCCACCATTACCACCACCATCACCACCACCATCACCGCCACCACCATCAGCACCACCATCACTACCATCATCACTACCACCACCATCACCACCACCATCATCACTACTGTCATCAGCACCA
>NW_006160070.1:1713097-1714486 GCF_000334495.1 Tupaia belangeri chinensis | reverse complement strand
CGCCACCATCGCCGCCGCCACCGCCGCCGCCGCCATCGCCGCCGCCACCATCGCCGCCACCACCATTGCCGCCACCACCATCGCCGCCACCATCATCACTGCTGTCATCAGCACCATCATCATCTCTACTGTCACCACCATCACCATCACCATCATCTCTACTGTCACCACCACCACCATCACCATCATCTCTATTGTCATCACCACCATCACCTCCACCATCACCATCTCCACCATTGACACCCAGGGTCATGGTGTGGAGTAGGAATAGCTGCACCAGACCCCTCACCCCGCTGCCCTCTCTCCTGCCTTGCTCTCGCCTCCCACCTGGTTTCTGGACCAGGCTCACCCATGTCTTACCTGGTCTATGGCCACAGCAGCCTCTTTAGATACGCAGGGTGTGGCGCCCATGGTTTCAGAAGTCCTGGTGTCGCTGGCGACTGGGTGCCCTGACCGCTGGTAAGGCCCGGCCCAAGGCTCCCGTTCTTGTGCCGCTGGCCAGGCCTTTGTGGAGGGTACCCTCCCGCTTCTTGAAATGCCATGGAGCCTGCTGTGTGAAGGTGAGGACAGCTGGAGGGCGGTTGGTCCCTAGGCCAGTGCTGCCCCACATGGTCCTGCCAGTCCGCCCCACCCAACGGCCGGGTCTCCTCTGCAACGTGACAGTGCTTGGCTTGCCTGTCGGAGGAGGAGAGTATTTTTAGTCTCGAACCCACCACGTGAAGAGAGACAAGTTATCAATAGCAGCAGCAAAGGGCTTTTTCTCTTCTTCTTTTTTCTCCTCCCATGTCTTTGGGACCTGAACAATCTGCACCCATTAAATTATGCCAAGAGAGAAGACTGGCACTCCCCTGGTGAACTTCTCAGCGCGGCTTCCCCACACTGCAGCTTTGCACCCAGCTCCTCGTGGTGACCCGGCTCAGCAGCCCCACCCCGACTCCCCGGCCCCTGCCAGAAGGGCTCCTGCAGCTGCTCCAGGACAGCTGGCAGAGGCTGGGAGGAGGCTGGTGGGGAGGCCGAGTCCCCTCAGAGTTGGCCTGGGTCCCCAGTGCAGCTGCACGGTAGCACCTGAAGCCATGCATTTGCCTGATGCTTCCTGGTGCGCCGCGCCACTGGCCGAGCGGGCAAGCACCGTGAGCTGACGGCCCGTTGCCCAGTGGAGCCTGAGTGCTGCTGAGGAGGCCCAAGCCTGTGGTCAGGTGGGTTTGGGCGGAGGGCTCACATAAAGCTCTGGCGCCCTTCTTTGCCTCAGGCTTGTGGTGCTCGTCCAGCCCTGGTGCCCTGTCCTGAGCCGGGGCTGCTGGGACTGGGCGCCTGCCATCGAGATGTTTCTGCAGGACCCTGCGGGGAAACGCTGAGCCAACATGACCTCCCGCCTGAGGGTGAGTGAGA
>NW_006160070.1:1711488-1713066 GCF_000334495.1 Tupaia belangeri chinensis | reverse complement strand
GGCAGCCAGAAACGCACTTCAGCTGGGACCAGCAGACGGCGCTAATAGTTACATCACTGGACTCCCACAAAGTTGCCTGCAGTTGGAGTCCCGGACCTGGCGGCTTAAAACTCATGCCAGGCATGTGAGCATCATGCATACCCAGGATCCCAGGATCCCTGCTGGGGGGTGATTTCTCACTTTGTGTCTCTCTGTCTCTCTGTCTCTCCAGTGAGTGCACGTGCCTTATAGCAAAAATCTCTCTTAAAAAAAAAAAGAAATGGGGAGCCAGCAGTTAGCATAATGGCTATGTCGCTGGATTCCCACGTAGTCGACTGCGGTTCGTGTCCCGGACCCGGTGGCTTAAAACTCACGCCAGGCGCGTGTGCATGCGTACCCAAGATCCCGAGAGGAGAGTGGAGGAGAAGGGATTGCGGCGTGACCATCCCCTCTGGGGGGTGATTTCTCGCTTTCTGTCTCTCTGTCTCTCTCTGTCTGTCTGGCGAGCACACGCGCCCTATAGCGAAAAGCTCTCCCAAAAAAATAAAAGACATGCACTTCCGTCTCAGGCAACACAAACCCAGGCTGTACTTTATCAAGGCTCTAGTGTACCTCAAGGCCCAAAATAGCTGCACATGCTCCAGGCATCACATGCATTTCTGACCAGGGAGAAAGAGGAAGGGCAGTGTGCTGCTCTACCAGACAAGTCAGCTCCCTCTGAGGATCTGTCTCTGAAGGAACAGAGAGCACCTCCACTCACATCTCACTGGCCAGAACATCACCCCTACCACTTCGAGCAGGACAGTAGCATTTTAGCTGAGCACATCACCAGGCTAAGGATGGAGAGCTAAAGGGAGATGGTTAGGGGTGACCACTAGCCAACGGAGCCGGCCTGGGGTCCCCCAAACCCCAGGTCTGCCCCAGGTCCAGAAGTGCATATCAGGATACCGGTCCTGGGAGTTCCGAGTGTCCACACTCGTGAAACCTAGGCTCTGCCATTGCCTTGGAAGAAAGGGCAGGCCGAGGGCAAGGCAGGACTCAGCTCACAGTCCCTGCCTTGCTGTGCTTGGCCTATGGCCCTCCCGCGAGGCCTGCGGCCTCCCAGCTCCTGCTGGGCCCTGACCCCTGGGCCGTGGGCTCCTACTGCTTCTCCAGCACCTGTTCTGCACATGCACACTGGTGGCCTTGCCCTGGGGGCCGAGGCACTGCTGTAAGCAGGGCACAGCTGCTAGGGGCCCTGGCACACGTTGCCCGAGGGGAAAAGGGGGGCTCCGGCTCCCACCCTCCTCACTGCCAGGAGCCCACGTGGGGCAGGAAGAGTGGGCATGTCGGCGTGGGGCCCGTGCAGGCGGAGCGGGAGCAGAGACAGCTGGGCTAGGTTAGATTTAACTCTCTGGGAGCGAGTGCGTTGGCCGAAGCCGCTGGCTGGGCCTCAGTGCCAGGAGAACCACTGGCATGGGAGGAGGAGCAGCGTGCGAACATGCCTGGGGGCCGAGACAGGACAGGGCTGGCTCTGGGCGGGTTGTTCCTCTTCCTGGGAGCGGCCAGCCAGCCAGCGGGAGGGGGCGGCCGGTCCCACCTGGGGCCCCCGCGCCCCCA
>NW_006160070.1:1703109-1711075 GCF_000334495.1 Tupaia belangeri chinensis | reverse complement strand
CGCGGGTCGGGTTGTGCCGCGTCCTGGGCGCGCCCAGCCAGCCAGCGGGAGGGGCTGCCCGTTCCTGGCTGGCACCCACTGGCCCCATCGAGCAGACGGGCTCAGGGAAGCTGACCAGGTATCTTTGGTCACCTGCCAGCTCCAGGAGGAGGTGGGGGTGAGAGGATGGTTACGGTGCGGGAGCACCCCAGCCCCGCCCTTTTGGCTCAGGGTCCCTTGAGATGAACTGCAGCCCAGTTGACCGAGCGGGCCCTTCTCTGCTGCCCTACTGCTGCCCCGTGAGGACCTTGGCCTTTCTTCACTACTGGGGCCAGCGCCTGCGTCTCGTTACCTGGGGCCAGCGCCTGCCTCTTAGTTTTGCAGTGAGCCCAGCAAATTCTGCAGCCACCCTGAATAAGGAGGATGCGCACAGGAGGCAGGGCCCATGGGCTGGTGCCTGCAGCCCCTCTGGCATGAGGATGGCCGAGAGAGCAGGCAGGCTGGCTCTGGGAGAGGCGAAGGAGGAGCAACGAGGAGGCCTCGGTCTGCCAGTGCCACCCCGGTGGAGGCCTCGGTCTTGCAGTGCCGTCCAGCTGGGAGGCCCACAGCCGGGGCCAGAGAGAGCCTCGAGGCCAGTCCCCCGAGGGAGGCCTGAGACATGGAGTGAACCAGGGCTCCTGCCTGCTCCATCGCCCTCGGAGGGACTCTGCCTTCGGAGTGGAGCAGAGCTGCAGACTAGGTGCCCAATAGATGGCCCAGAGGCCTCAGGAGGTGGGCGAGGTGGACAGTGGGGAAGGGTGGAGCTTGGAGCCTTGGTTCTCAGGGAGGTCTTGGGCAGCCCTGAAACTCTCTGGGCCTCAGTTTCCTCCAGGGTTAGTGAGACCTAGGAGAGGCTGGGCTGTGAAAGCGCTTTGGAGGGTGAGGGGCACTGGGCCCCAGCGTCCAGCCCTGGGACCTACTCTCCTGCAGGCTGACCTACCTCTGGCCCCAGGTGGGGGTGCATGACTGGGCCTTGGGAGGGTCACCTAGGTTGCACTTGGGCCTGAGGCACTCTGCCTACCCAGGTTTAAGAGCTGGGGTGCCGGCCTGGGGGGCCCGTTGAGGGAAGCAGTTGCTTGAGAGGAGAGCAAGGCTGAGCCCAGGGCTGTGGAGCTCCAGGGTCTGAGAGGGCAGCCAGACCCTGGATCCAGCCGTACCTGAAGAAAAGCTGCCGCTGGTGGGCTCTGAGATGCATGCCAAGGTCTCCTCCTGGTAAACCAGGGAACTTGGCCGAGCATGGGAAAGGCGGTCGCCTTCGAGCCAGGCTGTCCTCTGCCACCAGGCATCCTCTACTGGGCTCACCCTTCAGGACAGCACACGGATAAGCCACTCAAGAGCCCACGGGGCCCCAGGTGTCTCCACCAGGGCCTCTGGCATTGCCAGGGTGGCAAGATTGAGCCAGGGCAGGAGACGCTCCTGGAAAACCTCCACGGTCGTCACGAGGGCACTGGCAGGTCTGCTTGGCTCAGCAGACAAACCGAGCAGCGAGAGGGCCGTGCAACGCCAGGGCAGCCTGCGGTCTGCAGGGGTGTGGGGAGTGGGCAAGGAGACGCCCGGGGTGCAGACACCCCTCCCCCGGGTCCCTGGGAAAGTGGGTGGCCCTCTGTGTTCTTGCAGGGGCAGGACTGCTCCGGGTCTGGGGCTTCACTGTCAAGACCCCGCTGGGCTTTCGGCTTGCAGCCTGGGTTGGCCAAGGGCCCGCTCTCCTGCCGTGCACAGAGGGCGCCGACGCCATGGCATGGGGCCGCTGGGCAAAGCCTCTCATTCCCCAGGAGGGCTGCTTTGCTCTCTTGCCCCCAGGGCTCAGACACGCCTGGCCCTGCTCAGGAGAGCGGTTGCCCTGTGTCCTGGTTGTGGCTGTGTGGGGGCGCATGTTCATGCATGCACGCCGCCAGACTGGGGCGGGGTGGGGAGGGCACCCAGCGTCTCCACCCAGCCTCCTGGCGCTCCGGTGCTGCCAGACCCACGGCGGGAGGGGCGCTTCTTCTGCCCAACTGTGCCTTAGGACTGGAAGGGACAGGCTAGAGGAGAGCGGTTGCCCTGTGTCCTGGTTGTGGCTGTGTGGGGGCGCATGTTCATGCATGCACGCCGCCAGACTGGGGCGGGGTGGGGAGGGCACCCAGCGTCTCCACCCAGCCTCCTGGCGCTCCGGTGCTGCCAGACCCACGGCGGGAGGGGCGCTTCTTCTGCCCAACTGTGCCTTAGGACTGGAAGGGACAGGCTAGCCCCTCCCGGTGCTCTGGCCAGCTCGCATCAGACACACCCCCACAGATGCACACTCAGAGACGCAGCAGAGACACACTCAGACGTGCCCGGACACGCCACGCCTGCACACACGCACACCCCTCCCTGAGGGCTGGGCAGACGTCTCCGTGAATTGGAGCTAGTGCCTCGTCCCTACTTCCCTGACAGGCAGCGGTTCCCAGAGGAGCCTCCCAGAGCCCCAGGGGGCTCGGGGAGTCCCAAGAGAGGCATGCTGTCTTGCTCTCTGGGCACAGCCACTGCCCTGCCGACAGCTGCTGCGGGCCAGAGGGGTCCAGAGTTCTAGGAGGGGTTAGGACACTGAGGGTTCGCCCAGGGGACTGGGGCTACGGGCGTGCACATACGGCATGTTTACACACGGCATGCTTGCACACGGACACGTGCTATCTGGGTCCATGTCTGAGAATAGGACAGGCACATGGGAGTCCTGGAGTAATCTTGAGGGCTTCTTGGAGGGGGAAGCCTGGGGCAAGGTGCCAGTTGGGCTGCGTCCAATGGAATATGTCTGGGGGGGCTGCCACTCCACCCACCAGGCCTCGGGTTCTCAGCCTCACCCCAGAGCAGAGCACGGCCAGGCAGAAGCCCTCCACGTGTGGTAAGACCCGGGCAGCTCCAGTGGCTACCCTGATGCGTGACCTGCATGGGGGTGGGCAGAGACGTGGTCGACCCTCCAGCAGACACCAGCCAGACTCTGGCTGAGGGCCTGCCAGGACCTAGCTGAGGGCCGGCCAAGCTGTGCACCACCCAGGGGGGCGCCTGCCTCCTGTCCCCCAGCCGGGCCCTCAGTGGACAGCTGCCACACATCTGGCTGGGTCCCCTCAGGGCCTGACTGGAAGTGAGCCCTTGCCCAAGGCCTGGGAGGGGCGCCGGCGGGGGTCACAGTGTGGGCAGCCAGCCTGCAGCTGTGTCCTGGGAGGCTGTTCCAAAACTTGGGGACGGGGCTGGCCCCCGCAGCACGCAGCTGGGTTGGGGTTGGGAACTGCAGGGTTCCTGCTGCTCTGAGCTTTCGGAGGGCCGCGGCTGCCCCCAGCTCACAGCGGCCAGGCCCGGGCTCTGGAGGGGCGGCAGGTCTGTGCTCTCTCCTGCCCGTCACTGCCCTGCACAGATGCAAAGGCTTCCGCTCACTCAGCAGCACTTACCGCCAACCTGGGAGCTGGGAGGGGCCACGCCCACTGTCCCTCCAGGGCCCCCACTCCTCGCTGGGGGGCGGTTGTCCGCCTGCCTCCTCCGGATCCATCTCCTCCAGGAAGCCTTCCTGAATTGCCCTTCCCTCTTGATTGGTGTCCTTGGTAGGAGTCCCTTTCAGAGCATGGTGAGACCACATCACTTGATCTTCAAGCTCCCTGTGCCCCCTCTGAGCCTCTGCCCTCAGCCTCCCCACATGGACACCCGGACCCCAGGGGCTGGGCAGAAAGGGCTCCAGACCCAGCCTATGGAGGGAGATGACGCTGCCCCTTTGGCGGGCACATGGGTTCTGAGTGGGCGGGAGGCAGACCAGGGGGCTGTCGGCGTCCTCCCACTGACTGAGGGCAGTTCCCGGAGCCGTCCGCTGAGTATAGAGCAGGGTCCCCACTCCTCCTCCTCGCTCTCTGCCCTGTGCTCAGCAGCCAGGCGGTGTGACAGTCACTCAGAATGGGCCGGCTCTGCTGACCCCACCACGGCCAAGCTCTCTGTGGCCAGCCCACCCCCGTGGCCAGCCTGCAACCCTAGCAGGACGGTGCCTGGGCTCCACAGACACTGCCACCAAAGCCGCTGCAGGGGAACCCCAGGGCCACCCCTCCACCCTCCACCACCCCACTGCAGCAAGCTCAGCGCTATTTCCGGGGTTCTCCCAGCAGCACTCCCCCTTCCTAGAGAGTGGAGGAGGGACAGGGGAGCTGCAGAGAGACCTCAGGGAGACACTCCCACCCGGGAGGGAAGCAAACGCTGAGAGGGCAATTTGGGAAGACAAGCCATCCTCTGAGCGCCTGGATGCAGCCGTGCCTGAAGCCTATTCCCTGCATTCCTCGTCCACGGACAATGATGAGCACAGTCAGGGGCCACGCCCACTTGGGCCGGCTGCTCCCCGCTCTCCTTTCCCATGGCCCTTTTGATTGGCTTCGTCAGCGGCAGCTAAACTAGGCAACTGCATTTCTGCATCTCCCGTTCCCGCCTTCCCACCACCACCGGACGCCTAGGACCAACTCTGCCTGGTCCGCAAAGACAGGGAAGTCAGGCCCGGCATTTTATTCCAAACTGGTGGCCTCAGATGGCACCCAGGCCCTGAGCTCATCAGGATGCACCCGGAGCTGGCTCAGAATGTCACCAAGGGGGAAAAAAAAGACAAGGAACAAAAAAAGAAAGATCTACATTCCCATATTCAAATGAGCTCCAGCAGAAAGAACAGACAGCAGCTCCTCCTGAGGCGCCCGTGCAGGCCCTGGTCTGACCCTGGCCAGCGCCTTGGCCATGGCTGGCAGGACAGCCAACCACACCGCCTTCGGCAGCCCCAGGGCCCATCATTTCTCATTAGGGGGCTGCGGCCCTGCAGCGAGACAGGGCTCTCAGGGTGGCAGCAGGGAGGAGGGAAGAAGGCGTCTTCTAGCACTGCAAGTCACCAAGGCCACGCCGCCAGCTGTGACCGCCCACGGGGCACGGGGCATGCCCAGCTCTGCTTTCCTGGCCCAGAGCGTTTGCCCCAGACCCCAACTGTCCCCAAGGCCACCCCTTGAATGCCTGACTGGCACTCTCACCAGAGCTTGTGCCACAAACCGGCTCTACCTCGCTAGTGTCAGTGTCACCCTTCCAGACTTGGCCTGGGCCCCTGTCCCTCACTTGTGACCCCTCACACAGCGGCTCTGAAAGGTCAGAACGTGGCTGGGTCCCACCTCCCAGCCTCCTCCACCAGCATGGTCCTCACTGCCACAGCCCCTCACTCTAGGCTTCTGCCCTCACCCTAGACGTGCAGCACAGCCATCCCGTCCTGCGCCCGCATCCCGCATCCACCCCCAAACCGCTCCCCACGCCCTGCACCCGCACCCCACAGCCACCTCTCACTCCCCACACCCCTGTGTCCTGCACCCACACGCATACCTCGCTCTCTCCAGCCACGCTCTCTTCCCTCTGGCCTTCACTTCTGCTGTTCCCACGAGATAGCTCCCTCCTGCCCAAGTGTGTCCTCCGGAACCTGGGGGCAGTGGATGGCATGGTGGTTAAGGCTCTAGACTTCCATGTGGTCAGTGGCGGTTCAAGTCCCAGACCTGGTGGGCTGAAAATCACTCCAGGCACATGTGCGTTGGTGGGTGCCCAAGACCCCAGGCAGAGAGCAGAGAAGGGGTTAACTTCTCACTCTCCTGCTGTCTGTCAGGCAAGTACACATGCCCTGTGGCAAAAACCTTAAAACAACAAAGAAAAAAGGAACTGGGCATGGATGTGGTCCCCAGAAAGCAGCTGCCTGGAATGGCCGGAGGTTAAGGAATTTCTTAGGGATAATGCCTGGGACAGGGAGGCTGGCTCAGGGCCACCTGGTGGGCATTCTCTGCTCTCCGGCGCTTACCCCTCCCTCTCAGCAGTCCCCAAGGCAGTGGGGCTGGCCGGGGCACTTGGCTCCTGCACCTCCCCACAGCGGGTACTGCACTGTCCACTCACAGGAGCAAGCAGTGGGAGTGCGTGTGCCCGCCCGCTGGCCCCTGCCAGAGGGCATCCCCTCCCACCCCACAGGACAGGGCTCCTCCCCTTCCCTGCTGGTCCTGGGCCCAAGGAGCTCGGAAGGACTGGGGGACAGCTGCAGCCTGAGTTCAAGGGAGGCCCTTCTTAGTGCCCTGGTGGCAGCACGCCCCGGACAGGACTCTAACCCTGCAGAGAGGTCCCCTGTGCCTGGCCAGTGGGCTGCAGGGGGCCCACGACTTCCCCGCCAGACCCTTGGAAGTGTGAACTGTCCTTGGAGGTGCAGAGCCTGTCCTGGCCAGACTTCCAGGATGCCGGCCTGTTTGTGTGTGCGTTGACAGCGGTCCATACAGCCTGTCCGACTGGGCACCCACTCCTTGAGACGGAGTCCGCCGGGACAGGACGCCCTGTGCACAGCTGTCCAGGGCCTGCTTCACTTTCCCCACACTGCCTTGATGGAGGCAGGCCTGGCTCGAGCACACCCAGCTCCTGCCAGGTGCTGGTCACTCTGGCCTCAGGGCGCCACCCTCGGGGCTGGGCAGGAGTGTAGCCACTAAGCACCTGAGCTCTGGCCCTGTGTGACCTGGGCTGGGGTCCCACCCCCCCGGGCAGGGACAGTGGGTCCTGCCGTCCTATAGAGTGACTGGGACCGAGGTCCCATGTCAGTGCTCGCACCATCTGGTGGCAGGGAGCTTGCTACTGCTGGTCATGGTTATTATCAAGCCACGAGCCTCCCCTGCCCTGTGCCCTGCTTACAGAGGGAGCTCTTGGGTTCAGGGGTCCAAACCAACTCCCCTCCCCGTGTCCCCAGACGAGGAGCTTTGCCCCTGGCCTTTGACTGCCACACAGGGGATGCCAGCGAGGTGCCGGGCCGGGGTGTCCCCGTGCTGCTCCGTGGTGACACTGACACCAGGGGCAGCTGCGGGGAGGTGGGGCTGCCCCTCCTGAGCTTCCTGCTCAGCGTCCTGGGATGGTCAGCAGATGGGCGGCCCAGGAGGCCTGGACGGCTGTGATTAAAGGTGGGTGAGGTAGGGCGAGCGGCCACTGGGCCCCCAGGTCCCTCACTCTTCGGTACCAACTCCAGCCTCTGTCAGCTCCCGCGACCCCGAGGACCACTGTCCCCCAAGGTTGCCTGAGACTTTGCAAGGACCCTCACAGACTCCTGCTGGATCCACCCCTCAAGTTGGGTGCTGAGCAGTCCACGTTCCTCCTTCCAAGGCAGGGACCCCGAGAGGCCCCCATGCAGTCCATCCCCCTGACCTGTGCAGCGCTGTCTGGCTGGAGCGGAGAACTGGCTTGGGGGGTGAGGGAGGGTAAGTCTGCACAATGGGGGCTGTGGAGGGGGGGAGTCTTGGTGCACACAGAGGCCACAGGAAGGTGAGGGGGACAGGTTCTGAGGGGCCAGCTTTGAGGAATTCGCACCTTGACCTCTCTAGGTGCATGGCCCTGCCCACCAGTGAGTTGGGGTGGGGCAAGGGCAAACGGGGGTCTTAGAAGGAGCAGGTTTGCTGGTGGAGGTAAGTATATCCCGTGGCCCAAGAGGGCTTCTGGTGCTGCCCTCACCAGGCCAGCTGACCCGGGAGCCTGGGGCTCCTCCCTGCAGCTGGCCCTGGGGGGAGCAGAGCCATCCCAGCACCCCCGCCCCAGGGGTGGGTCCCGCCTCGTGGAGAGGCTGCCATGGCATGTGGGGTGCCCCTGTGGCCCTGGTCCCGCCCACACTTCTGCCCTCTCTGAGGCCTGCCGCCTGCCCGCTGGCCCTGGGGACAGCGCGGTGGCGGCTGCTTCCCTTTCCCTCGGGCGCTGTCGGCACTGCGTCTGCTGTGTCTAACTGCTGCGCCTGGAGAAGGGCTTCCCTGGCCTGTGGGTATCTGTGTGTCTGGCTGTGGGCGTGTCTGTCTGTCTGCTGTGAGTGTCTCAGACTGAATCTGTCCTTGACGCTGTATCTGAGCACTTGCGTCTGGAGGGAGGGGACGCGCTCCTTCCCCCGCTGCGCTCCCCCTCCCCTCCCGCAGGCACGAACCCAGGCGGGGGCGCGGGCGGC
>NW_006160070.1:1702340-1703036 GCF_000334495.1 Tupaia belangeri chinensis | reverse complement strand
CAGGCACTACCGCAGCCGGCAGCCGCGCTGCCTCTGCCCTGGCTGCGCCTGAGCCCAGTGACCTCGTCTGTCCGCTGATGCGGCGTGACCATCCTGCCACGCTCTCACCCTGGGTTTCACGGCCAGGGAACGAGCTGCTGCTACTCCTGCCCACCCTGGGGCTGCCTGGGCCGGTGGCCGGCACGCTCGCTCCCGCTGGGTCCGCTTGGGCTCTTCCTCTTCCCTTATGTAACTCCACATCTGTCTGCGCCTTGCAGGTCACCCTGCACCCCGAGCTAGGTCCTGCTCCGTCCTGGAGACTAAGCCCGAGTCCCAAGCACATGGCGTGGTGGGGAGGAGCAGACCGTTGGGCAAGGCAAGCACTCTCGGAGACCCCCTCGCCCATCCCTCTCCTTTAGACATTCCTTCTTCCTCTCAACCCAGACCCACTTGCTCAAAGCATGAAACGGAGGGACCCTGCGGGGCAAGTTCCCCAAATGTGGGCGCAGGCATTTTCCCCCAAGCCCCCAATCCTAGCTTCCCACAGGTGCTTGGACTCAGACGAGGCGAAGCAGGGGTCGCCCGGGCCATGGGTTTAGCAGAGGCGGAGCAGCCCAGAGCCCTGCTCTCCAGTGCAACCACCGGCGAGCTCCGAGCCTCGGCGTCAGGCGTCCGGCCATGCTAGGGCCAGGCTCCCCCCCGGTGGCCGGGCGGACC
>NW_006160070.1:1701470-1701824 GCF_000334495.1 Tupaia belangeri chinensis | reverse complement strand
CATCGTGGCCACGGTGCTGGGCAACGCGCTCGTCATGCTCGCCTTCGTAGCCGACTCGAGCCTCCGCACCCAGAACAACTTCTTCCTGCTCAACCTCGCCATCTCCGACTTCTTCGTGGGTAAAGCCCCGGCCCCCGCCCGGGGCGCGCGCTCTGCGGGGTCAGCGGGAATTGGAGCACAGACCCGGACGGCTCCTGAGAGCACGTGCTCCGCGGGGACTCGGCCTGGGGAGGGGGCGTCCGGATTCCGCGGGGCGGTGGGCGCACAAGTTCCTTGTCCGCGGGCGGAGGGCGAGGTCTGGGGAAGATGCCTCTAGGAGGGGGTCCGAGAGGCGGGCCTGGGCGCTGGGCGCTG
>NW_006160070.1:1690271-1701363 GCF_000334495.1 Tupaia belangeri chinensis | reverse complement strand
CGGCGGGCGAGGGCCGGCGTAGCTGCCGCCAAGCGCCCTTTCCGCCAGGAGATGGGCTTTCTCGGGTTCCAAGCAGTTGAAGGAGCGTGGTCCAAAGCCGGGTAGGGGCTGCGATCCAGGAGAGGAGGGTCTCCTGGTGTGGGGGGGAATTCTCTTCCTCCCTCCCTTTGAGGGCCCGGAGGGCAGAGCCCAGAGTCGCTTCCAGGCAGGCCCTGCGGTCTTCTTCCCTTCCGCCTTCAAGCGCAGGGGCTGCCAGTCCCGGGGGCTGTGGGGTGGGCACAGCAGGGCCTAGGAGGCAGGGAGGGTAAGATGAAGGTCCTGCTGCCTCCCTAGGGTAGCCCATCTGCCCTGCCACATCCCACCACAGCCCTCCTCTCCCTCAGGCGCCTTCTGCATCCCTCTGTATGTCCCCTACGTGCTGACCGGCCGCTGGACCTTCGGCCGTGGCCTCTGCAAACTCTGGCTGGTGGTGGACTATCTGCTGTGCACCTCGTCTGTCTTCAACATCGTGCTCATCAGCTACGACCGCTTCCTGTCCGTCACCCGGGCCGTGAGTCGGGAGTCAGGGGTGACCCTGGGGGAACCGGGGAGGGACGGCTGCTCCCGAGCCACGGGCAGGTGCCTGACCGGCTTGGTCTCCACTGGCCTCACGCCTGGCACTTGGGCGCTCTGTGGCCAACCACTGGCTCAGTGGCCGTTTGCTGCCAGCTGGGGAGGTCCTGGCACAGCGGAGACAGGAAGTCTGGCCGTTGCTGGAGGGTGCCGCCCTCGACCCTGCAGCAAGTCGGGTCCCAGGGCTCTGGGGCCAAAGCTCCTGGTGTGTCCCTGGCACACACAGACACACACAGGCTGCAGGGGACAGGCAGCAGCTCCCAGCTCCACAGGGATCCTCTGAGTGGCCACAGGGTCACGGGTGCTGCCTCCCTCTTCTCCAGGGTCAGGTGGCCTGAGGCTGTCTGGTGGGGACTCTGTCTGGGGGTGCACGTCCTGTTCCAGCCTCGAAGTACGAGATGGTGGGCCTGGGAGCTCTTGAGCCCCTGCACCTGTGGCCTCTCCTCCTTCCCGGGGCTACCAGGAGGAGGGCCGTCCAGAGCTGCTGCCGTTGTGAGGGCTAGCCCAGCTGACACCAGGGCAGAGTACGCACAGGGCCCGGTGTACAGCGGGTGTCCACACACCTCTGACCACGTGACTCTGACCAGTGCTCCCATAAAAGCCACTGGGCTGGGGGACCAGCAGGTGCCCAACTGCGGTTCGAGTCCCAGACCTGGCAGCTTAGAAACCACGGCAGGCATGTGACATGTGTGCCTGTAATCCTAGGAGGAGGGATTGCGGCGTGGCCATCCCACCAGGGAGGTGATTTCTCACTTTCCCTCTCACTGTCTCTCAGTCTCTGTAATCCTAGGAGGAGGGATTGCGGCGTGGCCATCCCACCAGGGAGGTGATTTCTCACTTTCCCTCTCACCGTCTCTCAGTCTCTGGCAAGACGTCCTATGGCAAAACCTAAAAGAAAGAAAAGCCATGGCAATGGTTGGGAGGGGAGGGGCTCTCCCACTGAGACGCTCAACAAGATCTTCAGCCCTTCCTGCCACCCTGCCCCTACAGTGGGGCTCTCTCTGCCCTCGGAGCCAGCCTCCTGCAGAGGTCCTGGTGTGGATCTCAGACACCTGTCACAGGTGTGCAGGGCGTTCTCCGAGTCACGCCCCGCTCCCCAGGGTGTGGGTGCCTATGCTGGGACAGGCTGGAACCCCCTCCACCCTGCCGAGCACAGTGAGCTGCTGAGGACAGCCCAGCCTGGCCAGGCATCAGGGGTGCAGGCCTCAGAGCTAGTTCACAGGCAGCTTTGTGTGGAGGGACTCAGGGGCCTGGGGAGGGCTAGCCCAGCTGGGGCTCTCGGAGAGGGTGGCAGCCACACAGCATGGGTGGAGGGAAGAGAAAGGAGGGGAGAGGAGGAGGGAACGCCACTGCTGCCATGGCCGACACCCAGGGCTGCTGGGAGCTCTGATCTGGTGCTCCTGCCTCCCTGTCCCCTGACCGGCCTGTCCCGCTGCAGGTGTCATACCGAGCTCAGCAGGGCGACACACGGAGGGCAGTGCGGAAGATGGTGCTGGTATGGGTGCTGGCCTTCCTGCTCTACGGCCCGGCCATCCTGAGCTGGGAGCACCTGTCGGGCGGCAGCTCCATCCCTGAGGGCCACTGCTACGCCGAGTTCTTCTACAACTGGTACTTCCTCATCACGGCCTCCACGCTCGAGTTCTTCACGCCCTTCCTCAGCGTGGCCTTCTTCAACCTCAGTATCTACCTGAACATCCAGAGGCGTGCTCGCCTCCGCCTGGACCTCCTAGGAGGAGGGATTGCAGTGTGGCCATCCCACCAGGGAGGTGATTTCTCACTTTCCCTCTCACTGTCTCTCAGTCTCTGTAATCCTAGGAGGAGGGATTGCAGTGTGGCCATCCCACCAGGGAGGTGATTTCTCACTTTCCCTCTCACTGTCTCTCAGTCTCTGTAATCCTAGGAGGAGGGATTGCAGTGTGGCCATCCCACCAGGGAGGTGATTTCTCACTTTCCCTCTCACTGTCTCTCAGTCTCTGTAATCCTAGGAGGAGGGATTGCAGTGTGGCCATCCCACCAGGGAGGTGATTTCTCACTTTCCCTCTCACTGTCTCTCAGTCTCTGTAATCCTAGGAGGAGGGATTGCAGTGTGGCCATCCCACCAGGGAGGTGATTTCTCACTTTCCCTCTCACTGTCTCTCAGTCTCTGTAATCCTAGGAGGAGGGATTGCAGTGTGGCCATCCCACCAGGGAGGTGATTTCTCACTTTCCCTCTCACTGTCTCTCAGTCTCTGTAATCCTAGGAGGAGGGATTGCAGTGTGGCCATCCCACCAGGGAGGTGATTTCTCACTTTCCCTCTCACTGTCTCTCAGTCTCTGTAATCCTAGGAGGAGGGATTGCAGTGTGGCCATCCCACCAGGGAGGTGATTTCTCACTTTCCCTCTCACTGTCTCTCAGTCTCTGTAATCCTAGGAGGAGGGATTGCAGTGTGGCCATCCCACCAGGGAGGTGATTTCTCACTTTCCCTCTCACTGTCTCTCAGTCTCTGTAATCCTAGGAGGAGGGATTGCAGTGTGGCCATCCCACCAGGGAGGTGATTTCTCACTTTCCCTCTCACTGTCTCTCAGTCTCTGTAATCCTAGGAGGAGGGATTGCAGTGTGGCCATCCCACCAGGGAGGTGATTTCTCACTTTCCCTCTCACTGTCTCTCAGTCTCTGTAATCCTAGGAGGAGGGATTGCAGTGTGGCCATCCCACCAGGGAGGTGATTTCTCACTTTCCCTCTCACTGTCTCTCAGTCTCTGTAATCCTAGGAGGAGGGATTGCAGTGTGGCCATCCCACCAGGGAGGTGATTTCTCACTTTCCCTCTCACTGTCTCTCAGTCTCTGTAATCCTAGGAGGAGGGATTGCAGTGTGGCCATCCCACCAGGGAGGTGATTTCTCACTTTCCCTCTCACTGTCTCTCAGTCTCTGTAATCCTAGGAGGAGGGATTGCAGTGTGGCCATCCCACCAGGGAGGTGATTTCTCACTTTCCCTCTCACTGTCTCTCAGTCTCTGTAATCCTAGGAGGAGGGATTGCAGTGTGGCCATCCCACCAGGGAGGTGATTTCTCACTTTCCCTCTCACTGTCTCTCAGTCTCTGTAATCCTAGGAGGAGGGATTGCAGTGTGGCCATCCCACCAGGGAGGTGATTTCTCACTTTCCCTCTCACTGTCTCTCAGTCTCTGTAATCCTAGGAGGAGGGATTGCAGTGTGGCCATCCCACCAGGGAGGTGATTTCTCACTTTCCCTCTCACTGTCTCTCAGTCTCTGTAATCCTAGGAGGAGGGATTGCAGTGTGGCCATCCCACCAGGGAGGTGATTTCTCACTTTCCCTCTCACTGTCTCTCAGTCTCTGTAATCCTAGGAGGAGGGATTGCAGTGTGGCCATCCCACCAGGGAGGTGATTTCTCACTTTCCCTCTCACTGTCTCTCAGTCTCTGTAATCCTAGGAGGAGGGATTGCAGTGTGGCCATCCCACCAGGGAGGTGATTTCTCACTTTCCCTCTCACTGTCTCTCAGTCTCTGTAATCCTAGGAGGAGGGATTGCAGTGTGGCCATCCCACCAGGGAGGTGATTTCTCACTTTCCCTCTCACTGTCTCTCAGTCTCTGTAATCCTAGGAGGAGGGATTGCAGTGTGGCCATCCCACCAGGGAGGTGATTTCTCACTTTCCCTCTCACTGTCTCTCAGTCTCTGTAATCCTAGGAGGAGGGATTGCAGTGTGGCCATCCCACCAGGGAGGTGATTTCTCACTTTCCCTCTCACTGTCTCTCAGTCTCTGTAATCCTAGGAGGAGGGATTGCAGTGTGGCCATCCCACCAGGGAGGTGATTTCTCACTTTCCCTCTCACTGTCTCTCAGTCTCTGTAATCCTAGGAGGAGGGATTGCAGTGTGGCCATCCCACCAGGGAGGTGATTTCTCACTTTCCCTCTCACTGTCTCTCAGTCTCTGTAATCCTAGGAGGAGGGATTGCAGTGTGGCCATCCCACCAGGGAGGTGATTTCTCACTTTCCCTCTCACTGTCTCTCAGTCTCTGTAATCCTAGGAGGAGGGATTGCAGTGTGGCCATCCCACCAGGGAGGTGATTTCTCACTTTCCCTCTCACTGTCTCTCAGTCTCTGTAATCCTAGGAGGAGGGATTGCAGTGTGGCCATCCCACCAGGGAGGTGATTTCTCACTTTCCCTCTCACTGTCTCTCAGTCTCTGTAATCCTAGGAGGAGGGATTGCAGTGTGGCCATCCCACCAGGGAGGTGATTTCTCACTTTCCCTCTCACTGTCTCTCAGTCTCTGTAATCCTAGGAGGAGGGATTGCAGTGTGGCCATCCCACCAGGGAGGTGATTTCTCACTTTCCCTCTCACTGTCTCTCAGTCTCTGTAATCCTAGGAGGAGGGATTGCAGTGTGGCCATCCCACCAGGGAGGTGATTTCTCACTTTCCCTCTCACTGTCTCTCAGTCTCTGTAATCCTAGGAGGAGGGATTGCAGTGTGGCCATCCCACCAGGGAGGTGATTTCTCACTTTCCCTCTCACTGTCTCTCAGTCTCTGTAATCCTAGGAGGAGGGATTGCAGTGTGGCCATCCCACCAGGGAGGTGATTTCTCACTTTCCCTCTCACTGTCTCTCAGTCTCTGTAATCCTAGGAGGAGGGATTGCAGTGTGGCCATCCCACCAGGGAGGTGATTTCTCACTTTCCCTCTCACTGTCTCTCAGTCTCTGTAATCCTAGGAGGAGGGATTGCAGTGTGGCCATCCCACCAGGGAGGTGATTTCTCACTTTCCCTCTCACTGTCTCTCAGTCTCTGTAATCCTAGGAGGAGGGATTGCAGTGTGGCCATCCCACCAGGGAGGTGATTTCTCACTTTCCCTCTCACTGTCTCTCAGTCTCTGTAATCCTAGGAGGAGGGATTGCAGTGTGGCCATCCCACCAGGGAGGTGATTTCTCACTTTCCCTCTCACTGTCTCTCAGTCTCTGTAATCCTAGGAGGAGGGATTGCAGTGTGGCCATCCCACCAGGGAGGTGATTTCTCACTTTCCCTCTCACTGTCTCTCAGTCTCTGTAATCCTAGGAGGAGGGATTGCAGTGTGGCCATCCCACCAGGGAGGTGATTTCTCACTTTCCCTCTCACTGTCTCTCAGTCTCTGTAATCCTAGGAGGAGGGATTGCAGTGTGGCCATCCCACCAGGGAGGTGATTTCTCACTTTCCCTCTCACTGTCTCTCAGTCTCTGTAATCCTAGGAGGAGGGATTGCAGTGTGGCCATCCCACCAGGGAGGTGATTTCTCACTTTCCCTCTCACTGTCTCTCAGTCTCTGTAATCCTAGGAGGAGGGATTGCAGTGTGGCCATCCCACCAGGGAGGTGATTTCTCACTTTCCCTCTCACTGTCTCTCAGTCTCTGTAATCCTAGGAGGAGGGATTGCAGTGTGGCCATCCCACCAGGGAGGTGATTTCTCACTTTCCCTCTCACTGTCTCTCAGTCTCTGTAATCCTAGGAGGAGGGATTGCAGTGTGGCCATCCCACCAGGGAGGTGATTTCTCACTTTCCCTCTCACTGTCTCTCAGTCTCTGTAATCCTAGGAGGAGGGATTGCAGTGTGGCCATCCCACCAGGGAGGTGATTTCTCACTTTCCCTCTCACTGTCTCTCAGTCTCTGTAATCCTAGGAGGAGGGATTGCAGTGTGGCCATCCCACCAGGGAGGTGATTTCTCACTTTCCCTCTCACTGTCTCTCAGTCTCTGTAATCCTAGGAGGAGGGATTGCAGTGTGGCCATCCCACCAGGGAGGTGATTTCTCACTTTCCCTCTCACTGTCTCTCAGTCTCTGTAATCCTAGGAGGAGGGATTGCAGTGTGGCCATCCCACCAGGGAGGTGATTTCTCACTTTCCCTCTCACTGTCTCTCAGTCTCTGTAATCCTAGGAGGAGGGATTGCAGTGTGGCCATCCCACCAGGGAGGTGATTTCTCACTTTCCCTCTCACTGTCTCTCAGTCTCTGTAATCCTAGGAGGAGGGATTGCAGTGTGGCCATCCCACCAGGGAGGTGATTTCTCACTTTCCCTCTCACTGTCTCTCAGTCTCTGTAATCCTAGGAGGAGGGATTGCAGTGTGGCCATCCCACCAGGGAGGTGATTTCTCACTTTCCCTCTCACTGTCTCTCAGTCTCTGTAATCCTAGGAGGAGGGATTGCAGTGTGGCCATCCCACCAGGGAGGTGATTTCTCACTTTCCCTCTCACTGTCTCTCAGTCTCTGTAATCCTAGGAGGAGGGATTGCAGTGTGGCCATCCCACCAGGGAGGTGATTTCTCACTTTCCCTCTCACTGTCTCTCAGTCTCTGTAATCCTAGGAGGAGGGATTGCAGTGTGGCCATCCCACCAGGGAGGTGATTTCTCACTTTCCCTCTCACTGTCTCTCAGTCTCTGTAATCCTAGGAGGAGGGATTGCAGTGTGGCCATCCCACCAGGGAGGTGATTTCTCACTTTCCCTCTCACTGTCTCTCAGTCTCTGTAATCCTAGGAGGAGGGATTGCAGTGTGGCCATCCCACCAGGGAGGTGATTTCTCACTTTCCCTCTCACTGTCTCTCAGTCTCTGTAATCCTAGGAGGAGGGATTGCAGTGTGGCCATCCCACCAGGGAGGTGATTTCTCACTTTCCCTCTCACTGTCTCTCAGTCTCTGTAATCCTAGGAGGAGGGATTGCAGTGTGGCCATCCCACCAGGGAGGTGATTTCTCACTTTCCCTCTCACTGTCTCTCAGTCTCTGTAATCCTAGGAGGAGGGATTGCAGTGTGGCCATCCCACCAGGGAGGTGATTTCTCACTTTCCCTCTCACTGTCTCTCAGTCTCTGTAATCCTAGGAGGAGGGATTGCAGTGTGGCCATCCCACCAGGGAGGTGATTTCTCACTTTCCCTCTCACTGTCTCTCAGTCTCTGTAATCCTAGGAGGAGGGATTGCGGCGTGGCCATCCCACCAGGGAGGTGATTTCTCACTTTCCCTCTCACTGTCTCTCAGTCTCTGTAATCCTAGGAGGAGGGATTGCGGCGTGGCCATCCCACCAGGGAGGTGATTTCTCACTTTCCCTCTCACCGTCTCTCAGTCTCTGGCAAGACGTCCTATGGCAAAACCTAAAAGAAAGAAAAGCCATGGCAATGGTTGGGAGGGGAGGGGCTCTCCCACTGAGACGCTCAACAAGATCTTCAGCCCTTCCTGCCACCCTGCCCCTACAGTGGGGCTCTCTCTGCCCTCGGAGCCAGCCTCCTGCAGAGGTCCTGGTGTGGATCTCAGACACCTGTCACAGGTGTGCAGGGCGTTCTCCGAGTCACGCCCCGCTCCCCAGGGTGTGGGTGCCTATGCTGGGACAGGCTGGAACCCCCTCCACCCTGCCGAGCACAGTGAGCTGCTGAGGACAGCCCAGCCTGGCCAGGCATCAGGGGTGCAGGCCTCAGAGCTAGTTCACAGGCAGCTTTGTGTGGAGGGACTCAGGGGCCTGGGGAGGGCTAGCCCAGCTGGGGCTCTCGGAGAGGGTGGCAGCCACACAGCATGGGTGGAGGGAAGAGAAAGGAGGGGAGAGGAGGAGGGAACGCCACTGCTGCCATGGCCGACACCCAGGGCTGCTGGGAGCTCTGATCTGGTGCTCCTGCCTCCCTGTCCCCTGACCGGCCTGTCCCGCTGCAGGTGTCATACCGAGCTCAGCAGGGCGACACACGGAGGGCAGTGCGGAAGATGGTGCTGGTATGGGTGCTGGCCTTCCTGCTCTACGGCCCGGCCATCCTGAGCTGGGAGCACCTGTCGGGCGGCAGCTCCATCCCTGAGGGCCACTGCTACGCCGAGTTCTTCTACAACTGGTACTTCCTCATCACGGCCTCCACGCTCGAGTTCTTCACGCCCTTCCTCAGCGTGGCCTTCTTCAACCTCAGTATCTACCTGAACATCCAGAGGCGTGCTCGCCTCCGCCTGGACCGGGCCCGCGAGCCAGCCGGCCCGGAGCCCCCGCCCGAGGCCCAGCCCTCGCCACCCCCGCCGCCACCTGGTTGCTGGGGCTGCTGGCAGAAGGGGCACGGAGAGGCCATGCCCCTACACAGGTACGGGGTGGGCGAGACGGCCCCTGGGGCCGAGGCCGGGGAGACAGCCCCCGGGGGCAGCAGTGGTGGGGGTGCCATGGCCTCGCCCACCTCCAGCTCTGGCAGCTCCTCAAGGGGCACCGACAGGCCGCGCTCACTCAAGAGGGGCTCCAAGCCATCCGCATCTTCTGCGTCCCTGGAGAAGCGCATGAAGATGGTGTCCCAGAGCATCACCCAGCGCTTCCGGCTGTCACGGGACAAGAAGGTGGCCAAGTCTCTGGCCATCATCGTGAGCATCTTCGGGCTGTGCTGGGCCCCCTACACCCTGCTGATGATCGTCCGTGCTGCCTGCCACGGCCGCTGCGTCTCTGACCACTGGTACGAGACGTCCTTCTGGCTTCTGTGGGCCAACTCGGCCGTCAACCCTGTCCTCTACCCACTGTGCCACTACAGCTTCCGCCGGGCCTTCACCAAGCTGCTGTGCCCCCAGAGACTCAAGGTCCAGCCCCACGGCTCCCTGGAGCAGTGCTGGAAGTGAGCTGCCTCCGGCCCCACTACCACACCCCTCTGGGCCCTCCTTGGGTTCCCGCATGGCCTGGCCACACTGCCCCTGGCTAGCTCGGCCCCCAGGGAGAGTCTTGCCTTGACCATGTCCTGCCCCACATGCCACGACTGCCTCAGCCCTTCTGCTCACTGAGGAGGCAGTGTGACAGGCTGGTCTCAGAGGCCCTCACCCGCTCCGTGGGAATGAGGGTGGCCCATGCTGCCACTCGCAGCCAGGCTGCACCCAGGTGGGACCATGCCCAG
Organism: Tupaia belangeri chinensis; assembly: GCF_000334495.1. NCBI lineage: Eukaryota > Metazoa > Chordata > Mammalia > Scandentia > Tupaiidae > Tupaia > Tupaia belangeri. Next base: position 1,691,910 of record NW_006160070.1, on the reverse strand, counting down.
TCCCGCCCTGCTGCCCACCCCATGCAGTGCAGCGGCTGTGCCATCCACCCTCTGCTCAATCACAAGTGTGTTCTTCCGAAGCAAATGCTTGGTGTGCACTCCATGGCTCCTGCGCGTGCACACACACATGCGCGCATACGTACATGCACACCCACGCGCATACGCACACACCCACAGATGTGCACACCCACGCACGCAAACACACGTGCATACGCACACACCCACAGACGCGCACACCCACGCACGCAAACACACGAGATGCACACACCCAGGCACGCACACGCGCATACGCACACACCCACAGATGCGCACACCCACGCACGCACACACGCGCATACGCACACACCCACAGATGCGCACACCCACGCGCGCATACGCACACACCCACAGATGCGCACACCCACGCACGCACACACCCAGATGCGCGCATATGCACACGTACATGCACACACCCACACATGTGCACATGCACACCCACACGTGCGCACACATGCATGCACACACCCACACACGCACGCACGCCTTCCCTTGCTGAGGGGAGCCTGGATGCTGCCTTCGCTGCTGTTCGCCCCTTGCTTTGGTCTAGGCAGGCTCCTTCGTGCTTCCCCCAACTCTCTGCCCCAAAGTGTCAAGTGGCCCTTGGAACCTTGAAGCCCTTCTCTGCTACCCGTCCTGGCTGTCCTCAGGAAGACGGAGAAGAAAACACGTCTGTGAGCTTGATGTCCCTCGGATGTTCAATCAAGAGACAAATTGCTGAGGGGCGGGCTGGGCTGGCAGGTGTGGGCTCCCACCCCGCCCGCTGGCTTCCGGCTGAGCTCTCCAGCTGCTTCTGCCTGCCCGCCCCTCTGGACTCCGCGGGGCCTGAGGCGGTGGCCTGCCCTGCCTGCACTGGTGCCACCTGCTTGGCCAGAATCTTCTGGGGCCTTTGGGTAGGAGGGGCCTGGCCAAACCAAGGGTCCTGAGGCTCTGGGGCCGGGCCGTCAGGAGGGCCCCGGCTGCTTGGCGCGTCTCGTACCCTGAGCCTGGTGCCCTGCATGCCTTGCTGCTGCGTGCCCGCCCTGCTGTCACGTGCCTGTCCTGCTGCCTGCAATCTGCAAGCTCACAGTAAAGTGTATTTTTGTATCGGGGCTGGTTCTTGAGCACTCCTTGGGTGGTCAGGGCCGCGGGGAGCTCCACGGAGACGAGACCATGGAGGGTCACGGCAGAGCGCCCCTGCGCACCAGGGCTTGATCTAAGGAGGGGCCAGCAGCTCCTGCAGCCCCTACCTGGTTCAGCTGCCACCCCGGGAGCCATGATGTCTCCAGGTCATGATCTCCACCTGGGATGCAGGACGGCTACCAAGCAGGACTTGGGGCCTAAGGAGGATTCTGGCCAAGCCCCACACACTGAGAGGGGTGTGTCAGGGAGGGGTGGCAGGGAGGTGTAGGGACAGGGTTTCTGGGGATCCAGGGCCTGAGCTGAGCTCGAAGGGCTGTGGGAGGGATGGGGGGCAGGGCAAAGGCCTGGAGGTGGGGCCGAGGCGAGTAGCGCAGAGTGCAGGGTGGAGGGCACTCTCCAGCAGCAGCTCTGAGGGAAGGCACGGCCCTCGCCCAGTGCTGGGAGGCAGGCTGGCTCCAACGGAGGCCACTCTATGGCTGGG
>NW_006160070.1:1685910-1690249 GCF_000334495.1 Tupaia belangeri chinensis | reverse complement strand
GCTCTGCGGGGTTTCTCATGTTCCACAAGGAGGACCCGCACGGCCCACAGCCGGTCGTGCCCCGGGCCCAGGGGCTGCCCCGCCAGAGCAGCAGCCTGCACTGAGCGTCACTCTGCGTGACCCTCCCCACAGTGGCAGACATGACCTCCTCCACACGCGCTCGGCACCCACCTGCGGCGGGAGCTGCACTTCTGCCTCCTTTCAGGCCCCAGGGAGGCTCCGGAACCCTGAGCTCGAGCATCCCCCTCCCGGACCTCTGCCTCTGCCTCTGCAAGCACAGGGGACCCTCTGGTTAAGACAGGAGCCACACAGGCCCCTTCTCAGTGACCAGAGCGGGATGACGCGGGCACACGTGGGTCTTCCGTCATATCTGTGTCCCGCCTCCCCAGGGCTGGCGCCATCCCGAGCAGAACGGGGAGCAGGGGTGGCAGACATGTCAGAGAGCCCCTCCATTCTCTGGGTCCCATGGCCCCAGAAGGTAGCCACTGGCCTGCCCTCGAGGGGTCTGCCTGGCCCGGCCTGGCCTCCGGCGCTGTCCACCTGCAGCCCAGAGCCGCCCGGGAAAGGATGGAGAAGGGCTTCTATGGCGGCGGGCGTGTCTGAGCCCACTGACACGCAGCCGGAACTCGGCCACCCCCGCCCAGCCCTGCTAAATGGCTACAGGTCGGAGGACAAAAGCAGAGGCTTTCAAGCAATTTCGCCTTCAATCTCTGGAAACCACGGCTCCCCGGAGCCCCTGTGCGCGATGGAGGAGGGGACACGGGGTCTGTCAGCTGCTCTCCGCAGTACATGCACGCGCCAAGGGGGGTCTCTCCTGGGGTCACCCAGGCCCAGCGCTGCCTGGTGCGTGCCTGCCCTCCCCCAGCTCTCGCCCGTGAACACCTGTGAGCCAGGGACCTCGTGGGTGTGAGCCGCAGGTGAACCAATCAGTAGCTGACGGCACCGGGGACGGCACGCTGCCCTGGCCACGCAGGCACTGGCCCACCCCCAGGCTGCCTGGCTGCCATCGGCACAGGAGGCAGTGGGAGCCCTAAAGAGCTTCTGCTGGCCCAGGGCCCTCCTAGCTGGGCCTCTCAGGGGACCGGTACTGGCTACGGGGTGCCCTGGGATGAAGACTAAGCTCTCAGGGTGTGAGCACACAACCCCATCCCCATCTTTCTGCAGAAGATCACATCATCCGAGAGACAGCACGTGACAAAAGATGGCTAAGGTCTCCCAGGCGAGGGTCCCAGAGCCCGGAGGTGTGGGGGCCCGGCCCTCCCCAAGCCTCCCACCCCAGCTCTTGGGACTGGGCTGTGGGTGTGAAGAGCCACTCCATCCCAGGTGCCACACAGGCCACACGCTGTGTCCTGGCAACACGTGGGGCTCCATTCTGCAGATGGGTGGCTGGGGGACGAGGTGTGACTCCACGCCCCTGCTCCTCCCTCCCAATCACGTTCTCCCCGAGCCTCACCAGAGTGGCCCCTGCAGGACTGTGCCCTCCTGGGGACAGGTCCTCTTTGCATGTGGCAGGCAGGGGTAGCCCCAGGATGGGCAGCCAGTGGGGCAACCAGAAGGGAGTCTGTGGACCTCAGCACCGGGCTTTGCCCCTGCTGACCTCAGTGCGTGCTCACTGTCTGCTCTGTTGTGCTCGGGAAGTGGCCTGTGCTGAGTCGGGGACGTGGGGAGAAGGGGCAGCAGGCGAGGCACCCCGAGGAGCCTGGATCTGGGTCAGAGAGGGCGGGACGGGGTGCCGTCCACTGGCAGGTCTGTGTGGAGGGCGGAGAGCCAGCCCTGCCAAGGGCACAGGCTCCTCCCCCTTCTGTCCCAGAAGTCTAGGAGGTCAGGCGGGCTTGGCCTCAGCTCCCCTCTGTAGGCAGAGGGTCTGCTCCAGGGGACAGCTGGGACAGCCATCGCTGAGGCCTCAGGGGCAGCGGCACTGGCTCACCCCGTGGGCAGGAAGCGGCCCCATTGCTGTGGGCCTCCCCAGTGCTGCCAAGACTGTCCCCGTCGTTGGTGCCACCTCCTCTCCGGACAGCACGGTGTTAACCTGGCATTAAGCACCTGGGCCTCCCGACCCCCGGCAGGCAGGGAGGTGGCGGGGCGCCCCGTTGCGCAGGACATGTGGAGATCGTCTTCTCTCCCAGATTCTCCGCTTCCTCTCTCACGGGGTGGGAAGGAGGCAGGGTCTGGGGCTCCCACCATGCGACCTAGGGTGGGTCCCTCAGCCCCTGGGACTGAACAGCTCACTGGGTCGTAGACAGTGTTTCTGAAGTGGGTTTACTCCTTCTGGGAAGTAGGAACCCCAGCGGGGTCCTCACCGCAGCCCACCCCAGTCCCTGTCCGCCGGGCTCAGGGTTTCAGGGGCTCGGGGGCCCGGGGGTCCCCGGAGGCTAACTCCGGCTTTCCTACAGGTGCAGTCCATCACCACCTGCCCAGCCGGCCCAGAACCTTGTCAGGAGCTGGAAACTCCTCCAGCACCGCCGTGAGGCAGCCGGGCTTCTGGGGAGGAACTCGGGCCGCACCTCCCCATGGAGCAAGTCTGTGCTGGGCACCTGCGCTCAACCAAGTGGCGCGAACCCCCGCAGCACTCCAGCGCTCCCTGTCTCAGAGCAGCTGGGTGTGAGGACCTCTTGCCCCGGGGAGACGGAGGCCAGGGAGGGCAGAGGCAGCCAGCCGGGCTGTGCAGGCAGGGGCAGAGCCCGGAGCAGGGGCAGTAGCAAGGCCAGCGGCCCATCCGGCTGTCCACGGCCCAAGCTGCTCTGGTGGAGCAAAGTGCGATCCCCGGGGTACAGGCGTCCCCTAGCTTGCCTGGCCCCTCGAGACCTCTGGATAAAAGACCATGCTGTGAGCCCCTAAAAGCCAGGGAAGGAGGAGACAGGTACGGGTCTCTCACCCATCAGAGGGGAGCGGAGGAGGCCCGGATGAGCTCCGAACAGGCTGTCAGAGAGCTGAGGGCCCTTGCTTCAAGGCGGCCAGAGCTGGAGGTGTGGCTGGGCCTGGGCTGGACGCTGGCTTGGAGGGGGTCTAGGGTGGTCCTAGGGGCTAAAAGTTGGGGAGTCTGGGGAAATCCTGCCACCTGCAGCCTGGGGCCCACAGGGAGGAGCTGGGCTACCGACGGAGGAAGGCACTCAGAAGGATGACAGGTGGCCTCCCAAGGAGGGTTAAGGCCAAGGGCACCTGGCCTGTGGCCACCAGCTATAGCTGGTTCAGGTGCCAACAGAGGCCTGAGGCCTGCAGGAGCCTTCTGGCAGGGGCGCCGGCACACTGGGGCTGGGGCACCTGGGACTCGTCGCCAACTGGGGGCAGGCACTGGAGGCAGGGGGCGGGCACCACAGCAGACACCGGGCACATCAGCGCGGGGCTGGGAACGAGGGTGCCGCGTACGCTAGCACGCTGCTGGTCATCTGGGTCTGAGCCCACGCCCAGCACAGACCGTTAGACATGCCCGGAGAGCTGAGCGGTCTCAGAGACGATCAGCCCTGGTGGAGACAGTGAGGATGCGGGCGGCGGCAGTGGGATGAGGTCGGGGCCGCTGTTTCTCGGCACATCTGTTAGTATGGCCGGCCTTTGTCAATGCCAGAGGGGGTGTGTGCACCAGAGGGGGCGGGGGGGGATGCCCCTTCAGGGCCCGGTCCTGCCGCTGTACTTCTCCCCCCATCCCATCAGGGTCCTGGGCACCTACACACACGTCCCTAACAGGCCACGGGCGAGGACCTGAGCCACAGTCGGCTGTGCAGAAGCCAGCCCCACTGCACTGCATCTGACCACCGGACTCAGGCTGCCCGCCCCTGCCTTTGAACAGGTTTCAAAGCAAGAGAGACCACACACACCTCACTCGCATGCACTTTCTTCCCACCGGGGTCTGGCTGAGAACGAGGCCGGTGCAGCCACAGCGCCCCCGTGCTGAGCAGGGGCTGACTGCACTCATCGGCACCTCTTCTGGTCAGGAGTGCAGCAGTGGCCAGGAGACACCATGCCCTGCTACCAGGGCTGTGGCCGACGGTGCGGGCGGGGTCCCACGAGGACAAGTCCAGAGGGGACAAGGGGAAACACATCGGCCGCAGGGCAGGGGTGGGGATGTTCTGGAACTGGACGGCGGTGGCCAACACATGGCCTCGTGAGCACGCTGAAGCCACTCAGCTGCAGCTCCATGTGAGTCCCCTGGTACGGGAGTCACATCCCCATTTGAAACATTACCGTGGCAAAACTTTATTTCTAAAACACGAGAAAGGAGTCAGGAGACTTCGTGATTACCCTCCTAAATGGAAAGAATGCTAGAAATTCCCAATCACTAAAACATGATAGCAGGGACCAGCAGTTAGCGTAATGGCTATGTTGCTGGACTCCCACCCAGGCG